>NW_022992041.1:600000-956648 GCF_902827175.1 Gymnodraco acuticeps | reverse complement strand
AGTATCTCTTTAGCCCTTTCCAAAGTCCTTTTAAAAACTCATGCAGCAGTTTGCATCTCAAAGGCTTAAGGGAAGGTTTTGTTACATTTTAAGGCGTAACCTTTGACATGTCGTTGAACCAGAGGCATCAATCTGCATCTGCTCTCCGAGACGGTTCCAACAAGACCAAGCTCAAAGCTGTCGGACCTTCCTTTGTGCCGTAAAGGGCACCGTGCGGCATGAAAATGTGACCTCTGACCTCAGTTTTGACCTTGTCGAAGGTCACAGGGTACCCACATTTTGCAAGCGGGTTCCACACAAGTTAAGCAACACACTCTCAAAGTCTCTGAGCGCCACGCACTTTTTTCAATTTTTTTCATTTTCTACCCCTCCCCCACCACAAGCCTGTCAGACCCTTAGCTTATGAGAGGATTTTGTGATAAAGTTTGACATTTAATTGAATAAACATTTCTGGGTGGGTTAGGGTTCCCATATTTCAGATTCCTGATCTGGGCCCTATTTAGAAGACCCTGAAGAAAAAATTAGGACCCCATATTGGGTTGACGGACACCCCCCCATGCAGTATAAGTACACACTAATGAGAAGAGCGCCATCTATGGTCCAATACATGCATACACACTCATATGCTGTTTGTGTACTTATTTAGACTGCCAAGTGACGGTAAAAAGCCAAGGCGATCCCATGGCCAAGTATGGTGTGCCCTCGAGTGTCAGAACCGACCATGGGGGCGAAAACAACTCTGTCTACCTAATGATGAGCATCTTCAGAGGCTCTTACAGAGGCAGTGCTCTCCGTGGAAGAAGCACCCACAACCAGACAATAGAACGGCTCTGGGGTGACCTGTGGCGAGGTGTGAGCAATGTCTATTACGACCTCTTTAACTTCCTGGAGAGTGAAGGCATAATAGACATAGACAATGAAATGCACATGTGGGCCCTGCATTATGTCTATCTCCCACGCATAAACCATGACCTACGGGTTTTTTTGGACCAGTGGAACAATCATGGGTTGAGGATCGAAAGACACCAGAGTCCCATACAACTTTTTGTCCAAGGTTGCCTGGAACGGCAGGGCCAGACCACTTCTGCCATGCAGAGCCTCTTTGGTGGAGGACAGGGAGATGCTCAGGAGGAGCCAGAAAGAGAGGGTAGCTGATGCAAGAGATGTTGCTCAGGAGGAGCCAGAGAGAGAGGGTAGAGCTGATGCAGGGGATGTTGCATTGGACTGGCCAGAGAGGGTCACCGTACCTCGAAACCAGCACCTGCTAAGCGATGAGGACATGGAGCAACTCACCGCACAGTTTGATCCTCTTGCTGGTCGTAGAGGAGATCTTGGACTGGACGTCATCCAAAATATACTGTCATTCATGGCAACATTGAATGTTGTCTGATTTTGTCACTGACACATATTTCACAGCGGCTCCCCCGCAGGCTGTTCTTTGCCCTTTGAACTCACACTAATTATCTTTTTTTTTAAACTACTACTTTGCACATGTTTCTAGTGTGCAGTGTATATATGTGTGTACCTATGTTTTTATGTTGTAGTATTCGAGTGAATTTTCCTTAAATAAATTACTTTGTTTAAACAATGGTCTCTGTCATTGATGTTGTGCAGTTACTAGCCCCGCTTGTGGCCTGCACTTTGCCACGGTGACTGGGCTTTATATAGTCATCCATTGGGATGTGTTTTCAACAAATAACAGTCCAGACCTCATGGGGAAATTCAATAATAGCCACTAAATGTTTTTTTAAAGAAAACATAATGTGTTGACATTGATATATTACAAAACATATCCCTGAGTTTAACATTGTTCATTAGTGCCACCGTACATAAGCACATACTGTAGGAAAGCAACAAAAAAAGCTACAGATAAATGCACATATGCATTGCTGCCTGAGAACATGCACAGCTTGAAATGCTATTAATATCTGCATGAAGTTTAAAAAATGCTCTTGTTTCTTTTACTAATTACAATGCTTTTCAACATGTATCTATCCATTTTCATTCAGTCTTCATACGCGATGCTGTTTCTTGGTGAGCTTGACAGTAATTCTTGACTCCAATGAGGTGAAGAGGCTAAAATTAAGTTTATAATGTAATCTCTGGATGTTCTCAGACATCTAGGATATGTTCTTGTGAGTACCTGCGCATAATTGGGAATTGATCACGTTTTCAGGTTCATTTATTTATTTTTTAAAACTGATAAAGTTATACGTTTGGTGTTCGAAGACCTGGGATGTATGTCATACACGTGTGCCATGGCATACACTGGGAACTACACTGTGTTGTGTGTCCACTTGCACTTCATCCCCTCGTCACCCTGTTTGTATATAAGTCCTGGTTTTCTGTCCTGTTCTTGTCGGTTCCTTGTTTGTCTATGTCATGAAGTTCTGTTTTTTCCGTGTTGGTTGTTGTTACTTGAGTTCCTGTTCTGCCTGTTAAATATACATTTTTGTTAAGTTTTCTGCTGTCTCCAGTCTCTGCATTTGGGTCCAACCACTCCTTGCTTCACATGACAATGATTGATTTGTACTATATATCGAATTGCTATTTTTGCCATTATTGTATTGTTATTAGTGCCTTTGCAGGGAATTATTATTATTATTACTTTAAATCTCATAGATATTAACACTATTATACATATGGCTGAAATAATCATCATCATTAATTGTTTTGTGATATTATGTCCCTCTTGTTTTCATATATATATATATATATATATGTGTCCCCTCTTCCTTCACAAGCACTATATCAATATATAATACTATTCTGAAGCATGCAATGAAATAGAAGCAGAACATGCTGCAGTGTTTGTGATGAACCTTTGTATACATTTCTGAATAAGTCTCAGAACCCTTTTGTGGTACAATTAATTTGATATGGTTGGATATAGTTTTCAGCTGGAGCAACACTAATACTGAGGCTGATACCCTCCCATTTCTTTGCCGTGAAACGCAGAAGACAGGCTACCACCTTAATTTGAGGGTGAAGTGTCTTGCCCAGGGACACAACTACATGTTGACTGCCAACCCAGTCTCACGGCATTTCGTGTTCACCAACACGATTTTTAATCTATTGATTCGTGTTCACCAACACGATTTGCCCCTTTTTTTCGTTTTGCACAGCACGATTTTAAAAGCAATGTATTTCTACTGCCTGCAGCACGTCTTTTTCTCCGGTCGGGTCGTGGGAGACCGGAAGCTGTGTGGTTCATAAAAACATGTTCTTACTCAATATCAAGCCACAATTATTGCTTTTATTTTAAATCGTATAATTTCGGACTTTTGTTGCCGTCTGTGAGGAAAATAAATGGGGCTCAGAGCCTCAGAATACGGAAATCTGTATTTTAAAATATTTTTTTCCTTCTAATTCGTTATTCTTTTCAAAATAACACACTGTTATTTACTCACCAATAAAACACAATTATCCTTGCTTTTATTTATTGGTTTAATTCCATAATCTCGTTTTTTTTTTGGCGTCCGTCAGGAACTGAATTTCAAAATCCGGTTTAGCGTTAGAGAAACGGCATGACAGACAGACGACAGACACATGGCAGCAACTTTCCCTCCGCTTCATTCATTTCTCCTGTTCAACAGGTTAGTAGTGTCACTGTGTACACAGATTATGTCATATTTCGATCTAAGAAGTGTCTTTGAAACTGTTTTATGTGTAGTTTAATGTCATTCTGTAAACTACGCTACTAGCGTGTGGCTAATGGCGTCCGCTAGCTTCTTTAACACAGGCTGTTGCTCCCTGAATAATGTTGCTCTACTATGTGTATGAGTCCCGTGCACTAGTCTGGTTTACATTTCAAGTTTATTCTGTTTGTATAAATATGTGAAATGCTGGTCTGAGGTCATAATTGTTCATATTATTTAAATGCTAAAGCGCTAATGCTATGCTAATATTGTGCCTGTACAACAGCCATGTTAAAGTGAGTACAGTCGGGTTGTTTGTGTTATCTGTTATCACTGTATTATATACTGTAAATGAAAAAGGCTTTAATCCTTCATGAAAGTCATAATATGGCATCTGTATTTATGTCCATTTTTGATTAGAAAACGAAATGTGTCAGACATAGTTATTTTGATTGGCTAAATGTATTTTTACATTCTCAGTTAGCTTCAGGCCTCACTGAGGAGAAGTATTGAGGTAGAAAGCTGGTGAAGCCATTTCCTTATATTCTGTTTGCACAGATAATAAAGCTGGTTGACAAGAAGGAAGTCATATTCATTCGACCACACAACACAATGCAGAGATACATAAATAGAGAAAACGGATATAATTTGTAAGTGAATTTATTAATGTGTTTAATAAATTCTGGCTAGGACAAGGACAACCACACAAACGGCAGCAACTTTCTCTCTGCTTCATTCTTTTCTCCTGTTCAACAGGCTTATTATCTGATTACCAGCTCTGCACAGCGGACTTGTAACACTAGCAGCAGTGGAGATGGAGCATCAGAACCTGGAGAATACAGCAGCAACAACAAGGATCCATTTGGAGATAGGTAAATGTAAATATTACAGTAATAGTGTACTTTCATTGTGTGGGTTTAGTTAAATAGGTTGTAAGAGAGAGAGACTCCTGTCCCACCTCCCCATTTTATTTTGAGTTGTGCATTGTTATTTGTGCTTGAGAAACATTCCACTTGAACTTTATATTTTAATGAACTTAGTAGTAAATATTGTCCTATATTTCTTTCCGATTTCACAGCTGCCTGCGCCTAGCAGCAAGAACCTCCATCTGTGCCTGCACCCAGGTCAAGATCTACCGTGGCTCAAGGGCCTTCACCAGAGCCATCACCATCAAGGACCAGAGGACCAGCATCACTACAGCAGCCTCCACCTCCATCTGTGCCTGCCACAAGATTAAGATACACCTCGGTACAAAGGCCTCCACCACAGCCATCACGATCAACCCAGCCAGCAAAGAAGTCTCGCCTAGCACACCTCCCTCCCTCCGACACAGCCTCCAGCAGCCCATGCACCATCACCCCCACCTACACAGCAGCCAGACCCACTGTCTTGGAAGACAGACAAAGACCATGGCACTGCTCCCCCTGTCTTTACATTTATAATGAATAGTTGGTTGAGAAAGTTCTGATATTGTCAGGGTTCGTACAGTCATTAAAAACCTGGAAAAGTCATGGAATGCAATATTTTTCCCAAAGTTTTTGGAAAAGTCATGGAAATATAACTAAAGTCGCATCAAATATAATTGATATGTTATCTAATCACCGAAATAGTAATACTATAATGATAATAAATACTGTATCGTATAATGAAACGTAAAATGGCAACTGGCAGTATTTAGCTGGTGAGAGATGTTTACAATCACGCCCTCTAGTCTACAGGAGCTACTATTTGATATAAAGATGCCAGGGAAGTGCAGTTTCAACAATGTATGGCTTCTAAAGAATAAGTACCAATTGTGGTTATCAAAAGACATTGACCCAAGACGTGCTAAATGCAAACTGTGTTGTAACATATTCAATATTTCGAATATGGGCGAGGCAGCGCATGCTAGCCACATGAAAGAGTCATTTAAAATCATTGGTGAAAAAGTGTATGAACCTTGTATTGTAAATATTGAGATTTTACAGTTTCTTATGTTAACATAAATAGTTGGTTGAAAAAAAAAGTTGTAATGCTCAATTTGTATTTGTACACATCACATGAACCTCAGTATGGGATATGCAGTCATGAATCAGTCCTGATGTAACTTTTCTGTGGTGAAAGTAGAGTGATAGAACTATTTTACTCCAAATTCTAATTTACACATTTTCGTTTTAGACATGAACAACACATTTATATAGGCCTATAGTGTAATTCATATATTTCACTACGTTTGTGAACCAAAAACGTTGGTAAACCACATCTGAAACACCAAAAAAAATGGATGACATGAGTACATCTGTGTTTTCACAAGAGTTTTTAAGTTTTCCAAAAATCTGATTTCTAAGCTAAGTATCTCATAAGACAGTGCTCTAAGTCTAAGGTGAGTGACATTGCATTTCTAGCAAGACCAGAGACTGAACATTTTTGATATCTTACACCATGCCATGTTATAAGAAGTGCATTTAAAAGGTGATTTAAGGAGACATAAATACCCTTCACTTCAGTAAGATAAGGTAAGGCGATTTTATTCCAAAAATCTGATTTCTAAGCTAAGTATCTCATAAAACAGTGCTCTAAGGTGAGTGACATTGCATTTCTAGCAAGACCAGAGACTGAACATTTTTGATATGTTACACCATGCCATGTTATAAGAAGTACATTTAAAAGGTGATTTAAGGAGACATAAATACCCTTCAGTAAGATAAGATAAGGCGATTTTATTTTAAAAGACAATGAAGGCAGGTTATATTGATTGATATATTTATTATATTGAAAGCCAAATTAATACATAGTCCCCTGAATCTGGAATAATGTACAATTTACAGCCTCACAATGTCAGGAACTTTTCATCTACAGATTGCTTTAGTCTGGTTTTGCTCTTCACTGATTGGTTACTGAGACTTTGAATTTAAACGGACCTCCCCGTTTATAAAACGGACCTCCCCGTTAATCCGCGCGAAACTACGCACGAATAAACGCGCGAATTGTGACGCAAATGGCTTTCCATACAACGGGGGTTTAATCTGCGCGCGAGGGTCATTTTATGCGCGTGTAAAAGCACATTTTCCGCTCGTGAGTAGCTTGTTTTACGCGCGAGAATATTGACCCAAATCTGACTCCATAGCTGGTCTCATCATACAACGGCAATGAAAAAAGCACCAGGGGAGGCAGCCATAACCTTTGCCACACTGAAGGGGGCGCAAGTGAGCCCACAGGTTCTTGTTGCTACTGTTCTACGCAGGGACGGTAGACCAGACGCGAACAACAAACTAGACTTTTGAAACTACAGGAAGATAAGGAGGACTTTTACAAAAAAGTAATAGATTGTTGTCCAGAAGGATAGCATGGACTTCATCTTCAAGTCAAGGTAAGACCACAATTGTAATGCAAATGATAATCTTACTAAGAAAGAACAATCCAATATGTAAATTGTGGCTAGGCCTATCCTTTTGTTGAACGGTCTGTTTAAAATGAATTGAAGCATCAGACTAAAAAAGCTTTTGAAAATAACCGAATATTTCGATTAAGGTCAAAATATAATATTTGCCTCACCAGCCATGAACCTCACCGCACGTCACTGGTTACTTTAGTTTGAATCTACGTTTGGTGGCATGATCATTATTCTGAGTCATTGCGTGCCTATTGAGTTTAACACGATCCGTGTGTCCATCATTTCCTGGTCTTTAAAGAAGAGGGACCAATGAAAACGTTTTCATTTTGCCGTTGTTCAGCATCGAAACATTCATTAGCTAACAATGACATTATTGTTCTATTAATAAAGGGAGGTCATTTACTCTTTAAAACAGATGGTAGTTATGAGTACTTTTTACTTAAGTACATTTCAAAACCCATACTTCTTTACTTTTACTCGAGTAAAGAAGTTTAGTCAGTATGTTTTAAACACGAGTATCTGTACTTCTACTTGAGTAAAGGATGTGTGTACTTTTGCCATCTCTGGTAGAGAATAAATAATATATCTGTCAAGAAATGTGGACAACACTGACTTACAATATACATTTTCATTTCTGCATGTGCATTGTGAAATGTGTTATGCTCCGATGCTGGTGAGTCACTACGCAGACCTGACTGACACAATTCACCCAGTAGAGCTGAGGCAGAAATCTGACCCCATACACATTAAGAGCTCCATATTTGAATACAATCAGGTAATAATTGCACATAAATTATCTCTGGAGGCACTGAAACATGTCTGATATCATCTGTCTCCAAATTATATTCATTCTGTGCATGAAAAAGTCTGTCAGCTATGCATTTATTGTGCAATTCTTATAATTTTTGGTGCAGAAAATAAGTTTCGACAACTGTGTATATATAGCTTGTAAATAAAATAAATGCATTCAAAGCTAATGATGTGTGCTTTCCTGAGAAGGCCATGGTGATGTTGTGTAATGTCTGTCTGTAGGAAGAGAACACATTTATTTTTAAGTCATTATACATTTACTGCACCAAATAAAGTCCTTTTACAGTAATAAATAAATGCAGTTTCTAAAAGAGTGTATATATATTTGTATACATTTTATGGGTCTATTTTACATTCTGTCAGATTGTATTTAGGCCTACAATGTATCTGGGTAAAAATAAAAGCCAGTGACTGTTTCTTAAGGCATTTCACTGTATTGGACGTTTTCACATTAATGAAAAATAATCTCTTACAGAGCCTCTAACAAGCAGCAGTATATAATTAACCTCATTATGTCTGGTAGAGAAAAACTAAATGCACTGTAAATTCAGACGGTTATGTCTAGACAGAGCATGTATTTTGTGACGTCATCAGAGTCCTCATTAATGTTAGCCTGTGTTTATTATCTTCCCCTGTATTCCCTTTTGTCATTATCCTCACTGATGGGGCCGATCAAAGTCACATCACCTCACCTCCTCTCTATCTTCCTCCTCTCCTGGTGGACCCCTCCTCCCTAGAGGCTGGACTCATACAGAGACCCTCATTGCCAAAGTGTCAGCCGTAACCGCAAACCACCAGATGGGACACACAAGATTTTCCCCTAAGCCCTCCTTCCATTTGTGCTCTGCCTGGACCTGTCTGCCCAGAAAAATCTTAACTGATCTTATCAGGTGAGTCTTCTGGAGCCACAGAAACCTATTAGGAGTCGAATGTTTCCTATCTGAAATTCAGAAATCAGATAAGAGTGTGAGAGATAACCAGATATGAGGTGAGTCAGGAAACGTTACAGTGCTTCACCTTTAACTGCAGCTAGGATCTAAAAATCATGAAGGGAATGACTAACATGAGATACAAATCATCAGAGAGGTACTGAAGAGAACTTTTAGACAATTTGCATTTTTTGAGTGAATAGGACACTGTCAATCATGTGTTTTCCAATTCATGTTCACCATCTTCAGACAGGGATAGCTGTATTTTCATGTCCAGTCAAATTCCCTTCATTGGGTTTCATACATTCAAAAGTCAAAGTGAGTAATGAGTTCCACAATCAACAAACCACATAAACTTGACACGACCTCTGAAGCAGTACGAACATATTTCCTCTTTTATTTACATTCCTTTTCAAATGTTAACATTTTTCGCTATAACTTTTGATCAGGTTGGCATTTGTTCTCATTAAAATAAATTGGCACAAGTAAAACATATGTAGACAAAAGTTTATTTACACCATACAACATTTTGTTTTTAAATATTTTATACAGAGCTGCAGATGAGAGAGCTTGCTGGGATCCTTCAAGCGGATTCTGCAGTATTAAAGTTGTGAAATATATTATTTATATAAAAGTGAGTATTATCTTTATTGCATTTAAAGCAATGAAGAATGTAGCTTGACAAACATTCATTTTAATATGACAGAAAAATCCTCTTTGCCTCCCATGTTTTATATTATAAAGTAAAAAGTGTAGTAATGGCCAAACAGACTGTTATAAACTTTTTAAAAACCTGCATAAATATATACATTGTGCTCCAGGATCCAGTTTTATGAAATCAAAACTGGATCCAATGAAGCTGGGACGACATGGCATGTCATTTGCTTTGTGAGGTTTCATCTTGAGAGATTACCTTTTTTAGCCAATTCCTCAACAGATAATTTGAAACACATGATGGTAAATATTGTACACCAGGCTGCCCCACACTAAGTACACTAGTGAGAATACAAAAAGTAACACTGATGTTTTTTTTCCCTTTTTTCTTTTTTCTCTCTCCTCAGTCCTTATATTGTATTGGCACATAATGTCCCTGCCACACTCGTATAATCCAGATATGTATGCCAAGGCTGTTAGAAAAGTCTGTTGCTTTATTCAGTGCAAAATACATCTCGCTCTCCTCCATTTTCCTAGTTTGCATTTCCTCCTTCGCCGCCCTCTAGACCTCTGTTTGGAAGTCTCCCTCCTGGACATCTAAGGGTAAGTTGACACACTTTTCCCACTCTGCAGGCGTCATCTCCAGTGAGTCCTTGGTGTCAGATTCTAGTACATTCATAGTGGCGTAATTCTGGTACTCACAGGCTGGATTGTAGCTCTCCCATGGGTTCTTGTTTGGCATTGCCTTGTCCTGTGAACATGGCCAGTGGGGTGTGATATTAGTGGCATGACTTCCTCTGCGGCTAGACTGGTATTTTTACAACGGAAGAAAAAAAAGACATTTCCATCCAAGTCAGTTCATTCAAAAGGGCATTGAATGCATTCCTTACAATTGCTAATTGAAAATAATGGATTAATTCTATGGAAAGCATCAAATAACAAAGGATAATGACAGTGTATTAAATGTGACCATGCTTATCATGGAGTCATTAAGAAATGGTGTTTTCCCCAAGCTCAGAAATGTGAGTCATTAACATAAATGTGCTCTCATTGACAATCTCACAGTCGCTATCACGAATAAGGAAGAGAAGCTGCTCCCAGTCACAGGGAAATACAATGGATACTAATGTCTGCAGCCAGCTCTGTGGTAGATTCATTTTGGGGGGAAAAAAGAAAAAAGGGCAGTGACAATACACTGTTTTTATATAAAAGAACTTGCACTGGTAGCTAAGCAACGGGCCTCAAATGACATAGTGCTGTAGGGATGATTGAAATGTGAGTGAAAAAAAGGATTACATGCAGCCAAAAGTCTGCCTGACATTGTCTAATATGTCTGGCTGTGTTTGGTCACTGGCCCAATTCCTACTTGTTGCCTTGAATACAAAAAGCAACGCTGCTGACATGCCCGATGTCTACAGCTCCCGCCAGGTGTGGAGACAGAAGGTGGGACTTTTTGATTTGCAGCAAGATCAGAACGAATTCTCATAAAACTTCTGACTTGACAAAGAAGAAAAGTTTCCCCCTCCCACACACAGTTGCAGTAATAGAAAAGTGAACTTGAGGTAATATTTGTATAGATGTTGATAGGTTAAAAAATCTGCCATGCATTAATGGAAAAATGATGGGGTTGCTAAGTAGATAAATGTGCATGTAAATAAAAGTGCATTCATGGCCTTGCATTGGAATGGATGCACTCTATTGCAACAAGATTACTAAAGGACTTTTCCCTGACACTGGCCTTGTGGAGAAAATGCTTCAGTGCCTTTTTTAGGGGGCAGCCCCCTCACTCGCCCCCCCGCCAGCTGCTGGCAGGCCCTCTATGTATAGGAAGGTTCACTGCCACATGAGTACAGCTACACATACTGTAACTGCTCATTTGCACAATCACACATTACGTGTCCTGCACTGGATATTTAAAAAAAGGCTATTTTGATGGAGTCTATTTAATTGGCTGATTGCCACCCTACTGGATTCCTGTTACTCACCATGCTGCCCATATTTGGTATGTCTCGAAATCGGTCCAGGGTTTGAAATTTCTGATTCAGTTCCTGGAACAGCTCCATGTGTCTTTTCCTGGTGTGCATGACTTTCTGCAATGGCAAGGGTGTTTTCTTTGGTATTGACAGCCAATAATGGAAAAGCATCTTCCTCTCCACCCACTCCAACTCTGATCAATTTGTTAGTGTCATGGTAATTTACTTATAAGCCAGAAACAAATCTACTTGTCTCTGCATATATACAAGTGGCTGCCAAAATTAAGGAAACACCAATATAATTAAAGTTAGAGGGATGGGACAGTTAAATCCTGAAACTATTTTTATTTGCCATGTCTGAATTCAACATAATTCTTCATTACTGACGAATTGAGTTGTTTAGGGCTTTTGTACGCGTAAGGGAAATCCTTATAATCAAACCTTGGCACAAAACTTCCATTTAACGGGTTGGTGTGCATCGAAGCTAAAAAACAAAATGCACCCCACACCAAAATCGCTGCCAGAAGCCTCATGTTTCCTTTACTTTGAAAGTGCGCACAAGATATATGCAGTAAAGCCTGCTTAAATAATTGCAAAGGAATGCTAAAAACCTGCCAAAGGGGGTTTTGAATGTGTTTGCAAGCCAATATAATCATTGTTGAAACCAGTGGTGAAATCAGATGTGAAATGTGCAAATGACTTTAAAAAGCATACATTTTAGAAAATCAACGTATAGCTAATGGATGGAGGAGATGGAGGAGGAACAAATGTTGATGAGAACTGTTGCCCTGTTTGTCAGTTGACAGCCTTGCTTTTACCTTAACTACACAGCAGGTAAATAAATCGCATTGAGTCAAGGCTTTGTAACTCCAATAAGCTTAAGAGGAAACAAGTACTCGTAAATCAAATGACAAACACAACTGCAAAATAAATGGCTTTTTTCTGCATAAAAAAGCTAGATGCATGTAGTACGGAATAAATGGTTTTACGTACCTCAAAGTCCATATCAGAATATCGTGACTTTCGTCTCTGTGAAAATAAAACAGGAAGTACTGAAGTTAATAATTGTCTAAGAAGATACACACATTAAAAAAGCTGAATGGTGTATTTTAAGGTGTTTGATGCAGCTCTGACTCCTTTGTGCTTCAACCACACGAACATATTCACCTCTAAGGAGCTCATAGATATCGTGGACCCTGTCTCACTCCTAGAAAGCCCCGCAGATTCCTCCATCTCAGCGAGGAAGTTCTTTACAGCCGTGCGCGGTTCGAAGGGCAGGTTCTGCATCTGCTCTGGAGCGCTCGGATACTGCTGCTCCAGGTTCACATTCATGTGGTCCATGCCTGACGGGCTCATATTGAAGTCAGGACTCATCTTGTAATGCATCAGCCTCTCGTGTGGCAGCGTATCCATATTGATGTTCATCTTGTTGTCGTCTTTCAGGAGGGTGCCCGACCCCGACACTACCGCAGAGGCGCGAGGCATGACTATGTAGTCCGTCTCCATCATCTGGGCCTGCATGGCGTGGCCCTCCATGTCGTGGCCCCCCATGTCGTGGTCGCTCTGGCGCATGGCGTCGTCGGTGCACAGGTACACAGCGCGGCGCAGTTCAGCGTTACTGTCGACCATGCACTGCTGCTCTTTCAGATCACCCACTCCCATCGGCATGTGCATAGCTGAAGGCTGCTGGATAATCACTTTGGAGATGATGTTGCCAGGCAACGTAGAGTAGTTGAGGCCTTCGGGGAGCTTCTCATCTTCCTCATCATTGAGAGAAATGCGGGAGAGGGTGCCTGTGATGGTGGCTGCGCGACACGAGCCCATGTCTTTGTGGAGCGCTGCAGGGCAGAGTGATACACCCATTAGTTGATGTTTTTCTGTAAGGAAAGTTGTGTCACAGTTTGTCGGAGATAATCCCACATATGAATACAAGAACAAGACATTCAAGTCAATATGAAGCAATTCTCAAAGGATTGTGTACTGCAGACAGGACAAATAACTGCTAATAAATGCTTAGTGTGACATTTCATCTCAAGGCAAAGGACACAACAGCAGGTATCTCTGGAGGATGTAACAGTAACTAAAGTTATATCCTGACATTTTCCCTGCCATAAAACATGTAGCCTTATCATAATGTAATGGTCCTGATGACCTTTTGAATCACTGAATATTACACAGCAGTTATCTATTCAGAGATACTTTACAGTTATAAGAACCCTCCAAACTGAGCAGTTTAATATTCTCCTCGTGAATCAGTAGGAATTATGTTGTCTGTTCACAAAATGTCTGCAAGCTGATTATAAGGAGTGCAACAGATCTATCTTGTCTTTTTGTTCCAGTCTAATTTAATTCTCAGTGTTGACATGGGGAAAACACATCGGAGTCTGGTATTCAGTTTACTCTTATACTCTGTAAGTGACACAGCAGAATATGTCCACTGCACTCAAGTATAATCCCCGTTTGTGAACAGGCAAATTAAATGTGCTGACCCCAGAGAGTAATCTGGGAAGTGCATTTCTCTTGGCAGCTAATTCAGGTCATGATTTATGAATGACACCTGTTTGCTCTGCCTTTTTGTATCGAGTAAGTCCACTTTAGCTTTACAAGACTGCACGGCATGAAGTAATGTTTGGTCAAAAGAGCCAGACAACCTTTTTTTCGTCTCTTAACAAGCTGTGTTTCTGAAAGCTCCTAATAGTGGTCCGCTCTGTTATTCCCTGCAGATCCACTTGTGTGTTTTTCATTGGTTCGGAAGGGAGTGGAGAAAGGCGAGTTCACATGCTCGTGCCAAGTTACCGCCACTAGATACACGCAGGATCACTTGCACAATCTCTAAGGAATATTTATTTGTATTAAATCATCTCTCCAAACAATTAGTGTGGCTTTAAAGTACCAAAAACTAGACGCAAGAATCAGGAGCTTATACACTCCCACTAGAAGAAAATCCTCTTGGAATGAAACACATAGCACCTACGACAGTGTCTACATGTTAATGAGAAACATAACGTAAACTTAAAACATGCAGGATGGGAAAAGCTGATGTTTTTCACTTTAGTGCTGTTACGCTTAAAGTGAAAATCCAACAGCTCTCTTCATACTGTTTTGTTCTCAGATTAAAGTCAGTGTTTTGGTAACTGTGAGAAAAGTCTCCTGTGGGGTTTGATGCTTGTTATGTAACCTCAGCTATTTGTATTGTCTATCCTCTTTCTTTTTTTACATGCAAGGCAAGGAGAATGCTGTTGATAAAAGGCTGTCGGTTCTTTACCTGATCGGCAGGCGATGTCCACATCTTTTTCAAAGTCAGTCTGTAGATAGAGGACAGTCAAAAGGTCAGTATCGCGAAACATTGAAGCCTTTTATACTGTAAACTGTGAATACAAAACATTCATGTGGAAAAGCCAGCCGCAAAATAATGATAGAATATATATTTAGTATTTGTATTTCCCAATGCTTGAGAAAAATGCAAAGCGGTCGTTTTTTCTCCGCATCCTAACAATATATCAATAACACATCTATGGGGGGGGGCGGATACATTAGCTGCATGTTTTTGGTGCTGCTAATGGCTGCATTGAATTAGGGGGCCTTGACACCATTCTGCTATCATGAGAACTATTTCTCTCTGAGGTGCATTAGAATACTAATGGCCGATCATTGCCATGATGTGCCATCGGCATCGTTGTGCTAGATGAAGAGGGCTGGTGTCCCATTTCAAAGGTCAGGCTGGGAACAGTCCTCTATTACCCTGTGAGAGGAAATGAGAAAGATGCATCGCAAACACGGCCTGTAAGTTCAATCAAATGGAAATCAAATGTTGGGCTCGGGGCCTAAGAAAACCAAAGGCAGCTGATGCCATTTATCACAGGGCCGAATGTCTACCCTGCATGTAATTGCAGCTTTGCAAAAGCGTTGTGTGGAAAATGATAAAGCTATGGAAAACAATTCCTCTTGTTTTAGAGGCTACATTAAAGCTGGATAATAATGAACTAAACAAATGCATGAAGAGCACAAGTTAAATTAAGGTCAATGGGGGGAAAAGGGAGTTCTGGATGTGTATTATAAATAATCAGGGAACATTAGGTCTGTTAAATGACAGAGGAGCAAATGGTGTCAGATAACAGAGAGTAAATGTGCCTACCATTATCTGAGCATGCCCGTTAGGGAAGGTTCCTGTTGCATCTCCACTGATTGGGTCTTGGCAGTTTCTGAGCCGACACCTCAACGCATCTTGGACCTAAAGACAGAGGGAATCCGTTTTTCATCATGTCACTAACGCTGTTTATCACAGGCTTTAAACAGATAAGCAATTGGAAGTTCATTAGTGTTTTGTAAATGGGTCTTGTCTTCTGTCAAGTATGAAAACTATAGTGTATTTCCCAAAATGCAACAACAAACACTTAAATGTATGTCCTGGTTGTGATAACTTCAAAAGAATCATCTCCATTTTAACCTGAATACCAGAGAAAAAAGTGATCATGGGTGAAAGAAACATGACTTCCTCTACCTCTCTCCGTAGGACACAGTGCACCATCACAATGACAAAGCCCTGCAGCGAGTCAAAGACAGCGAAGAGGATCTGAAAGAGGATGGAGCGTTTGTCCGTCATGGCGAGCACTGCAGACATCCAGGTCAGAGCCAGCAGAGGTAGGACGACACAGGAGCTCCACAGGGACGCCCTGAGAGAAGGAAGGGAAGAGAGCGCATTTAAAAGCACGAGTATTGGTATAGATAACACGATAGCATCTGGAGTACAAAGTCCATATCTCCATCAAATCCTTTTTTACTCATGGGCTTTAATGTGCATGCTTGTAGTGATGTAAGCTGTAAAATAGACATGTAACACCACAAGTTTACAGTAAAACACATTCCTGTACTATAGCTCGGATGTGTTGTAGATGTTAGTGCAACATCAGTTCACGCTGCAGTGGACTGCAAGGTTTAAATTGTAGCGGTGGACACGCTTTACATGCAGAAACTCCCTGTAGCATCGTCTTATTGATTCAGAGACACTGACAGGCACTTACATTGCATTGCTAGCTGTAGTTGCTGATAAAGCAGTTGTTGATACAACACCACATTTGGCACACTTGAGAGTTAATCCTGTATGGGGCTCACTCATCTGTCTGTGGGACATAGAGACAACAGCATGACAAACAACGCTAACAGCCACTATCCCCGACTTTAAAATTCTCCCCCAGCATGTTAGCAACAGCAGACGTAGCCAATGTGTGGGCGATTTAATGATTTTCATCTCGTGGACTGATTCTGCCAAAGAAATAGGAAGCCACGTCCCTCCCGAGAGAGATCTGACCTCTTTATGTTTATGCTTCTACATTTCCTTTCAACAGCACGAAAAGCAGGTCTGAATCTCCATATGTGTGTGAAAGAAATATCAAAGCGTATTTGTATTTTTGCATGATGATAAGAAGAAGAAAACCAGGTACTGACAAGGATTGGCTGTCATACCCTGCTCGATGCTTCAGCTTCTTGTCCAGGATGCCATCCCTGGACACGAGTTTATTAAACACCAAGATACCGATCACCATGTTCACCTGCCAATGAGAAAAGGAAACAGGAATATTAGCTTTTACAATGAAACATTCGCAACAAGATTGTTTTAAAACCGATGTTAAATATATCGCTTAATATCCGGGCTTGACATTTTTCGTATGATTTAATGTCATTATCCCGCTGGGCTTTTGATTTTCTCTGCCTGCGCTGAGCTTTGACCTCTAGCTTCTATTGTTTGTTCCTCTCTGTGACATTTCAGCCAAGGGATGAGGCATGCCCTGGATACCCAGCCCAGAACAACAGCCTGAAGAAAAGATCGGCTTGACAAGAAACACTCGTCTTCTCAAAGGCACCTTCCCCTATTATTAGCAGCACCTAGGCAAATATAACACTACCGATTTAGCAGCTGTGTAAATATATCTTTTAAATATTCCTTTATATCAAATCCCTCTTGAGCTGAGATAAAGACACTATTAAGTATTTATACTAATACATGTGGGGAAGTTCATCTCCATCACCCTTTGTGTCTGTGAGAAATGGTATTGTGATGTTCTAGTATCAATACAGTACATCATTCTCACACTGCAGAGGGTGTTTTCTGCGCTTTTTACAGAGATTAGCTTATGTTCCTCTGAGGTTCATCACATTTGAAAACAAAAGCACAGAAAGACTGGGCGCCTCCGTGCATTTAAAGCTCAAACTAAGTCGTTTAGTCGCTTTTTCAAAAGGAAATCTGAAATATCCTTATTTAAAAATCCCACCACAGTAGAGTGGTTTTACAATGAAAAAATAGCACTCAGTATTCAGCGTCCTCTGTCCCTCTGACACAGATTTAGTGATTTGCATAATCACATTCTTGGTGTAATTTTCTCAGTACAACAATGTAAATACAAGATGATTAAAATACCCCAGTATATTAGATTCTGAACAAATCTAATGCATTAATACTTTATAACCTCACAGCGACATGGAGCACCATTATGGTAAATGAAAGGGAATTGCTTGAGCACATTGCCTGATGGGATGCTCATTACTTTGACTTTGAAAGCGGAGTGTGTTCCTCCTCTTAGGCATTTTCAGAGCAACATTTAGTCGTTTTTTAACACAGTGGAAATGTACCACATTGATACTGTAGCATCTACAGGACCGCACATTGATTTGTTTGCGTAAAGAATTATGTCTAAGCCACGCAAAGTTTGTGTTTTGGGATATATTTCTTCAGGTGATGCCTCAAACTTGAACTGTAGTTGTTGTAAATCCCCTATCTATTCATCATTTAAAAGTTAAAACTGGACATAACATACCAGAACAACAGCAGCTGCCGGTCCAACAAAGGCATACAGGAGTCCACCCTCCAAAGACAACCAACAGCTGCAGAGAAAACAGGAACAAAAAAACTGTTAACTCCCTCCAAGGCATCAACATCAGAGCTAATGGTGCACACCAGCATACAATTGTATTCCCCTCAATTGTCAAGGGAGAAGTGCCATATGCTGTAACTCTATTTCCAAAGTTGCACTGGGTAATAAAATGCTAAAGAAATTTTAAGCAGTGTTTATGGGTATGGTATCCAGCAGGGATACAAGTCACACAGAACTGGGGTCTTGCTGCGCTATTTTGAAATGTGATTGGGTCGAGGGATTTTGTTTATGGCCCTGTTTAGATAAGTAAGCCACTGCAGGAGCACTTATTCATTTCCCTTAAGTGTTGATATCAATAAGAATTTAGAAAAGAAACACTTACTATAAAGGTGTCCCATAGCCCTTTGTTTTGGTGAATCCCATTGAAACAGCAACCACTAGAGCTGGTAATCCTTGAAAAGAGAAAACAGGCAATAGTTATTCGAGAAGCATAAGTTCACTTCAATGCAGAAAAAGTCAGACTCTGCCTTCCAGCCATTTTAAAAAGCGCATATTCACTCCATTAGATGATACAGTATGAGATTATACAATCGTCTGAGACGTATATGATGCATTTCAATATTTCAATCAACATGCGGCACAGTATTCCATTAAGTAGCAGAGGAGAACACACTGTACTGTGCTTCCACAAAATGGCAGCAGAGCATCGAGTCCAGGAAACCACATTGTGACATTTCATCAATTCACTGTAAGAAATGTCCCCGCCTTCCACACATGTTTTATATGGAGGGATTTTTTGTTGCATTATGACTCCTCATTATGGATTGGTGTAATGGAGTCGGTTCTTCTTACTACTGTGTGCTCAGAATATTAACGCTTTTTCTTCTCGGAGCAGCGCAGGCAGTTTGTAATCATGTAATCAGTTTCCCGGAGGCACGAGGCGAAGACCCTGTGGCCATCCAGTGTCTCTCTGCAGTGCTGAAGAGGTAAAGAGTGCCGAGTGTACACAAGCATGTCATGAATCATCGTGCTGGCACCAGCCTGGCGGAGACACCGCACTTCAAACCGGCTGAATTAAAAGACAACAGGTACCGCGTGCTGCATTTCACTTTGTAAATCTGTTATAAAAAGGTTTATCGTCTTCTATTTGAACACAGAGGGTAATCTGAGGAGGGTTTAAGTCAAAAATAGCATTCATATTAGATAATGATTTGTTATTGTCATACAAAATGATATAGATTGTTTTATTTATCAACAAACTGTCTGTCGGGGCATTTTTAGAAAAATCCATGTGATTGTAGAAACAGCCTTTGTCCATTTTTTCTTCTTGCAGCAAGCGGTGGCACTGCAATGACTAAGAGAACCTTGTTTGTTGCTAGGTAACAAGAAGAATGAGTGTGGGCTCTTTCATAATCAAATAGATTTTTTTTTTAAGGAGAGATTTCTACTAGACTGAAAGAAACGAAACGTGTGGACGAGCATACAGACTGACATTTATCAAATGAAGAAAAACATTCAAATCTTTCAAATGTTGATACAGATGTTGATCTGCCTGTGTTTCTTGACAGACATGTCTCCTTGCAATAGCCTCTTCTTTTGTGACGTAACACTCAAGAGTCAGGAACAAAGCGTGGGAGGCAGGGAAATAAAGTATCTGACATCCACACTGATTAGAATTTGTACGGGTACTAAAACCATTGTGTTGGGTACTAACTATTTAATTTGGGATTCGTATT
Source organism: Gymnodraco acuticeps (assembly GCF_902827175.1). Classification (NCBI taxonomy): domain Eukaryota; kingdom Metazoa; phylum Chordata; class Actinopteri; order Perciformes; family Bathydraconidae; genus Gymnodraco; species Gymnodraco acuticeps. The sequence continues at coordinate 936,666 of NW_022992041.1, read as the reverse complement.
AATATTACAAATAATTGAATTGGAAAGGATTTCAGAATATGTATAATCATGATAAATCACTCCATTTTACCTTTGCGAGCATTTCCTCTCTCTCTCCTACGTCTTTTCTGAGGTTTTACTGTACACACGGTGTGTTCTCCGCAGTGTAAGTGCTCCGCTCAGACATAAGGTCATTTCAACCTGCTCTGCTGGAGCCGCACCGGTCTGTCTTGAGGGCCGGTCCATTTACCGGGCCCTCAGAGAGCTTGACTGGAGCACAAAAGCATCACAACAAAGAGGCCGACAGGAGGGAGATCTGGCTGCCCCACAGAGAGAGGATGGGAACAGCGGACGGAAAAAAAGACACACAGATACTTGGAAAGACACCTTGGCCAGAGACCTTGGGAGGAAACGGCAGCTGCGATGGATGATGGGAGATAATGAAGAGGTTTAGGCAAACACGCTGCTTTCTTACCCCAGCCCAGACACAGAAAGCGCTTGCGGATGAGCCTGGTCCGAACTTTTCCCGTCACTGCCATGTAGGACTGCCAGGCCTCGGTGAGGACCCAGCAGAACGATGCCAGGAAGAAGAAATGCAGGAAGGCTGTTGTCATGACGCAGACTCCCTGTCGATACAAAGAGAGAAAAGAGTCAGAGATATACTGTATATTGGCTGCAGTACGTGCAAAACAACTTGGAAAAATGGTGCCCGCATTAATAGGAACTAATGCAGATTCCACAAGATCATATTGATATTTCCTCATATCCCTGCAGCACTGGCAGCATTTCCCTGTCTAGACCATCCACTGGAGTACCTTCCTGTGCAGTGAATGAAACAAAGCATCAGTTTAAACTGCAGCAGCAGAGGTGGCAGCAGTAGTAAAGATCAGAGAGAGCCTAGCGTAGCATTCCTTTGCACTCACCCACATTAGTATGCTGGGGATCCCACCTGGAGGCATGTGAGCCAAGGTCAACTGTTTTACACAGAGACACAACACCGCTTAAATGATACAGAATGCACGTGGCGGAGACAGCAGATTGCATTCAGGCTCGACAATGAAGCACCACTTTTCAGCTTCATTAGCTGGTCCATCTCTGTTCTACCGAGAGGCCTCTCCAAATGCGATTGTTTAGAAGAGGATCAGAAATAAAAAAAAAGGAGGATCTGTAAGAATCGCGTGGTTGCACGCTGACATTTGTTAGACAAGATTACGCTTTTCCTCCAGTTCTGATTGTCTGCAGTGTGGGGAAGTGGTAATCTGAGCGATGGTGCACAAAGAGGGGAAGATTGAAGTGTATCATCTCGTCCCAGGGCGTCCACACCATACTGCGAGATGTGCCACACACTACCATCCCCACTGAGAAAACCACATTAAATCCATCCATCCCCTGCAGTGTTCACGGGGTTCACACGAGACAGTAATCCTGCATTACCTCATGTGCTAGAAGTGGGGAATTCTGTTTACCTACGTCCATGAGCAATTATGTAACCCTAAATATTCATCAAAGTTTAAGTAGGATGCATTCAGGTGTAAGTATCTCCTGCTGCCATATGGCCAACGTCTCAGATACTTCTTGTTACCGGCTGGTTTGAAGTTTTTCAGTTGCCAACTTTCAAGAAACCTCTGTATAAAATGAGTGGCCTATAAAACACATTCACCCTACTTACATTGATAAGATACATAACACATACTCTGTAAGTAGAAATGTTTTTATCACAAGACTATATGTCACTTCTTTTGAAAGGAGGCAAATATTCCTGAAAGTCTGCCTTAATAGCATTTTTATTTCAGATGATTCAGGATGCAACCATATCCCATGCCCATTTGACAAAATCAGTTACTCTATATTATCTCAAATATGTTTTAGCAATAATATGACGTGGCTCTGTAGGAACTAAGTGTGCTTGGACAGAAATGGTGACACAAACCTGCCATGGGAATTGCAAAATAAAGGTACATCTTAAAGCTGATGATACAAATTGACGTTTTCTGCTAAGTCATAGTCAGCACTGGCCAAATCTGAAATATAATATACTTGAATATGAGTCAGAATATGAGTTATAGGTAACACAGACAGGTAATTTATATACTTAGTTATATCACTCAGAAATAATGCTTTAGAGCTGCTGATGTTAAGAGATGAAAATATCTTAACATCAAATCAAAGCATACGAAGCTCCCATTGCACACGACCACCTGCTTTGGTTGAAATCACACAGAAGATCTGTTTTGTACAAAAGCTGTGAATAAGAAATAATATATACCGTGTTATTTCATAGCTACATCTAGAATGTTCCTGCCTTTCTGTGCGGAATGATGATTTCAGTGACCTGCATGTGAGTGTACCGCTGTGCAGCATGTGATTATTACTATGTAAACATGCCAAATCAGTGAGGGAAATCTTGTATGAAAGTACAAAAAACCGGATTGAAGGAGACCATAGTGGAAGGGGAAACAGTGTGTGGTATGCAGCAGCCATACTGCCTGTTCATGCAGAGCTAATTCCAGTGTTGCTGTTGCTCATGTGCTGTCCAAGGTGCTGAAAATAGAGCCTGCCTTGTTTCATGGAAACAGGTCACATGCAACCGTTGTGTTTCACGGTTCATTTGGATCCCTATAGCACCCAGCTTCATTAGTCCTCCAAAAAAAACTGCATTTGAAAACAAGGAAAGGTACATTATGAGGACATTATGACAGACTAGGTTGGACATAAGCAAAAACACAAACAAACCCAGAGCTCATACTGCCCTTTAGAAAGGCAAATGCCTGGAGAAGTTGAGCACACAGTGTCAGTATCCATGGAAACAGAGAAACTGACGAAGGGACCACATTGTAACATTGGAGAGCTGATAGACATGGAGGTAAGGGTAGAGGCTGACAGGGTGTACTTTAAGACAGTTCAATAATAGAAGTTTAATGTCAGGTCAGATCTAAAGTCATTTCTCACTGTGGACTGAATAAACTCAGACTTAAAGGTCTGGGACGGGCCTTTCAAAACTGAACATCTAATTGCTATGAACTAGGGATGCACCGAATATTCGGCCACCGAAAATTATCGGCCGAAAATGGTTAAAAAGGCCATTTCGGCTTTTAAAAAGGCCCTTTCGGAAACGTGTTGTTGTGATGATGTAATAAAGACGCGGCTGGCTCACAGGGGGGGGGGAACATTGACCTTTGTCATCGAGATTGCCCTGAGCCTTTAACAAATCGTATTAAATAATCTGATGACAGACTGTAAACAGAATAGCTGAAATTTTAACAAACTAAATAACTCAGTTACCTCTAATCATTAACCCATGTTTGTATCATGTAGTTAACTCCGTGTGTTGCTGCTAGCATACATAACACCTGACGTGGAAACGTTACTCGTGGATGGGGCTACAGAGCTGCTAGAAAGACGGTCGAACCCGGTACATTCCTCCGTCTGCATGCGGTGCACTTTTGCTAAATGTTTAGACAAATTGCTCGTGCTTACATGCTAAACTCTTATTGCACTTATGGTAACAAGTATTCTCCACATCGAGACGGGTAAAGTTTAACCACACCTCGGAGCGCGTTCTCTCCGCCATCTCCGCAGTGTGCTCCGCTGCATGTAGCAGCTGCGTGTGTGTAAACTGCCCCGCCCCCTCGCACACAGACGGGAGAGAGAGATCTCGTCTGATCGAAAATACATCATAGACGCATTTGTTGTCTTTGCATATTAGAAACGAGTTGGCGACACTAAGACTGCGATATAATGTTTTTTAGCAATAATACATGACATATATAAATGTACTGTATGCATTCAAAAGTGCTGAATAAATGTTTTATGGACCCATAATAGTGATTATTATTTAAGTTAAGTTTTGCCATAATCATGTCTATTTCCATAATCAGGTAGCTGAACAACATTGGTAAAAAAATGTATACATTATATATATATATATATATATTTCTATTGATCATTTTCGGCATTCGGTTTTCGGCCAACTGTTTCCTATTTTCAGTATCGGTTTCGGCCAAGAATTTCCCATTCGGTGCACCCCTACTATGAACTGTGTCACACTTTGCTTCCTATTGCAATGACAGTTCACTGGAATCAAAAAAGAAAGGAGCAGTCACATATTATTGAAGCCAAACATTGAAAGAAGCAGTTTCAGTTTTGCTCACAGTGAGGCTGAGAGCTCCGTCCCTCCTAATTGGATTTAACTAATGTTGACATGGTGATTAAATTATTTTCCCCAGGCATTATTTATTTGCTAATCCAATTTATCATTCAGTTATTTCCATCATTTATTGCTGCATTAATTTATCATATAGGAGAACAGTTAACTTTTACATATGACTATTACTGCAATAAGCACTTAAGATGATTGCTTGGGAGACGCTCCTAATGGCACGGTATCTATAGTAGAGGGTTTTTTTTAATCCAATGTTGCTTTTATTTTCCTGAATCCGTGTGGGAGGTGGAGGCTGGTGCTATATTTGATTGAAGCACCCTCCTTTAAAATCAAGCAACAAGTGCACCAGTGCTTTACAAAGGAGGTGCTTAGGTGGAGGACTACAGACAACAAAGTGGTGGCAGCAAAGTGATGTTGAACCACAAAGAAAAACTGAAAAGAATGCATCGATTTTGCCGCTAGAGTCAGAAAATGGCTACCTACTGCTCGATAGATGTACGTCACACCAACCTGGAGTCAGCTTATAATTATGACACATCTACTTCTGCCTACTTTATTTCAATATGTCACACTCTATGAAAACAAAGCATACAGCTATTCTCCTGAACTTTACTGACACAATGTATATATATATGTTTTTAAACACATTCAAACATTTTTTTTTTTACTTAAACCGATATATTCCCGCACTTTAACTTTACCTGCATATTGAAGTATGAATGCTTGTTGTTTGTATGTTGTCCTGAATGTTGTACGTCTCTTGTTTGTTTTTTGCATTTTTGATGGCACCTTAAAAAGAGGAGTAGCTCTACTCATCTCATTGTACCTGTATAATGACAATAAAGGATTCTATTCTATTTACCAGAGCTTTGCTGCGTTATAAAGCTGCCGCCACACATGTAGTTGCGTGAGCTGCATGTGGATTATGCATGTTACTTTTCACCATCATGCTACTAAAAGTAACTGGAACGTGGGATAGCTTATATCACTCTCTGCTGCACCTCACTATGGGAGGTCAAGCGCTCTGTACTAAAAATAAACTAAAGCTTATATAGGCACACTGCAGTTTGTGTATATACAGTACATATCTGGCCTTGAGCGTGTTATGTATCAAATATCTCATACAAACGTTTAGGAACTGTATTCATCTTCCACTCGTAGCTTCATAAGCCATCTTTACTTTCAATAAAAGGTGATACTTTTTTTATATTGTGACACTTCGGGAGGTTCAGATGTCCAAAAACTAGATAATATCACATAATTAGTACAAAGCTTGTTTGAGGAACAACTATGTCAGCTCACTATGCTACTTACTGTATGACCTGCACAAAAGTGAATCTCTCTACAAAGCTAATAATTTGTTAGCTGACCCTGCTTACCTTGACTTTCACCCACCTAATGCATTATAGATTTTTTCTCATAATAGGGATAGACAATTTATAGGAACATACCCTCCTACAGCCATACTCCCTAATTCCCCTTTTTGTTTTCTTCCTAAGATGAATAACGACAGAGGACAAAGGAAAAGCAAATACAGGCAAAGGTGACTCACTGACTTTCTGCTCCCATAGGACACCTCCACACCAAAGAGATGATTTTCTATTAGACGATGAGCTAGTCTGAATCCACAAAACAGTGGAGCCAATTATATGCACTTCTTACGAAAGATGGGGGGAAAACAAGTGAGGCAGTGTCAGGCAGCATGGCAATTAAACCCACACAGGAGCCACGTTTCCTCCTCTGGCTGGCCTACCACTCAAACATTGGGTTCGACTGTCTGATCAAACTGATGAAATACTTCACAAATATTATTACAACAGATAAGAGGGACACATTCAAAACAGAACAATGTGAAAAAGTCATTGCCCTGAAAGTTGTATCCTCAGCATCGCAAAGACTGATAAATGCAGCTTTCTAATAGGAAATAAATCAACAACAAAGTATTCTATGTTTCATTTGTAAAGTTAGAACATATAATATAGAGTCCTTTAACTTGATTGTACACCTGCTTAAAAAAGAAACCTGCATTAATGACTTGTTTGGGCCATATCGCAACAAACTACATCTATGAATACAATATTGACATTTAAAACAAAAGTTATAAGGCTAATGTGTCAAATCCAATGCAAAACATTATTAGAATTGATTTGGAGTTTCTGGCTCCATGATGCATGCGGGTCAAATATTGTATCTGCGTTTAGCTTCATATATGTTGCGTCTGTCATTGAATCTGAGCTTTTGACTTATAACAGCTGCTTCTGATGGGAAGTTGTGCGCTGTAAAACCAAAACAATGTGCTAAAAGATGCTAAAAATGCTCAATGGAGCTGGGGGGGACTCAGAAAATAACTCTTTGTGGGTTCATCACTTAGTACAACCCTTTCATGTTACAGTGTCGTTAGATCCACAAGCTAAAACTAAATATCAAATCAAGTAGAAATATTTATTAACGTGCCATTAATTATCAAAAAATGCTGGCAGATTACAAAGCAGTTAGTCAGTGTTTCTTTAATCCCCTGTGAATGAGTCAGTTTGTCGAGTCACTCTGGGAGATGCTGAAATGACATCTTTAGTATGTCCTTGGATTTGCTGAAAACCACTTAATCTTTCTGGAGATTTCAGAGACAGATATCCTATTAGCAGCATGCCGCGTGAGTATTCCGTGTTAAGTGGTGGTCCTCATAATCAAGACAGGAGATGACTGGAGCCCTGATTAAATCTGACAAGGCTTCAAATCAGCTCAGCTTTAAAAAATGCCCCGAAGCTTTGTGCTCGGGTTCTACTGTGTGCCAGAAATGTAAGGGCCAGCAAGGAAACAGATGAACTTGCAAAATCTGTTTCTTTGTCATTTCACCAGATTAAAATGCTCTGCACAATATGAGCCAATTCAGTTTCTGATGAATGGTTTCAGCTAGTACATTATGTCCATAGTTAATCTATAGTGTCACCAGGAATCAGGCGTTGTTTACCAACACATTTACAACCATTTTTATTTTGGTTAATTTGGTCATAATTAATTGTTTGTTGAAAATAGTAAAATAAAAAAGTAGGGTTCAATATCTGCTCAGAGAATAGGTCACACCTATAAGCACAGGTGCAAGTAGCCATACATCAACAGCTAATGGAAAACCTACACTAACATACATTTTTTGCAAGCATTTAAAAAGATCTTTGGCTCAGTTTACATTGCACTGCTGATCTCTGCTTAAATCTATGACTTATGCTATGTAAGCTTGCCCAAATACTAGAACATGTTAATGAGCTGAAAAGCTGAAGAGAACGGATTAATGAGGAGAAACACTGGGTTGTAATGACAGTGTTCCTTGTTAACCATACAGTCTAAAGGTACAGCGATAATATGGTTACACAATGGAACGGACAGTTTGTCATATTGTAGCCAAATGACTGAGAAGGGCATCTGCGTGGGCAGCTTGTAAATCCCAACTGCTGTTTGCCAAACAATCTTTTACATTAGCCACTTGTGTCCCGGCCAGTTATTTAGAGGATAGAGGAAGTGATACGTATTTATTGGAAGTAGTCCTTCTTTATAACTATTGAAGTTGCCCCTTTGAATACTGCTGACTCGTTCTGAGGTTAAGGTCTAATTGTCAACTGAACACAAAATGGGTAATTTCAGTAATGCACGCCACAAATCCCAATATGAGAGCTTCTTTTATTTTCTACGAAGCTATTTCCGTTGACTCCTTTAAAAGCAAACTCAAAACCCATCTCTTCGCATTTGTCTTCCTTGTCAGCTCATTTCCATCACCTAGTTTCCATCTACATTAGCATCACCTCAGTCATACACTTTATCACATGGCAATACTTATGTTGTTGTATAATATTTTTATTAATTTTTATGCTACGACGTTTGTATTTTGTGTTTGTCTTTGCTTGTGTTTGCTTTGTCCAGCCCTTTGAGGCATTTCTTGTGATTTGGGGCTATTATACATTTTGATTTGATTTCTTATAGCCAAGTTTAACATTTCTTCCCCATTCCAGGGTTATAATTGCAATAAGTCTCATTTTTTTTTATGACCAGTGTCCCATGTCTTCTGGTGTGCATCATGTCGGCCTTGCTGCTCCTACACTGTTGAAATAGGCTTATTATTATGCAGTGCTTCACGTTTGAACCACGGCAATGAAACTGGCATGATTTCATCTCAAAGTGATCTGAGCGTCCTCTTTTGTTCATTTTTTCGTTTTCTTTATGGCATCGCATTTTTAATTGCAATTAAAGATCATTATTGTCCCGCCGCCAGCAGATTGGGGTTGTCTCAAGTTTACCAGAGGACAATGTAACACAAATGGTCCTGAGCCAACGCAAAGTGGATCGACATCTTATTGAGGCATTAGAAACACTTAATATTCCATTTGGATGAAAAATGAGAAGCTTGTACGCGAGAGACCCAAAAGAAGATGGTCATTTGCTGGAAATAGGATATAATGTGACTTCTATTTATTTTTTTCACTTTCAATGACAAAGTCAACATTTGTTATACATAAGGACTTATGTTTAAGATTAGGCCTGTAGAGTGAGATTCACTATTTAATCAAATGTTAGCCCTTTTCAAAAAAAGTGTATGCCTCAAATTCACTAGGAAACATGATCTAGTTGCTGCTTTTGTCTATCTTTTGAAATCTTGCTGAGGAACCTGATGATATTGTGCATAATAAACTGTACTATGCATATCTCCAAAGCCATACAACCCTGAAGATTTCGAAGGAATGCACCCAGTGGCCGATACAAAACTCTATTCTCTACTCTATTCAGAGCACAAGGCCACAGTGAAGTGTCTCTTGGATCTGTCCACTGCCACATTATCCCAACTGTATTTAAAAACCTGTAAACCTTCATGCTTTGTAGTTTGTGTTGAACAATCCTTAAATGACACTTACCGCATTATGCGTCTGCGTTTGTCCCACAAGGATCAGTATGTTGGAGCAGATTATAGAGAGGCAGAAGTTGAGCAGGATGATTGATCGCTCAGAGCGAATATACCTGAAGAAAAGAGAATGATGAAACAAACATGGCGTTATATAAATGAACCAACTTTAAAAACAGAACATGGTTGCAGTGTATGCTCCTATAGTGTAGCAATTACCTCCAGAGCACAATATAGATGACGGTCAACGTGATCAAGGAGAGGCAAGAGAGACCACAGCCAACTATCAATGTCACAGATGGGACCCCTGAGTACTCCATGCTCTGTAGGGGGGGGACAGAGCAAGACCAACAGTCAGTGGGAGGTGGGATGTTGTCAATGCAGGACGGTAAATATTTATTGTTGCCCGTAGAGGGAACCAATCAAAACAAACCACCACCAATCTAAACAGTCCACTGTGGGCTCCTTAATATACTGTGAGGTTTGAAGTGCATGCGTGGGTTTGAAAGCAGTTTAGTCTATCCACCTATGTGCAGGACATTATCTCTGTAGCAGAGACACTGGAAACTACCGGCTCAAGTGCATTACAAAATATTGTGTTTGTTTTCCAGGCATATAAAATCATGTGAGCGGCCAATCACAGGCCTGAAGCCAGACACACTGTGAGTGCTTGTATACATTACATACAGTAGTCATGAGTTAACTGTTAGCACAAAACTGCACTTGTATGGCTAAATGAACGATTGTCATTCTGCTGTCGAATGCTTCAGGCCTGATAGAGAAGAAGGTACTTGATGTCCTTGTAATAGGGCAATTCCTACTGTGTACTAATGCAGAGGCCATGGTGTAAGCTATGTTCTCAATGTTCTCTACTTTATCATCTCAAGATGTTACAGGCCTTTACATTTATCTAATTTCAGCACATGAGCTTAAAACATGCTTTAAAAATACCCCCACATAGGTCAGGTTCCCTGATGTAAACAGAGGAAAAAAAGAGAAACATGTCAAATCTGACAACTTTTATCCCTCCCCCTGACCAAATATGAGCATTTGACTGATGGGTGCACACACCCTCTGGCGTGCACGCGCACACAGAGTTATCTAAATCTATGTGCAAACTAATAACAACCCCCACAATCCCCCTGAATTACTACTTAACAGGATTAGCACACCAAAGATTCAATTTCCATTCTCACACACACAGGTACACGTACACACAGGCAGCGTTTCTCCTTTACATTGGCCTATAAAACCCACACTGAATAACAAATCAATAGCCTACTTACTATTTCTCTTGGTTGCTGAGCCAAAATGGCGAAGGTAGATACACGATCACATAAGCATTTTGTATGGGATGCATCTGTGAGCACCGTTTTACATCCCTTTGAGGACCAGGCTCCCCAAGAATCGTTCCTGCAAGAAGAAGGCAGAGGCAGTTAGAGCTTTAATTCCAGCGGTGGCACGACTTCACGAGACTTATCCACAGCGCTTCGCGTTTCCTATTTAATTATTTACTTCGATCGCGAGCTAGAGAGCCGTATAGACTGTTAGATAAAAAAATAAAAAGGCGATCAGAGACATCGACACGGCTCTTGTGTGGCTACGAGCAGCATTTCAGCTGATAGAGAGGCAGAGGCTCGGAGGAGGGGGAGGACGCACCGAGCTGTCCAAGCAGACCGGTTCTGATTGATTCTCTAAACGCACATAAAACAAGCGTGATATGAAAACAGCCGTTATTCCCTCATAAAGCTTAGAGATAAGAGCGCTCATATTTACCTGCATGTCTGTCTGCGTGACTCTCTATTCCTCTAGATGTTTCCCAAACGACTGTATTCCTTTTTTCCCCCCTCTCTCAATGCCCCCTGTCTTTTTTTCCTTTTTTGGTTGATTTCCCCCCCCTCCTCAACTGTTTTAATTAGCAGCTTTTGAATGCTTCCTTAAGGGGGTTTTCACCCTGGAAACGGTGGACAGCATCAGATTGATACTCCGTTCCTCTGTGCTTGGTGAGAGGGGGAGGTTGATACAATGAGAAAAGGAACGCACGCTGTCGCAGGATCTGTTTATTCGCCTGCAGGTCTAACGATATGCCGGGAATACATGATGCTTTTGGATTATTCCTAAAAATCATTTTACACGAAAGTTGTTGCCGCTCGGCGCGAAGAGCTTTGCATAAAAAAACACTGCAGAACTAATACCACCCCGCGGAAGCAGCGCGAATGGTTGCAGCCAGTCTCCACTTCACACCGCTAGTAGGTGAAATGAAAGGAGCGCTTCTCTTCCATTTGTTATCGCCCCCACTCATTTCACATCTTTAGACGATTCTGATTAAATGTGGAAACTTAATGTTCCCGAAGATATTCAGATTTTATTTTTTTTGCCGCAGCACATACCCTCATTTTAGGATTCGCATTTTAGGATTCGCATTTTAGGATTCGTGTCACAAACACCTGTTGTCCTGAAAGACACCTTGCTGTCTGCTCACTCCCCTGCTATACAATTCCCATGAGATATGAAGAGTCATACCAGTGATTTAGAACAACACAGAGCATTATGGCTGTTGATGTGTGTGCCAAGTGGCCTCTGCTGTGTGAGGCAATCCTGCCTTGTAATTTGATCAATATGGCTGCAATATGTATTATTCCTGGAAGGGACTGTGAGCCCTTTGCAAATTCCCAAGCAGTACTCTGAGCTGTCTGTACACAGCAATGCAACAATAAAAAAAACTCTCAACATCACTCCCCGTCATCTCTTCTCTTCTTAACTGGGTTGTGACTGTTTAGTGCAAACGACTGATGCTTGTTCACTCCAGCCTGCACACGGTAACCAGTTAACAGGTCTATTCAGTAGTTAAGCACACTCATGTAGCCACTAAAACATTTGTTTTAGTTCTAAATGACATGAGTAACATAACAGGATTAGAGTAAATGAAAAGAGCCCATATTCTCTGCAGGCTGTGGAGCGCCAACTCACGCCATAAAGGTCTATATGACGCACCATTCTGCTGATTTAAAGTTTCAAGGATTTCTTAGCTGGTCTCATAAAGGAAGGTTTGAACACTGACGTCGCACAATGATGAATGAACGTCTGTGGCCAGGCTCTTAAACAAGTCCTCATAAGTAACTCTATTGAGCCGCACTGAATAATATGAATCATTCACTCTCACATTAAGCACAGTGGCAAAAAAGAAAGAGGTGTTTTATATGTATAATATATCAAACATTTCTTTTTAGTTTGATGAGTGCATGATGTACTGTATAGGACAAAAAGGCCTGGCATTAACCTGGGCTGCTGATAAATAGACATCTGTGAGTGCAACAAGGACCCCAGTGTGGTGCAGAATAGGAGCCATTCTTTGAGAACCGGTGGAAAGACAGATTACAAAAAGCTTTGCCATGGTGACATCCACTCACTGACAAAAATAAAATGTGGCTTACAGAAGCCCAAACTGCGGCATAAGCAGAATATTATATCAGAATACAAAGAGATCTGCAATGATTAGTGAATTGATTGATTGATTGTCAGAAAAGGATGTAGGTCCTGCTTTTTCTCCATCTTACATGTATATCACATTACACTTAATATCTTTGGGGTTTGAGTGATATTCAAAGACATCGCCATTTTTCATACATTCTATTGACAAAACATCAATCTAAAAAATCAACAGCAAATTAATTCACAATGACATTTATTGTTAGTTGTATCCCTTATTAGAAAGTCTTGTTTGCTGCAGCTTTTCAGCTTTTCTTGACTATCTGTGAGTTTCCACTTTGAAAAAAAACATGATTGTTGGTTCCTGCCTGTAATATGTATGAGCCTACAGTCTATGTTATGAGCGCAATCAAAAGCTAGAGAACAACAATTCTTCAAAACTGTATCTATTGGAGAGGTTGTTCTGTGAATAGTCATACAAAAGGGAACAATTCCTTTAATAGCAGTGCAGGTTTGTCATTGTTTCAGATTATTACTGTAGGACACAGAGATGGGTAGTGAGGAAGTCTCTGTACAAGCTTCACAGCCTTCACACAGCTGCCCACATGAGATCACCCTTTGCTGCTGTTACACTCTCACAACACTAGCGTCACATTCACTCTCCAATGCACACTTTGTTGTGCTCAGATTGATAGCTTGAGTGATGCTGAATCCTGATAACTTTGGGATAAATGAACCGTTCCCCCCGGTGAAAACTCAATCCTCGACATAATGTGTTTCCTAACTTTTGACTTGCTAGATGTTGGCTTCCCTTCTGTGCCAGCGAGAAAGGCAGACAGGAGAACACGCCTGCCTGGGGGATTGATGTACGCCACGTTTGATATGTTGTCTGACCTTATCGGGGGGGGGGGGGGGGCTGGTGGCCTCTGAATATAAAATGCACCCTAGAGAAAATGTCAGTGCTGATGTTAACCACAGTGAGACAGATGACATGACATTCATCACACACCCTTGGTTGACCACTTTCTATCCATGCACTGATGTATTGACAACTTTTCTAGTCAAACTTCCTGTGTGACAGTTTTCGATCGTGCTCCAATTTTAGGATGACAGCAGAGTGACATAAAAAGTCCACAAAGTTTTACACACGTTCAGTATATAAACCCTTGTGTCTCGCCGAAACTGATAGTGTGCTCAAAACTCCAATTAGGTTTGTCTTCCTTGCTGAACTTTGACAGATGGTGTTCCTGCAGCCATAAATATCTTATTACTGAACCCATAACTTAGCCAAACTTCCAAGCAGTGCACTTAAGAGTCAAACAGCGAAGCTTTGTGACATCATGATAGTCCAACTAAGCAGGTTGCTGCAGCCGAATATACTAAAATACCAGACTGCTGCTTTTTAGTCCGTGTTCTTCTTCTACATTACCATTTTTGATATAACACTGCTTTGTTAAACATATAGTATTTCTTCAGGAATGGGGGATAACTATCCAAAAAGCTCTTTAAATTCATCACATGCCCACTTACTGTATGATTAAGGCGCCGGGCTGAGGGCTTAAAGGACTGCCTTAGGCGATGCACTTTAGGCAATTTTATAAAGTCTAGAAAGACACAATGACAGGCAGAAGAGGGTGGGAGCAATGCCTGGAAATGATTTCATCAATCTTGGATCTCTTGATGACAGGCAATTCACATCAGCCTCTGGGCCAAACTGCGTATGTTAACTGAATGAAGAGAAAAGAAAAACGAGTGCTTTTTTTGGAAGTAGCAAGAATATCTAATTGATCATGATTGGTACGCAGCCCCTCAAATGTAGGTAGATAGATCAGTTTGCTTAAGTTGTCAGAAAAATGTCATTTGTGAAAAAGTGTTGCAACTCTGTTTCTTCATTACAGGGTAAAACCTGCCAAATGAATCATATACTGTTGTGTATAAATAAAACCCACAAATGTTATATTGGCATTATATAAAAACAACAATGAAGGCAAACAGAATTGAGTCAGGACTGATAATGACATTTCAGCCCTACCTCAGGGTGTACTTGTAATTTACCCTAACTCACACCATCGTGTATGCTCTCCCACGCAAACACAGCAAAACTTCCTGCTGTCAACTAATGCATGGTTTCTGCCGGAGCGAAGCTTAGAATTACTGTAAACATCGCCCACATTGTTACCTCTTCTGCCTCCTAATGTCCTTGCAATTACTGAAAAGCAGACCAGAAGCAGTTTAATTTCATTACAAAACAAAGAACACAATAAGTCTCGCCATTATCGTCTCTGCATCTGCAGCTTTGACGGCTTCTGTTCAAAAACAGAGCCAGAACAACAGAAGTCTAAGGCCCCGGCCACACGAGGATGAAAACGGTCGTTTGCGTTACTGTTTAGTGTCATATAGACCGTTCGGCCACACGAGGATGACCGAATACGGCACTAAACGACTGCGGAAACGATAACGGGTCCCAAGGTGGATAGAACGGCATACGCAACGCTCTGGGGGGTCAAACAGCTCCGTGTGTACGCCCTATACGATCATTTTCTGATAATGATGAGGCAATAGCCCCGCCTCTCCCCACCTCTGCTGCTCACCCCCGCGTCAAAGTAAACTGCACACTGAATTCAGATTATTTATATTTCTCTCAATATGGACATAAATGCGAGTGAAGTCTAATCTGACAGGACGGAGACACCTCTCAAACTACTTAAACTAGTTATAAATATGTTTATTTTTACAGTCGGCCGGGTCACTCATTACTGGATCAGCTGCTGCATGAAACAGACACTGGCGCTGTCCGAAGAGAGGGAGGAAAAAGAGAGGCTCCGTGTATTTTATTATTATATTATATAGATTCGTTATTCATTTGTTTTAAAGCTCAATAAATAACAAAGAAGACCTTTGACCGGCACTTTTATAATTTTGTCGGAAGATTTAAACTTTAATACACGTTGACTGGCGAAAAACTCTGCCCGGTTCCCTCGGCCCCCACCGCGGAGAATAAACAGAAGGGCAACCATGACAACCATGCTTCTTTGCTGCTTTTGTGGAGGAAGTTACAGCGCCACGTACAGGCTCCTGCATATGTACTGCAGCTTCTCCAGCGGTTGGAGCTAAACGGAGCTGTCTCGTGTGGACAGACACTATCCGGTGAATATTGCGTGTGGACGGAAGCTTTTTTGCGATTGCGTTTGCGTTAATCCTATGCGTTTAGCCGTTTTCGTCCTCGTGTGGCCGGGGCCTTAGGCGTTGCGTATGCCGTTCTATCCACCTTGGGACCCGTTATCGTTTCCGCAGTCGTTTAGTGCCGTATTCGGTCGTCCTCGTGTGGCCGAACGGTCTATATGACACTAAACAGTAACGCAAACGACCATTTTCGTCCTCGTGTGGCCGGGGCCTAAATCTGATCAAGTGTGAGTCTTTAGCCAGAATGTGTCTATTTAAGGGTCTATGATGTAAAAAACGTTGACAACTGCTGATCTCAGAGATGGCGATGTCAAAGAAGGGAACCATTAGAGAGCGATTTCATCAGAATTGTAGAACGTGAACCTTAAATCGAAAACAACTTTAACTGAAAAGTGAAGCTTGAGTAAAGCCCTAAATATATATCATCAGCTGCAGGTGCACTTACTGTTTAAACAACTTGTTGGATTTCTTAAGTGGCTCTTAACTTAAGTACACCGAACCTGATGACAGCAGATTCTCATTTCGGTCCAACAGTCTGTGAGAAGCCTGATTTTGTTTGTTTGTTACTAAGCAACAGCAAAGCAAAGCTGGAAATATAAGTGTGTCCAACTCGTGCATCTTCTGACATTTAGATGATCTACATTTTTAAGAACCAAGGTGATGGAGAACCTACTAAATGTTTCTCTTGGTTCTTAAGCCTTGCCTCACTGCAGCCTGTTTGGCTCAAATCCAGGATATCCAGATGTTTGTTAGAACCTGAAGCTGCAACAGCTGCTCCTCACACCTTAATGCATAAATGATTAATATGCTTCGGTTCTGCGGAAAGTAGAGCATTCTAGGGAAAATTCATGTTATGAACTCCATAGCTCTTTCTAGAGATCATTCATTAAAGAAGGTTAAATTATAGTATTTGACTCCCTGTCAGTTTAAATAACTATATTTTGTGTCGCAGCTGTTTTTACCTTTTGAATAAACCATTTTTTCTTCTTTCCACCAATAGTTCCGATCTCAATGGATTATTCATTTAAGATGTATCTTTTAGTTGGAATTAAATCCACCGATATGCCTGGTCTTGTGTCTTGTCTTGAGCCATTTTTGTCAGGGTTGGGGAAAAATAGGACCCAAATGCAGATTGAGGAGGAAGCAGGTTTCAAAAGGAAACAAAAGGCGAGCTTTATTTACAAAAGCTGAACAAAACAAGAATCCATGAACAGGTACGAGGTAGCATCCAAACCAAAGGTGACTGTGACCAACATGAAGGGAGACATGAATGACAAATAATGAACCAACACCGAACACAGGAAGAGACAAGACTAAATACAGGGAGGGGTAATCACGAGACGAGAAACAGCCGGGCAGGGGAGGAGAAACATAAGGGCAACAGGTGAACACAATCAGACAATCAGACACACCAGGGAAACTAACGACAGGGAGGAAGACAAGACACAGGGAGAACAGAATTGCAAAATAAAACCATGACAAGACAGACCAAACTAAAACCGTGACATAAAACTAAGATCGTGACACATTTTATTAAAAAAAAAAACCTTTAGGCCGCTATTATTTAGTGTGTGACCTTGCGTGTTCTGCAGAGTAAATCATCTAAATTGACTCCTGTAGACTTAAGAAGAGAAATAAAAAACAAGTAAACCCCTAATCTTGTGGTCCGAGCCTCAGCCCACTGCAGGTATGGAAAATGTATTATACACGTTTGGCCATAAATATTACAATCTGTTTGGTTATACTGTATCGTGACAACTGCTTCGTGATATAATGTATTACCTTTAGAGAGGTTAGCGAGGAAGCAAGAAACGAGGTGAATCAGATCATAAGAAATAGGTGTAATAAATATGGCAGTCAGTAAAAAGGCTGTGTGTTTTAAAGAGGGGTCAAGATGCTGTTAAGTCTGATTTGGAAAGTTATTTCAGGATTTAAAAGCCGTTAATAATGAAGGGTGTCCTCGATAAGACTTTGGTGGATAATCTGAGAGGGGGAAGCAAAAACATCCGCGATTTAAAAAGTCAGAAAGACTCTCGTTCGGCTCTCCGTGCACTCCTTGCGCTTTACAAGGATTCAGAGGATTATAAAAGCATCTAATTGCAGGATAACGCCAAAAGGCTCAAACTAGCTCGTTATGTAATTCTGTAATTTAATTTTCCTGCAAGTTTAGTGGCGGTTTGGAGCAACTGAGGAGCAAGTGATTACAATGCTCAAAATGAGATTAATTATGTTTTTCATTTGAATAAGAATGAGTTATGAGCTTTAAAATCGGCTAGAAAGTGATCTGATTCAAACTCATGCTGCATTCACAGTGATACTTCATCTCCAAGATGTTGCACATAAATGTAAAATATGATGTATCTTGGGTAGATAGTTGGATCTATCACCCCCAAATATTTATATTTGAACACTACAGGGAAGTCGGCTGATCTAAAATCACTGTGTTGGATTTCACATTTTTCCCTTGGCGCAGTAGTGGGATATTGGCAATTTCAGGCTTGTTTGATAGCTGAAAATATTGACATTTCAAAGAGTAATAAAAGTGTATGCATCTGACCTGTTTACACCCGGCGCTGTGGAGACTTGATCATATCGGCTCGCTTGATCATATTGACTCTCTGGATTCTCCAATGTGTTATTTTTCACACTGAGAGCTGCACAGAGGTATGTTTATTCCTATCTTTGTTTAATTCTTTATTGCATTCATGTTCTTTTTTGATTGTATGCCAATGCCAGATGCAACAGTGCTCTGGGTTAAAAAAAAGAGTCAAATCATGAATATCCCGATTGATATCTTACTTTAATTGCAAATAATTAAATGAGGATTTCTTGACAACTAATTATTCTGTCAAGACTTGTGTTTCAGTATTTGAAAAGAAGCAGATAATATCAGTTTTCACATTAATGATCTTATTCTTAATATTGTAAATGGTGTGAAACGCCCACTCGGATCCTATACTGCAGTTTGAAAATACTCTATCACAAGAATCCTGCATTCAAATGTTTTTGAGAGTAATGCCACTGATGCATCATACAAGTAGCACTCAAAGGTTGTAATTTATTTGAAAAGAGAACCTTTTCAAAATGGTATCTAATTACAGTTCTGTAGTGGATGTATTTCCAACCGGTATCAGGTATAAGGAGCATCCTGTTCTTAACTAAAGTAATTACATTTTTTTATTATCATACTTTATAAAATTACTCAGTACTGGTTATAAAGAATTGCCAAATGTAATGCCCATTTACAATTTTATGACATTTTCGGGTTGGCTTTCTTCCCCTTAAATAAATGGACTTTAATATGTCAAATTATTTTCATTAAACCTGGTCCTCACATCAGTATTTCTGGGTATGAAAAACATGAAGAACTATTGCCTTCTCTCCTATTGCTCCCGTATGCTAAAAACAGAAGATGCCAATTATCTAGTTTTGCCTTTATTAAGATTTAACAGCACTGATGTGGTCCCCTCTGCATAGCAACATGCGGGAAAAGCACAGAAAGAAAAAGACAAATGTATAGATTCTACCGCTATATCAGCTGCAGCTTTGTAGAGTTGAACAGCGTGTCCCTCTCATATTCCCAGCACATAAACAGACAAATCACAAGTCTTGTTTACCCCTCGGGCTTCCACCCCTGTTGTGAAAGTAAAGCAGCAGAGGCTCAGGTGTGGCAGCTTCTCTCAGCCTCGCAGATTCACTGTGGCTGCCTCCAGTCTTAAATATTCACATGATCTGAATCTGGACCTCACGAGTCAGAGGACACAGTTCTCCTCTTGTGAACAACATATCTTCATTCTACTAATTGTTACAGTGAGCACTCTCTGTTGGTTTGGTCCAACATGGCTGACAGATGGCTTATTACCCCTTCGATGAGAGTCCTGAGAGTGGCAGCTATTGTGTAATAGAACGAGTCGACTGTTTGAAGTGAACATGATAATCATACCACGACTTATTGCATAAACGCATGCGATTAAAACACTTGCTTCGTGAAAGTCAAGAGTAAAAGAGAATGAAGCAGAGTTGTCCCAGTTGTAACTTTGCTGTTCAAAAATAGACCGGTTGCCCTAAAATGCAGCACGATAGAGGACAGCACAATTCACATGCTATTGGAAAGTAAGAATAACATCCTCCTACAAGCTGTTGACTGAGCTGCTTCAGCCACAACTGCTGTTTCCCATAACCACAGCAAAACTGAGGTCCAAAGTATTTCCAGTAACTGCTCATCCGAAATGATTTAGTTACACACCAAAACACACTAAATAATTAACGTGTAGGGCTGTTTTTTAGTAATGCAGTTAACGCATTAACATTCATAAAATTATAAAGATTCTTGTTTATTCAGCAACACTTTTAGTCAGTGGATGTGGCGTTAAGTGCCTTCTACAGTAATAAAACTGGTCCCCTAGTTGCATTCAAAAACAGATATTGACTATTAGGGAAAGCAAACGTGCCTTGCGCAGTTACTGTCAGAATGATATTATTATCAGAAATGCAAAAGTAGGAGAGAAACTAGTGTGTTAGCGCAGAAAAACAAATCGTATACGGCAAACATTCCCCATATTCAACAATGTTCTCTGACACCAAATGTTTTTTTCCACATAACATTATGGGAAATGCATTTGTCCAGTGTCCCTTGTGCACAGGATAATAAGTCTCTTCCTGTAACAATTAAAACATCCAGAGACAATAACAGAATGCAATATATAAAAAATAGCCGGCCAAAAAACTTTCAAAACAGGGTTTTCCATAATGAAATTCTGAAAGCTTAGAGCTGTAAATAATTCAGCAGCTATTAGCTTCTGTTCCTGTTTTAGTGTAATTAGTAAATAGTTGCCTCTCAGCTAAATAAGTGAACAGACCTCACTGCAAAGTAGCAAAGGAGGTTGAGTCTTCGCGAGAGGAAATGCTCCAACAACTAGTTTTATCAAGTGACACTGTGACAAGAACATTGCTGTGTCAAATGTTAACGGGGCAGGCGAGAAAATCATTCCACCGCAAACAAGGTGACATCAAATCCATTTGAAAGCATCAGGACAGCAACCTCAGACAAAACAAGTCCAACTTAGAAGGCTACTCACTTTTCAGCAATGACCAAAAGCTTCAGAAAAGCATGAATTGGGTGTGTGAATGTGTGGTTGTGGACAGATGAATAAAAACACATTATTAGTATATTGCAACCCAATTCAAAACCTTTCCATAATGGCTTATGTTTAACTTCTGCTGTGATTGTGTCACGTCTTTTCTTTGTCTCCGTTAGCATTTGACTTTGTGCTGTTGTGGTGTGGTACTTATTTTTGCCAATGCAACTGTGTTTTGTATATGCCCTCATGATTTTGGGGAGTTTCCCCCCTGCTATGTTACATAATGCTGCAGTATTTATGGCTCCACCACTTCAGGCAGTGACCACCCAGCCTATTTGTATCTCTGCAAGTTTCCTGATGGAACAATAATTTTTTAGATGACTGTTGAGAACCAAAGATTAAGCTAAATTGTTTTTAACTCTAAAGTATACTTTTAGAGACTTCCGTGCACAACAAAAGTCTCTAAAACTCAGGACTAGTGACTCATATAGTGCTCTGATAAGATTAAATCATGACGGCATATGCTGGACGCAGGAGCACTGCAAAACTTACAAACACTGACTCAGAGTTTGAAGGTAAAAATAAAACTTCACAAACTGGATTAATGTTAGTCAAAATAAACATGGGAATCTCAGAAAAGCATACATATCACATTATGCTTCACAACTGTTTCATTTACAGCTGGAATTTTGGCATTCCTATTATTTTTGACTCATCCCTAGTAAGGGTTTAATGTAAATGGTTGCCTTGCAGGTGTATCTTCTCAAGCTTTTCTTTCTGTGCTAACCCAGCTTATCAGAGTAAGAAGAAGCTGCAAGAAGTGCACTAGAGATATTTGTTCCAGACTTTTGAAGATGAAGAAAGAATGCACACAGCCTCAATCTCAGGGGCGTAATAGAAGAGCAATACAACAACAACAGCGATACATGGAAAGAGTTTGAAAAGTGAAAGCGAATGCCCACTTACATGATGTTGCTGTCCCACAGTGCACAGTAAGGGTTCATTGTTCCCTGGGAGGCAAGAAAAGGATAAAATGTTTATCAGGTAAATTATGATGATAGTTGATCATCATTATCATCACCATCATAATCATCATACATCTACGGCATATTTGTCCT
Source organism: Gymnodraco acuticeps (assembly GCF_902827175.1). NCBI lineage: Eukaryota > Metazoa > Chordata > Actinopteri > Perciformes > Bathydraconidae > Gymnodraco > Gymnodraco acuticeps. The sequence goes on along the minus strand of NW_022992041.1, from coordinate 914,829 downwards.
TCATTGTAGATCTTTGTGTTTCATACAGCACATATTCCGGACACACACACACTTGCTGACACGTTCAGACTTCCTGGCACTTTATCTCCAAGATGAATAAAGAGGCTTGAATCATAAAAGGGATTGTCCATGTAATTATCTGACTGCGGTACGCTCTCCTGACACCGGCTGCTTGCAAATTAATTATCGAGTCAATTAACCACCATTGTGTCGGATGATGGGAGTTATGTGTGCTCTACAATATTCAGTCAACAGACACAAAGACTTTCTTTTATACCAAAACTAACACAGAGAGCAACACTCATGGGTTCATACAACATGTGTTTAATGTGAACAAAAACGGCGGTGCTTACATTTGCCAGGTGAGCCAGTTCGATCTCCAGTTGGGATTCAGTTGTTTTTGGCTCAGGCCTCACAGTCACAGCGATGACCTTGGAGTTCACAACAGTGTGGTTCCTGAGTCAAACAAAAATCACAGAAAATAAGAAAAAAGACACATCTTTGAAGTTCCTAACACACAGAATGTTTGCATGTCATTTAGGGTCAAATGCAAACGCAGTAAAGCATAGGCCATCCTCTTGATTTCCAAATGGTACACAGAGCTTATTGGTATGCAATATGAGTAACATTCCCAGTGTTCAAAGACTCAAACCCTTGATTTGACCTTTAACACCTGTTTCCGTGCTCTGTGCAGAAGCATTATCAGGTAAGGTTTAAGTGTAGAGTCAGTGAGACTTATGTGGGATCTATAAGGAACACTAGTATCAAACCGGATTTAAGGTCTCTAAAAAGGTTTCATGCAAGAAGAATCTAAAATTGCCCTCGAATCAAAAGTAGAGTGCCAGTAGTTCGAATACATTTTTAAACTAATTACATATTAGTCGAAGGTATTTTCTCTAGGGCAGTTTGTATTGAATTTGAACTCAAATATCAGGGAAGGCAGGATTTTAAAAAGCTGCCCATTAAACTTCAAGCAGCTGTTCAGGATGTTTGCCAGTAATGCTTTTTGAAAACATCCAAGCAGGAAACAGAGAGTAGAAATCAAAGGCCCGTCTGAACTGAACAATATGTTTCTCTTCGTATCTATGCTTTTATAAAAAAAACACATCTCTAGCTGTACAGTTGACAACATATTCTTAATATTAGAATCCGATATCCATGAGAGCATCTCACTAGTATGAGCAATGTCAACTCATCTAAAGGAAAGTAGAGTTAAGTCCGAGCAGCCCGCTGCCCGAGCTGAGAATATCTTTATCTGACTGTTCACACAAGAAGTTCTTTAGCTCTCTGCTTTTAATGCACTAAAAATACCTCTGACATTTGGCAGCGGAAAAGTTATTTTCCTCTTTGAAACTTCTCAAGCTTGACATTTGGCAAAGGAACAAAATCAGTTGCCACTTGATATCTGCTCGTCCTCCCGGGCTTCAGGGTCCCATTATGGGCTTGTCTCCACATGTGCCCGTGGGGGGTGGGGGGGGGGGGGGGTCTCCACCTGTGACAGCTGGCCTGGCCTGGAATGACCCTTCTGTCCTTGGGACTTGTTGATCGGGGTGTGACACCAGGTGTTTGTTTGCAACGTCCCGCTGCTTTTCCAGGCACTAATGTCCTCCTTAATTAACTACATTCTCCATGCTACAGTGACTATGTTTCATTAAAAGCACACTAATCTTTCATTTGAAAAAGTTGTATACATGCCATATCCCGAGCTTATTCCCTAAGGACTCAATTTAGAAGGAAATATATTCTTAAAGGACCATACAAACCAAACGCAGTAAAGGAAAGTTTTACATTTTCTCTATCCGCAGTTCATCTGAATTTCAAGTCTTTAAAATGGAACATATCAGGGACAATGGAGACAGGTGCAGTCTGTTGTTAAGCTTTGATCTACTACTTTGAATAAAAATGGACACCCCTGCAGCCTCTGGAGGGGCTAAATCTGCCTCATATCTCCTCTAGCCACCAGACCAGAAAATGCAGACAGGGAGATATGCGGCCCTTACTTTGGTGAAGGTAGCATGAGTCCGAGAGTCTTGTAGAGAACTGTTCCCAAAATGAAGACGGGCGATCCCTCCATATCTGTAAACGAAAAGAGGGACAATTAATTAACATTATTTTCAGGTTTTATACCGATAGCCCTTCTTTTTAATGTCATCCAACCTCATGTTGACACTGTTGCTTTAATAGAATAAAAGTGTATATTCAAAATGCTCAGGCCTACTGTAGGGTTTTCCTTCCAATAACATGTTGAATATTCATGATTTAGAGAACAGTTTTAATTGGGAGTAACAATTCTTGGCTTACAGAAAGTAAGCATGCAAGTTCTTAATGCCAGTGTAGTTTTTGCCAATTATAATTACTGTAAAGTGTAACTTTTTTCCAGCAGCCTTTGTTAAAATACTTGCTATAGAATCAGCTTTTTACACGGTCCAAATTACAGTGGCTGGGGTTAGGCACATGGCACAGACTCCTAATCAATCCTTTGTTTTGTTATCTTTGATATATTCCGGATAAAACTGATTACACCAATTAACCAAATGATCTGGCTCTGGATTACGATATACAGTTGCGACTGGCAGAGTTTGAAAGGATGCTGAAAATGCTGAGTCGATGGGAAACAAGCTGACTGAACAAGCACAGGCAAGCAGGCTGTGTTTGAAGGCTTGTAGCATTATTTCACCCAAAACAAGGGGTGGTGTAGCATTAAACATTAGAAAATACCTTCCCCACAGGACTGATGTGTCTGTATGCAAGTCATGTTGTAAGTCAGACAGCGCAATTTCACTAAAATCATTCAGCTTTTGCTGAGATGTCCATATATTTATTTCTCATTGCTCAGCTGTGGCTAGAGAATCTATCACTGTCTATTCACGATGCATTAATCACACAAATCTACCACAGTGCCCTCTGCAGATTCTGGAAATGTTTCTGGAAATTGGAATTCAACTTTAAACATTATATCATATAAATGTTGTAGAGTACAAGAAGCATGTGTACACATTACAGCTGCTAGATGAAGACATTTTGGACCAGAAGTAGAGTGGTTCTGATATATAAACGCTTACATACCTGCTGACTGGGAAACAAAGAGGCCCTTGGGGATGACCACTTTATCTTCCGAGTTCCTGGCCCAGTCGACCATGCCTTTACGACCCTTCATGGGGAAGTTGATGTCAGTCATCACAGACACTGCGGGGAGCCTCTGGATGCTGGCCACTGCAGAATCCAAACAAACACACCAAAGAAGAAATACTGATGATCGATATACTTTAGAGTATTTATGAGTTTATAGATTGAGTCATGGAGAATCATGCTGGTTCCAGTTAATAAAATGTCGCCCTGTAATAAAATTGTTTTCACATGGCAGATGTTTTTGCTGTCTCGTACACACAGCAGGTCACTATGAACTAAGAATTAAAGGATAGAACACACATAAACACAAAAATGCATGTGTGCAATATGTGTTTTGTATTATTAAGTGAAGAGTATTTATGTTTCCTGCATATACTTTGTGTAAAATCATATTGTCTTACTATTTATTAGTTCTTATATTTTATTTTGTATCTTTCTTTACTGGCACCAGAGACTTCTAACAGAGCCGGGCTAGCTTTATATCTCCTTTTTCAAGTCTTTAAGCTAAGTGGCTGCAGCTCATTGTTTTGAAATGCTGCCATTTGAATGAGTTTTCTTTCTTTAATAACATGAATCAAACCTATTATACTGTATGTAGTCCTTTCATCCTGCAGAGGTTGTGCAACACTTTTGCGACCCATATTCAAAACAGGATTAGAGTCGGCTATCACTCCCAATTTAAGTCAGATCCCTAATGCTCTGTCTAACACCACTGAACAATGGAGCAATGCATATATGGCATATTCTTTTGGCCCAGGCCTACAGTATATGTTTACAGAGTGACACAACACATAAAAACCTATTTTCATTTGTCAACCTGAATTGTGAATGTACAGGTCAATTAAACGTCAGATAATCTCCAGCTGGGCTTTTAATGCATTCAGTTACACATTTACCACTAAGAGCAAAATCAAAGCCACAACTGAATCTCCTTAATCACTCTTTCCTTGTCTCGCTCCCTGCTGAGGTGCCAGTCCGTGCACTGAGGCAGCGACAAGGAAAATACCCAGGATCAACGGGAAGGGCCTCAGCATTACAAGAGGAGGATAAAGCTGTACTGTTCTCTCTCCCTGGTATCACATCCAGTCCCAGCTGGGGAATCTGAGGCTAATCCTCATTGATGCAAAACCTCTATTGTTGCTTGTGCTGTGCCAATAATACAATTCCCGGCAAGACTCCGTGTTGAGTGAGATCTGTGACAGAAGGTGTGTCTGTGTGTTTGGGATGATCCAGCAGCGGGCACAAAATCACAGAGCACCGCGAGACCTGCCATTTGCAACGGGTCCTGTTCACAACACCAGATGTTAGAGGCAGCAGTGGGAAGCGTGGGTGTGTGTGTGTGAGTGTGTGTTGGTGGTTTTAGTCACGGGGCACACTGTGAAACACAACAGGGGGCTATGGCGGCTGTCTTTCAGAGTCCTGGGTAATCCTGCTGGTAAATGGGGCTTTGCACTTGCCTGATGGGTATAGGCAGCACAAATAAAGTGATAATGCAGAATTGTGAGGCTCCTGAACACCGAGAGTATTCTGTATGGCGCGTTATCATAAGAGGGAATTATTGCACCGCTCATTACGTCTGAATGCGTTCATGGAAAATAAATTAATAAACGTTAGCAGCTGTCACTTGTCTGTGTGTAATTGCAATTAATCATTATTAGTGTCATAATAATCACTTCCATGAAGTACAGCCTCAAAATAGACAGCCAGAACACAAATGTCAAAAGGGCATGATGTGTTTTAGCGCCAACGTGAGGTTTCATTTTCACCAGGCCTCTCTTTGTCCTCCGAGTGTTTGCTTGTGAGGAGAGAGCACAAGTTGCCGGATTGAAGAGCTTTCCGCAATCAAGGTTATTTCACTAAAAGTAGGAGGACAGAGGACGATGCAGCGGTGACAGCCAGTATTTATCTAGGTGTCAAGAGGCTGCCATAAATTACTGACGAAATGATACCGCAATATCTTACTCTGCCAGATGCTCTCCACTTGGCTTCCACCAATGGGTCCACAAAACGTTCCATTCCTTTAATCAAAAGAACCACGTGGACAACGAAGCACTAGTGAGAGCAGTGTGTCTGACTATCAAAGCCTCTGTGTGTCCAGGGATCAATCTATTATCCTGAATCCTCTGCGTTCCATCTCTTATTTATGTATAATTGAAATAGAATTTTGTCTATTGACTTGTTTTCCAAATACGGTGTAAAAATATACCTGTTACCTTGGCTGGTTATTGGCTAATGGTTACACGAGCCAAAAAATCGTTATGACATCATAAAGTGGCCAAAATCTGATCAGCTCATTTTCAGACAGGTTTTTATATAAATCGATCAGGACAAAAAGAGAGTGAATCTTTTTTCCTGAAACTTTCAGAATCTCTTTACACATGTTTATAAAAGACATGAAAAAGTGGATTTTTCATAATAGGTGACCTTTGAATGCACCTTTATATAAATGCACTTTTGACTTAAAGAGCCTGTGACACGAGTTTCCCCCATCATCCAAACCCATCAATTTGAGTAAATATTGTCCCCTTGAAAACCGTTACTGAACTGATTTTGGATATTTGTACTTTGATAACCATTAATCTGCCCTTCAATGTTGACCATTTCCTGGATCTTCTCGGGGATTCTTCAAGTCCCGCCAAATTACGTGTGACGTCATTGCGGGCACAGCGCTCCAGCTGCATCGTTCAGGATCCCAGCATCTGAATGTAAACGCACGATGGCGCACACAGCAGCAAGCTCAGACAGCTCAGACAGTTTAATTTTGAACGTGTCTGAGAGCTCATATGAAGTTGAAGGATCGGTTTGTTTTATCTGTTAGAAGTTTAGGAATTAGGTGCGTCAATATGGGCGATCATACGGTCATGTAGCCAGTGGTGGAATGGGACTAAAAATCATCCCGGGACTCTCGACCGGCCCACTTCGGTACCGCTAGTAAATTGTCAACGGGGGAGTGGGGGATGGATGTGACTTATCCGACCGGCCCACTTCGGTACCGGCCCATCGGGATTCGTCCCGATGGCCAGTCCGCCACTGCACCCAGCCCACGTAAACTGTCAACGGGGGGAGCCTCGCTGCGGGGAAATGGTGGACCTAGTGTCCCGATCGGAGTGGGAATAATAATAATAATAATCCGTGCATTTTATCCATTAATTTCCCCAACATTGTGGTAAACAAATCACACATTTAATCCATGTTGGTGTACTACAACTACAAAAAGCATCGGTTTGTTTTCTCATCAGGAAATGCAGACCGGCTCAAACAAACGATTTTTAAATCATCATCCTCCTCACGATCATTTAATGTATCATATGTTCGCCGAATTGACATGAAAGCACTAATAAATGTAGTTTCATCCACTTGAGTTTACAACTCCAAAAATAATCGATTTGTTTTTATATCACATCCTAGGGAGGAAATTCAGCAGCTCCGATTTTTAATCCTAATTTAATCATCATCTTCACCACGATCATTTATGTTCACCGAATTGACATGAAAGCACTGACAAATATGAATATACTGTAGTCAACTTCATTAAAACGTTATTAACGTGCCTAAACTCAGTAATTCACCATTTCTACGCATGACAACACACTTTGTCCGTGTTCGGCTCTCTCGCCGCAGAGTGAAGCGTTCCCGCATTGACGTCACTTCCGGCTTCCCCCAAAACTTCAAAATGAGTCGAAGGAATTTCCCCGCGATGTTCGAAATTATTGATATTTATCGGAACGGTATCGCACCTTCTTTTTTAAACTGACGGTTCGAGATGACTAGTAGCCCAATATTTCATTGCACAACAGTTGTTGGGAGGCTGTCACAGGCTCTTTAAGTCAGATTTCTTTTTTCTCACACATGGCAGGATTCAAAGCATTAGAGATATAATTATTTTGTCCTGACATTTTCAACTAAGAGGTAAAACATTATTCTGAGCTCTTGGGCTAGAGCACCTTCATATTTTCCCAGCAGCAGGAAGCTAAGGTTCTGCTTTATCCTACCAATCATTTCTCAAAAAGCTGCTTCAGAAATCTTTCTGGCTCAGTCCTGCATCTCAGAAATAATAATCATATTGCACTTACCATTTCTTTGCTCTTGTTCTCCAAGAGTTCATTGGGACATAATGTGTTTTTTAACAAGCCATCACTAACTGCCCCCTAGCCATTTTCAAACATATTTTTCAAGGCTTTTTATTTAAAAATGATGTGTTTTTTTTATTGTTATCGCTAACTTCCCACCTATCGCTCTTGTCCAAACCAATAATGTACAACCTTGTCCAATTGTACACACATCGCATTACTCAGATATTACAACTGTTATAATTATTCGTTTTGTGTATTTCAACTAAATACATTTGAAGGAAAGACGGACTGTCTGTTTTATTAGTAAAACTGAGCAACACAGCAGCAAATTATTAAAAGGTGCATGAAGTAATCAGGAATAGTTCAGTCACACCAGGAGAACTAGAAGAGGCAAAACATCAAACTACAATCTGCTTTCTTTCAGAAAGTTATTATTTATCTTTGATGAATAAATGCCATGGAGTAGGTCTTAGGTAATGTTAGTGAAAATGTTGCCTGAGTCAGAAAGTTTCAACATTAAAACCTTATTTATCCTATTAAAATTAAATATATAATTGTAATATATTCCTGTGGCTGCAGGTTATGCCAACATAAAAGCACATTTGTCTTTTTTTTTTTTAAATGACCATCGATTGTAGAGCAATCTCCTAATTTATTGTAGGTTATCTATAATAAAACATTATGTCAGTTGTTTTAAAAAAATGACATCAATCAAATGTTTCTATCAATGCCCCTTTAAATGCAGTGATATACAGAGTAACATAACTTGAAAAGTTATTTATAAACAAAGAAATCTGATTTAAAATCAAACTAAAAACCTTCTTAAATGTGAAATTATTAGAAAATAGTCTCTTGTAAAATATGTTTACAGAAATTGCGATAAACCCTGTATAGTACTATAAGAACAATAGCCCTGATATTAGTCAGAGCTTTCTTTAGGACTGAAAACCAATGCTGAGATGCATCACCACTTCATGTTTACCCAAAGACTTTCTGTGGTATTGTGTCTGACACGGGTTTAATCTGCAGTGCCACAGATTTGAGCGGGGGCTCAACTGTCATATGGCTGACTAATATTGTTAGGATCAAGTATTTTATATCCAAGTTGAGCCATGCGATTCACACGGCTGTTCAAGGAATTTCCATAAATCTGGATAAAAAAAGAAAAGAAAGTCTATTTAGGCCCCGGCCACACGAGGACGAAAACGGTCGTTTGCGTTACTGTTTAGTGTCATATAGACCGTTCGGCAACACGAGGACGACCGAATATGGCACTAAACGACTGCGGAAACGATAACGGGTCCCAAGGTGGATAGAACGGCATACGCAACGCTCTGGGGGGTCAAACGGCTCCGTGTGTGCGCCCTATACGATCATTTTTCTGATAATGATGAGGCAATAGCCCCGCCTCTCCCCACCTCTGCTGCTCACCCCCGCGTCAAAGTAAACTGCACACTGAATTCAGATTATTTATCTTTCTCTCGATATGGACATAAACGCGAGTGAAGTCTAATCTGACAGGACGGAGACACCTCTCAAACTACCTAAACTAGTTATAAATATGTTTATTTTTACTGTCGGCCGGGTTACTCATTACTGGATCAGCTGCTGCATGAGACAGACACTATAGGCTTGTTTGAGACAAGCGAGACCTGCGCAGACCTGCGCAGTTGCGATCAACGTCTTGCTAGTGCGTTGCATGATGGTTAGTCATTTTGTCCGACTTGCTCTGGAGGCCCGCCTACATGAGACGTTGAAATCTCGCGGAAATGAATTTTAGCGTGCCATGTTGAAGAACATCTCATTTATCTAAATGCACGTCGAGGACCGAGCACCGAGCATCAAGGAGGCTCTCTGGAGGAGCTCTAACCGAGGATACACTGATGGGTCCTCCACGGTCCTCCGCGGCTCCTTCGCGGATGCATTTCCGGGAACAGAGATGTTTCAAAGAGTCGTGACGCACGGCCGGACTTATCTCAGCCAATGACAGCTCTGCATGCATCCACTGGATATTATTTTAGAAACTGCTTTCATCGCCACGTGATGTTTACAGAGAGAACAGCTGTGAGGTCCGTGCAGAAAGCAGAGCAGTGTGTATAATATATATCACTCAGTATAACAGGCCTACTCTCTTTATTTGCTTTAGTTTAATAGATATAACTACAAACAAAGAGTCGATATTTTTTTCTAAAACCATTTAGTGCTTCACATAATAAAATACACAACGGCTGTAGCCTTATTATATGCTTTAGGAGCTGTCGGTGCGTGTGGTACAGTGTGTAGGTGTGTGTGTGTTGTACAGTGTGTAGGTGTGTGCGTAGATGCAGCGGACAATTCTCATTTCTCTAACCGCCTGCTGCTTCCCCTCCTCTCTCCTCGGCTCCTCCGCTCGCATCTCCTGTGGGCGGGACTAAGTCTCGAGGATAGGAGTCGAGGAGGGGAGTTAGAGAAATGAGAAAGGGCCTAGGTTGCGTTCCAATAGTCCATTTAGCTTAGGAACCTTCCTAACCAAGTGAAATGACCCGGAAGTACGTCAGTGGCAGCCATGTTAAGTGCCGTTCCAATTCTCTAAATGAAAGGAAAGGAGGTTTCAAACTTCCTTTATAACCTCCTTTAGCTTAGGAACCACTGGACCTCCCTTGACGAAAGGAGAGGAGAAAATGCTGCCCCACAATGCATTGCAGCCGCAGCATTTGCCGTCACTCAACAGTCGGCCGTTCACGGAAACAACCGATTATGACCGAGAAATTATATCATGAAAGTTACGAGGCTTATTAAGCATTTTAAAACGTATGTGGTAAGTTGCCAAAGTGCTTTGTTCTGAACGTTCATCAGTATTATAATCAAAAAGAGAAATATGAACGTTAGTTTTGACTGAAATTATCAAATAAAGTCAACATTTCACAGTGTTTACTGAGCTGTTTGGGGTTTGTTCAACTTTTAAAAGATGTTTGAATGGTGATATAGATGTTAAGGACTAACGTTTATAATAAATACATGTATTGATTTTAAGATATTTTCATACAATCATACGTATTGAGATCATTTGTATTAATGTGGACCGGAGGGAGAGGGTGATGAGCATAAGTTTCACTTTCCTTTTTTATTTCAATTCCAACTTTGGTCATGAAGAATATGTTTCTCTGTTGTCCACGTTCATAAAGCATAAAGCAACAGCATCAGAGCACGATGCAGAGTCTTATTATACATCCATGTTGTAGTCCGCTGTATAGAAAACTGTAGTTTCCATAGTTCCCCCACAGCAGCAGACGCACATTTATGACGTCCGCTGGCGCATCATAAACACGTCGGATAGTGAAAGTGCATTCGAATTCTCTAAAGTACCACAGTCTCTTCTCCTAAATCCTTTTGAATTCTCCTATCCACTATCCCTTAACCCCGTGACGTTTCACTCAGAGGTCAAGGAATAGGAGATAGGGTTAGAATTTAGGAGCTGATTATCGGAACGCAACCACTATCCGGTGAAGATTGCGTGCGGACGGAAGCTTTTTTGCGATTGCGTTTGCGTTAATCCTATGCGTTTAGCCGTTTTCGTCCTCGTGTGGCCGGGGCCTTAGAGTCAGTTTCACAGAATGGGCTGCATATTTAGCATACATCAGGGGTCATGTGTTAATGCTTTCTCAGGCAGAAAGAGTGGGCATTGCCATTGAAGTAGGACGACTATCATTAAGCCAAATTGAAGGAAGTATACTAATACAGGAGAAGGAAACAGAAATATTCTCACCTCTGTGAAAGAAGTCATTAAGGCTTTACGGTATGCATTCAAGCCTTACTTCCAAGTGCCGATTACTTAAGTTGCTTCTCATGATGCTTCAAAATGGCATTTTGATGAGTGAATTCATTGTGCCATGTTTGAAATGCTTTTCTGACTGGGCGACCTATTCATCCGTAGAGATTATATACCATAAAGTGCCACCAAGTGCAAGTGTTTGCTAGAAGTGGGTCAAATGTTAGCTATTGTAAAGAATATGAAGAAGAAACCTTGCTCCTTCAGAGCAATCACAAGGTTTTACATGCTCACATTCACTTGCATGAATAAAACAAGACTGCAGCTCTATTATTCCATTTCAGTAAGACACCAGTAAGAAACAAAATGCCATGGAGACTTCAGATCATCTAAAAGGCTGCACGACAGAAGACAAAGAATCCAGCAGAACATCAGGGAATGGAAATGTTGCTAAAATACTTTTTTTTTCTTAAAGAGTGGGAGTTATAATCTGGTCCACAATCAGTGGCGCAGCAAAAATGTTCTCAAGCTCATTACAGCTGCAAAGAAAAACCTGTAATTTGACTTCCACTTGTATAGCCCTTTATCAGATACTCCAACAATATTTTTCTTTGCATGACATGCTTATCTTTAAAAGGAGCTGACAAACAATCTATTTTCAAGCTACGGCACTTCTGAACAACATACTTAAGGTTATGCTCTGCTAATGATATCTCCCTCAAATAATTGCAGTACAGTACAACACCACAAATACTTACTAACCATTCAAATATGAGACAAACATACTTTGATTATTGGGGGACAAACTATGGCTGTATGGAAAATTTACAATACAAGAAAAGTAAATGGATTTAGAAGACAATAGAGTGAATAATAAAGACAAAAACAGTTGTCTTTAGCATATAATAACATCTAAAATTACAGTAAAGCATCAACACTGTATATTTAAGAAGTGCTGTGTGTATTATTTTCTTTATAACTCCATTAAAGAAGAGTGTTTGCCTTGTGGGGGTTCTTTCACTGCACTCTCATGATATTGGATTGAATGTTAAGTGTTTTCATAATAATTCCGCATATTAAGACCACAAGCTCAGTTTTAATTAACATTATTGATTAGCAGTAATTGTACTCCCCCACCCTTACCACGCACCATTTATCCTAAATTAATGATGGTGGAGAAATTGACACAAGGAGTCGGCAGGGATCTTGTGTCTGTATCATGGAAATAAATAAGAAAACAAACTCTGTGCTTGAGGGCCAGGAGGAGAAGAGGGCCAATTCTTACCCAAGTTCCCAGTCATCAAATAGGCATTGTGGAAATCGTTCATGCCCAATCCAACGATGTGGATGAATTCCTCGATGACCTGCATGAGCTCCACTGCTCCGGGATAGATCTGGACAAGATATGAGAGACAAGTAGACATTTTCAATTTCAACGGTTGTTATCAGTGGAAAGATGGGAGTGTGTAGCACGACAGAAGAATGGAAAAAGACTGCAAATAAAAAGCAGGTTACACACACATATTGTAAATAAACTTCAGGAATATAGTTAAATACAGACGCTGTAAGAAACATTAAAAAGGACATTTTGCTGAATAAACAACAAAAACAGAAGAAAAGGAGATCAATAAGCACATGGGTCACAGTGTTAGGCATACTTATATTATGCTTAAAATGTATTGTGGTTTGAAACTGATTTCACAGTATTTTCACGTAAATGTATCCAAATTTCATATAATGGAAATTGAACCATCTAGAACAGTGGTTCCCAATCTTTTTTCCCAAGAGCCCCCCCAAATGACTCCTGTTGGAAGTTGCGGGGGTGGGCGCAAAGTTTAAAAGTTGCTACAACTGCTGTCACAAACTAGATGAATGTGAAGTATTTTGTTAAAGGAAGATGAAAGCGTAATTAAGGAGCACTATTGGAGTGACTTTGATGGTTATTGGACTCAGGATTAATTCATTTGGATTCCCGCTGTATGAAGAAATTAAAGGACGGCGCGGAAGTGGAAACAATTCACAAAGGGATTAAACTGTTTAAAACACATGCTCAAAGTAAGCCGGATTTTGCCGATGTGTTTATGTGGAGTCGTAAATAATCTACAAAATGGAGGAGACCGATCTGATCGGAGCAACTGTGACAAATAATCCAACTGAAACCGGCATGGACAATGACTATGTTTTAAAAATGCGCTTATCCAGAAAAGCCTGGTTTGGACAATTTACGGGCAGAAGAAACATTTCTATTAAAGAAAGAATTATACATTTCTGTCTTTTTATGCCTTTAATAGCTACTAACTTGAATTGTTATTCAAATTAATTCATCAATTATTTTTTATATTTTATTGTAATGTAGAGACAAGGCTTTTAGTGACAATCATGTATTGCTTTACAATTATTTGTAAAAAAAAAAAGTCTAAATATGATATTTGGCCTCAAATCATCTGAAGCCTGGCGCCCCCCCCCTGCGATCTTTGGCCCCCCAGGTTGGGAACCACTGATCTAGAACAATCTCAAAGTATTTCGATAGTTGATTAGTCATCATTAGTAGTAGTATAGTTTTAGTAGTTTTTAGGTTAAAACTAAAAACAGTGTCTGTTTTCACTTTATCCAATGTGACGATTTGACATTTTGTAAATACCAAATAAGCAATGTAGATATGTAACCTTGAGTTCTGGGAATTTTTTATGGGATTTCATTATCCTCTGATACTTTACAGATCAAACGGTCAAATAAAGCAGTGGGTAGATAGATCACATTAAATCAGGCGTTACAGCAGTTAGCGCAGGGTTATGCTGCGATGTTAGAATGTCATTTAAATGGCCCATTTAGCACCAAGTGACTGCATGACAATTACCGCCTTTGAACTCCCTCATGGCGGCGGTGTACAGCTCTGGTTTGCCAGATACGTGATTGGCCAACAGAGAGTGGTGTTGGGTTGTGTTTATCCTGCTTTTCAAAACGTTTTTTTTATCCTTTTGCTGCAGGCCTTTCACCACAGTTTAAAAGCAATACCTGAGAGGTGTTTTCACTGCAATGCCTGGATTGAATGCAGCCTAATTGAACCATGTGACACCAGCATCAGAGCGATAACCCCCATGTTTGCACACACAGTTGCGGTTGGCTCCTCTTCTGAAAGGCTCTGCCAGCTCAAGGGTGATTGCCAGGGTTCATGTGACGCTTCACGGACAGCAGCACTCAGTGGGGGAATGCAGAGGCAGGATTTCATGTCCACGACCAGCAACATTGCTAGTCCCGTCAGCTCTTTCCTCGAATCGATAAATCAAAGGCACACTAATCCGATAATTAACCTTCAAAAGATTGGATCACTGTTCATGGCTGCCGATCTAGTTTGGATGGGTCAAATCTAATAAGAGGCTTCAATGGGGTGGAGAGCAGTTTTGCATTCCTTTGACCCCGATATTGAGAATATATTTTTAGTACTGTGTAGCTGTGGCATAAATTACGACATTATGTGCAGCTGCCCAGACCAATACTGTTTTAACAATTCAAAATGTCTGTAAGAGAGCTGTGTCACACATTGTTTTTTTGCAGGACTTGAATAAATGTGTGAGCACATAATGTTGATGTCAGGAAATTAGAAACAGTGTGTGAGTGGCACTTGGCAATTAACACCTCACTTTTGATTTTGAACAAACACCTGAGGCAGGTATTTCCCCCCTGGACGAGCACAAACACCTTGTGTGTTTGTGTGTGTGTGTGTGTGTGTGTGTGTGTGTGTGTGTGTGTGTGTGTGTGTGTGTATGTGTGTGTTGTGTGTGTGTGTGTGTGTGGTGTGTGTGTGTGTGTTTCACAATGCCGCCACATGTGCTGCTGCTAAGCCAGCAGGCAGGGCGGCTCCGTGATGCTGAAGTTGAGAGCCTCTGACACAGCATAGTGAGAGCCATGGTGGGGGAGAAAAGCACATCACGTCGCCCCTTCCGGCATGTCTGACGCACAGTGCAGTCATGTTCATTCTGCTGGTCTCCATGGCAACCCTGAGATGTGAAGGCAGCACAGGGAAATGGCTGCAGTGGAGGATCTATAGACAGAGCTCTTCCTTTCCTTGCCATGGTAACAGTGACAGGAGGTGAATATATAGTGATCTCTGCACAGAGCCAACTCTGGCAGCCGAGTAAAACCTCATAGTGAGGTGTTTCATGTGAGTGTTTTGAATGCCCACAGCACGCAGTGTGTGGGTGCTGTGCAGTGTGAGCTCAGAACACTCATTAATGTACCACAAGCCAGCAAGTGAGAAAAATTGATAGCTGTGAAGTCCAAGCGTCGTTGTCTGCTGAAATCAGACAGCGTCGTTTAACCAACGTCCTCTTGGTGAATCTGAAGCAGCAGCAATCCTCGGACAGGCACATTAATAACGACAGAAATAATTAACACATATCTCTTCTGGGAGTTCAATCACAGAGACAACTTTTCCTATTCCTATATTTCCTCTGATCTGTCTCCATCTCTGACGCATTGATGAAGCTGCTCATTTGTGAGCTCTTCTCAGACAACATACCTTTTTGTCCTGCAAAACTAAAGCTGCATTGAGTACACATGTAATTACTGCCTGTAGAGACATCAGACTGACTTTGAACTGTGTGCCTTCCCCTTGTATCCAAGTAAAAGTAAAGCGTGGGGAAACGCAGACAAAAAAGAGACCCGGGTGATTTTGAGACACCCCTCAGCCATGTGTCAGTGCTGGTGATATACCCAATTTAAGTCAATTTACCAGTGAAGGTGACAACGGAGCAGATGCCCTCTGCGGGCTCGCCGTCCATCACAGATGGTATCTCTGTCAGAGACTGGATGTGTGTGATTTCAGGTTGTCTGAGACACCAGTGGCAGTTTTTTGAAAACAACATTTGCCACCTCTCAAGTTGAAAGATGTGGCCTACAGAGGACGTAGTCAGAAGCCGTAGCTAGAAGCCGATCTCCTTGGATAAACACGGTGGCAAGAAAGTGCACTGTTCTGTACAAATGTTGTATCTAGAGTACGTTACTGTAGTTTATTGCTCCCACATGTTTTGTTTGATATGACACTATGTTTTTATTTAACTGCGTCTCCATTTGAATGAGCTTCCTCACAATGTCAGAGAAATACAGAAAAGGCAATAAGTTTAGAAGCAATTAAACATTAAAACAGTTGTAATGTAATCATTACATCAGTAATACAATTCTACAAAAATGATGGTTTAATCACACTGGTTGCTGCGATCTATACCAGCTGGGTGAAACATTGAGTACGCAGGAGTGAGTGAGTCCTGCAGTGTGAACGTTGGCCAGTCTCTGTGGCAGTGCTGCTGCCACCAAGTGGAGCTCTGAGGAAATAGCTTTCTAAATGAGGCCAGATGTCACAGCTGCAAAATGACCTCTCACAATGATATGTGTAAGTGTAACATCCTCTCTACACCGAACATGACTTTACTTTATCTCTGCTAACTCAGACGAAGCGACTGCAGAGAAGCGATTGTATTTTAGACACAAAACATTCATGCAGAAACCTGAATTATTTACTCTGCATACAGCGTTGTGCTTACCTTGTGTGCGTCTTCCCACTTCTCCTTATTTTCCTCCTCCAAGAGGTTGCTGATGATTTGAAAGAAGTTCTGTGGAGATGATGAAATGGAAAAATATGTCAAACGAAGACGTATTAAAGGCACTGCTGCAAGATGCTTTATAAAAGCATGACATACAGTATGAACAAATCATATACGCACTCAAAGAGTATCATGGATAATAAACTGACATTTCGCAATCGCAGGGATTTCTATAATCATAACGGTCACTGCAGGGCATAGCCCAAGGAAATTTGACAATGACGCCATGATGGTGTCATCAGGAAAAAAAGATGGACTTTGTGGATCAGTCTTGACACAAATACACATCAAACCACCTGCAGCTTGCAGCAAACACATTATGCTGGAGGAGAGAAGCTGCAGTCATAAAGAAAGATGAAAGGGAATGTTTGAGCAGCTGTGTGGATTGTCTTCTTCTGCGGCAGGGGCTGCAGGGGGTGCATGCCTGCAGTAGTGATAGGACCCCTGTCTGATCTTTAGCCTTGTTATTTCGTCTGGTCTACATTGTGCCTGAGGGAGTGGCTCTCTCTCTTGACACAGGCTATCTTGTTTTCTACTTGAATGCTTATGCTCCCTCTGGTGGTAATGTGCCCACTTTAACAGTGCATTACCTCAGAGACACGCGGAGGGGGTGGGCTGGCTGACTGCTCTGCTGTCTGCCCACACACACTATAGAGCTCTCATAATAACTGGAGAAAGGATGCTTTCCACATCTCATAGATTTTCTATGGTGGGAAAATGGCCCCATCCATGGGAAGCACATTTGGGTTTATTTCTGGAGGAATATTACTAGCAGACCGTACAGCTCAGTGGAAACTGTTGATAAATGTGCAGAAAAAGCGGCAGAAAAAGAAAAAAAGAGGATCCCTGACATTTTGGAGTCCAAATATCACTGCGCTTTGGATGTCCATAATTCATAGAGTTCAACATTTTCAATTACCTTCATCTTAACTTGAAGTACAAGCACCAAACCAATTAAATCCTATCACATTAAAAAGACACTCAAATACGATGATGTGCATCTAAAATCACTGATACTGATTGCTTTTTACAATCCAACATTCTGTGTTATAAAAAATATCCTCTATCATTTATTGAAAAAAATGTATAATCAGTGGAAACAGCACTAGCTCAACTTTCACATTATTTAAGCAGAAATTCTTTAAACTGCAAATCAGAAAATGGCAAATGGGCAAGAATCTTGCCTTTCCAATTTCCGCCACTATTACTTACATCTCTATGCAGAACAACAACAACAACAACAACAACAACAACAACAACAACACAAGCTCGATGCAGAAACAAAAACAGATTAGAAACTCAACAAAATAATGGAGAAAAGGCTTTTTCATTAAAACACGTGCAATATTCAGAGCCTGCTCTGCTGTTCCCACCAAATAGCGAGTAACATTTATTTCCTTCCCCGTTTAGCTCCCTCTAACAAACGGCACGAGCCAAAGACATTGAAACAGGCACGCAGGACAGCACAAAGAGCACACAGAGGCCTGAGAAGGGCGTCTTTAAAAATGACACGGCTCTGAGGACATAAACTATGTTATTGGTGATGGAGGTGGAGCTTTAGCTATAATCTCCATCATCTCATTGACATAAAGAGGATCAAGACTGCAGTCAACCCCAACATGATGAGATGAATCAGCTTAGGGCGGGGAGGGAGATCTCTTGATACAATAGAGTCTCGCTGAGTGTTCGTCAGCCTTTGTGCTATTTGAGACATGTTACGAAAAATTGTTTTCCCCCATATATAGAATACACTAAAACATTATTCTTGTCCAGTCTTTTTGGCACGATGTGTGAGCAACCATGGATAAGGATATGTATATGTCACTTAGTGTTAAAACAAGCCCACTGCGCACTTACTTGCACATCATCTGAAGAAGGCGCATAGCTTGCTCTCTTGAAGGTCTCCGTCACATTACGAAGGATCTCCACAGAAGACAGCAGGTCCCCGGCGTAGAAGTTCTTCCTCTGGGTGAGGTCCAGCAGATTCTTCGTGACCTGGGACATCCCATCCCCAGCCAGCATCCTCTGGCCCTTTGCAAGGTGCCCCTGAACCTCCAAAAACAGGAGAACAAAGAACTTGGGGTATCGGTGTCCTCTGAAGGTTTGGCAAGATAGACGCTAAACTACCCATTTGGATTAAATGGAGTGCAAACATCAGGAAGAAAGACTGCACTCTCTGAGGCCCTTAATGCGACACTTATATCTAAGCCAGGCTGGGATGTATTCTGCCTCACGGATGTTTTGAAATGAGCCAATATGAATAAAAGAGTTAACTGGAGCAGAAGACACACATTTAGGGAGAAATTGCACTGTGAAATGACATTTCACATCATTGCACAGGGTTTATGTTCATAAATACACGTTCACAGGTGCAGGGCTATATCTGCTATCTCAGCTCTTATGAATTCTTTTATTTTTAACTGTGATGGAGGGTTACTAAATTACCCATTCTAGTGGAAGTGTTATTAGACTAAAGGCAAACGCACAAAATCAAAAACGTTATTAAATAAAGCTCTCTAAAATGGAGGCAGACTATAATAAAAAAAAACAGATTTCCATTGTGATGAAAAATGGATGAAAGGGATAGATTTCACACCAGGTTATTTTGGTAAATAAAAGTGATACTATTGAGAAGTACAAGGTCACTTTCCACTGAGTTTCCCTTACAATGCGATCAGGCTGCTTGATTATCCAATAAATAAAGTATTTTGGAGGATGTTATTTAAAATAAAGCAGACAAATGAATACAACAAAAAAAAACAGATAAGAACATTCCAAAAACGAAATCAAAACGCTAAAAGGAATCAAGGATGACTATGTATTACACAGACTAGATGGAATACTCAGTGTTTAAATCTGCTCTGCTATTGAAGTGGTTAATCTTTGGCTCTGGTGTGATGGGAATGAGGGGGAGGGGGAAAACACCGCGGAGGTAATTTATGATGCATTGGAAACAGAGGCAGTGAAAGGAAGCTGACTTTGCACCTACTGATTGCTGCAAGTATCTGAATTCATTTGTTATGCATCTAGCATAGCTGGGCTGCTCCCAGAAGGCCATACCACGGTGATCCAAAGAGCAGCGTCGACTAGTGGTGCCTGTAGAGGGGAAGGAGACAGCGACAGATTTGGAGAGGAGACAGAGCGAGGGAGGGAGGAGAGGGGAGATGAGGATGCAGGCGTATGAGAGTGTGGAGAGGGAGGGGGGTATGGGATTAAGACCAAAGGCAAGGCAAAAGAAAGGCAGATGGAAGTGGTGGAGGGAGTTGGGAGATGGAGAGAGACAAAAAAGGAAGAAGAAGACAGAGGTATTAATTATTTTCATGAAAGACTTATCTTTTTCCCTATTCTCCACTTCTGGTGCCCATCACTCACCATCACAATTTGATGTCTCCCATTACATTTTGCAGTAAAGTTGAAGCACATTTTAGAAAGACGGAGAGATGTTTCTGGAAGGAGAGTGCTGCAGTATTTGAACAGAACCGGTTTATATTATAAGACCCGGCCGCTTTGCTTTCCATATATACATATTGTGTGTTAATAGAACTTACAGGGGCTTATTCAAGCATGCTGCAGCTCAGCTATAGCTGTCAGGCATTTAAACAGTGATCCCAAAATAGCAGAACCACCCAATATCCACCCACATCGCCGTACACATCCTACATCGGGGTCCAACATCAAACCTTCTCTGCTGTTGACTCGGTGGAGTGCACTTCACACATCACCCCACCCCTCCAACACAGGTCCTTGACATCCTGAGGAAAAACTCCCACAGTACAAAACATCTCCCCTGGCATTGGTGCTTCACATAAACCCATCGCTATCTCTTGTTCTCTCCCTCTCTGTCTTTCACACACTAGCACACACAGACGGGAGATCAAAGCCACACCTCCTACGCCCACTCTTTCCACTGCTACTACCTGGAGATGCCATGAGTGCACACCACACATTGCTATATCCCGGGAGCGCCCATGCAGCACTATGAGACAGCCCACAGCTCTACGGCACACTGAGCATACGTCTCCCTCCAAAATGGCTCCACCTGAGCTGTTTTTGTTCACTTTTACAGTCCCGGTGCCGGCCCAGAATAGAATGTTTTCACAATGTTATTCTAATTGTCTTCGAGGAGCTCATACTCACAATTTTTAAATTTTATATTTATGATGCTACCTAGAAATTAGAGATTCACCTCAGTTGTGGCTCTGACATTCCTAAAGGTCATTGTAAGCGGAGAAAGACTGTGCTCTAAGGGGGAATTGGAAAAATGACACAAAGCATTAAGAAGAGGTCAAGTTCCTAAAATACAAGATACAAATATTTGTTATTGATTATAAAAATATATGAATCAGAAGCAATGGTGAGACAATGTTTGATGAGCTGCTGCTTGTTTTTATTTTAGGGTTATATTGTATTTTGCAATTATGATGCAGCATAACAGCATATAAATTGCCCTAGGCCAAAACAATTTAAAGGTAAAATGCCTGGACTAGAGCTCTTTTTTTCCTTGCTTTTTAGCAGGGGAAAAAAACTTATTTAAAAAAAATACTGCTTTTATTTATTAGCTGTACAAAATTAAATATAATAAAACATTTTCATAAGCACCCTTTAAGTGCCTTTGTGATATACTTAAATGAATAACAGTCAACAAGAGATGAAGTCTGTATTTTATACAAAGGGTCCCATCGTCATTTAATATCTGCATTAGGTTAATAGATATATTTTTTCAGGTATAAGAACTGGATCCCTCCTGGCCTGGATCCATGTCCGTAGTGGGATCAAAAAATGTCAGAGAAGAGCGATGAGAGGCTTTTGCTCTGATTCTGCACCAATCTGTCATCTCGTGTTCCCTCAGTGATATGTGTAAAGTAGGTTGAATATGTAAATATTGGTCAATGAAGACTAGCTTGATCAAAAATTAAGGCTGCAGTTCTCCATGGCATTGATCTGTCCCAGTCCCTTTTTAACAGCGTCCTCAACTCTGCAGCTACTAAAGAAAAGTTTCTTCTTCACACAATGCTCTTCAAAATAGTGTTTACTGACAGAGGAGGAACACAAAAGCAATGTCTAAAAGCACTCTAAGATTAATGTTGCTGAATCCATTAATGGAAAACAACAAAAATCTCCTACTTTAAGAAAGAAAGAAGCATTCAAACCTCTGCCACCAATACCATCAAGAAAGTGAATGACTTAAATGTCACAAACAAAATTGCCTCAATCAATCTCAATGATGTTGCTAAACATCATCTTCCTCCACATTAACCTGTGAAGGGTTTGTTAATAACATGTGGTTATGTTGTTTTAATTGCTCCTCTCTCAGTTGGGTGACTCAAACTTTAATTGATAATTGAGATTTGGGGATCTAATGAGAGAGGCATATGAATAAGAGCATAATGTAGACAAGAAGAATCTCTACTGCTGGGTAAATATCACATGGGAGTATCAGTAAGGTATGCATTTATTAGCATATTTAATAACATTGGAAAGACCAATGTATGAACCTTTGTGTGATCCATAGCGCACAAATCCATCTGCTGAGTGTGTGTGTGTGTGTGTGTGTGTGTGTGTGTGTGTGTGTGTGTGTGTATCCTCTCGACTTTTCCCCCCTTCTCGCCTGTGGTGGCAGTTGTCATCCATGATGACCGTGGTGGTGCTGACGCCCCTGCCCTGGGTGCTGTTCCTGCACTGACCTTGATGACGACAGTGACTACGGCGGAGTGGGCGCTGAAGCCCCCCCAACACATTTTGATGCTTCACCAAAACAGTCTTGCTGCATCCATGTCGCACGTTTTGTTTTGTTGCCTTTGCTGATCAATATTTCATCTTTGTTTACCCGCTCGCAGCTGCCATTACTTGTCTCACTGTCGTGGACACAGGAGATCTGTCTGCGAGGCGTTTTGATTTCTTTTCACATGTTCTAATTAGGAGTTATGTGAGTTTGACCTTGATCTAATTACAAGTCAAAGGTTGGGCGGTGCTGTTTTCATTTACAGGTTCATTACAGGGCTCTGTGAAACCCGCTGACACGGGAACTGTGATGAAAAATACAAATAAACTTGACCTAACCTGAACTATTGTCCACCCCCCCCCCCCTCTGGTCAGTGACCCTGGGATGCACTGTGCTCAAACATGAACAATGTCTTCTCTCTGTTATTTTAGCCTTTTATCATGATACTGGTCTTCTGTTGCACATGCTTCAAAGGACCTGGCTCTCTGGTAGAGTAATATAGCACCCTGTGTGTTTGAATTGGTGTGCACACATCCTGTGATTGCAGAAGTACCGAGTCCATCAACTAAGGTCTGCTTTAATGTACTGTATGACCTACTGTGTGATTATCGAAAATAACACTACATTGTGGACACATTTCTGTATTACATTAGTCAATGCAACCTCTGATATAGCAAATTAAAGTGGGATTGATTCATTATTAATGTCCACTGTCCACACCTGCATTTTTAAATATCATTACTTTACATATTAATAGGATACTTCTCAGTAAGGAACCCAAATTATTTCGCCAAATGTCTCAACCCTGACAGATTGACCTACATCTGGCAAATGAAGCCACATCTTGATGTCAATTATACTCCTAGTCAGCAGAGATGTTACATTTACATCAACATCGTAGAGAGAAAATAAAGCTACACAAAAAGACATTACTGTGAGTTGAAAACAGCTTTGTGGTGACAAACTGTTATTAGCCATATAAACTAATGTCAAGCCGGAAAGCCAACGTCAGGCTAGTAAATCTTGCTCTTCGTAACTTTGCCCCAGGTTAGCCATCTGTGAATGACAGTGTGTTTGCTGCTACATCTAGTTTGCCAGTTAGCCATTTTATGGTTGTAGAGGAAATGTCAACTGAGAACACCTTCAATGTTTAAATTTAAACAGCTCAACGTGTCAACCCAACCTGTAACTTTAGCAACCAACAGCACATCATTGTCCTGTTGTCTGTTTGTTGGCGAACTGACCTTCAACAAGAACAAAAGCAACCCTGTATCATATCAGCTTAAACAGAGGATGCATTCCTTTCATCCTCTCCGCTCTTTCTCTCTTTTTTTTAAATTTTTTTTTTTTAAAGCTGAGTGTTAGTCTCGCCCCAGTGGAGAACTCACATCCTCTGCTCTAATGCTCCTTCCTCCGTGCACATATTAAAGCTTCTGCCTAATGTCTGAAAACAGACCTCCGTGCGCTTTTCTTCAACAATGCTCTCAGAATCACGGTTTTGAAAAAAATCCATTTGCTGCACATGCTGCGTACTGACGGGTGTAGCCATGAGTTACATCACTGAATGTGGATGTGGGATGAAGGGATATGCGCTCTCTCCTCAGATGGGGGACACATCCAAAATCGTGATGTTTTGGTGATTTTAAAAACCATCAACAACGAATAGGCCAGCAACTTTAACCATTATTGTTAATAACCTCTATACTGAGGGATAGCTTTCTAGGTGGCAGAAATTGAGTGTTATGCCTCATTATGTAGCATTATTGGTAGGATTGTATAGTGTATTCAAACACTGACACTTAGTGTGAAATTGCAGCGTAATTCTAGTGTGACATTTGCATTTCTTGGAGTGATTCAAACTGCAATTCCTCGAAAATAAGTCAAATTATGGTCAATCAATGAAGCAGCTGTATACCTATCAAAGAGAAAGGCTGACTTCACACTGTCCATATTAAAATGTATTCAAATGGCATCCTTAGGGTAGGCGGGACAGGTAATCACAATGTAAAAAAAGACTATCCCATTTAGAAATGGGGCAATAGACCAAATAAATAAAGTCATTTCTCTTGTCCTTACCTGTGGCATTGGGTGGGCATCTGTTAAAGGCCAGTTCTCCTGAAGGCGTCCTTCTCCACACCATTGAGACTGCATAGTCCTCCGGACAAATCTCATATGGCGCTTAAAAGCAAAGTGATACAAATGTAACTACATGGCTCAATGAGCTTTTCAGTATTTCCAATATGATGCAACACTTTCTTCATATGACACACGGAGGTATGGAAATATAGGAGATCAAAGCGGTATAGTATTGTTGAATAGAAGTATGCTGTTGATGATATGTAGTACACTTCTTTAATCACAATATTTGTGCATAGAGGTGATAATAATAATTATAATTATAATTAAAACAATAACATATCTTTCGGGAATACTCTTTTATTTACTTCAGAGAACAGTATTATTAAGTGACTTTAAGAGAAAGACTCCACTTCAAAAAGGAACTTGAATTGAAGATCACATAATACGATTTGATGATACTTGCATTAATGAGTCAGCAGTATCTGACTTAATTTGTTGGAATTTATATTCATACTTGTTCATCTCTCCTCTGTAGCCACTTACAAGCATCTCCTCTTCAGAATCTGTTATGTAACATGTCATACACTCTGAGATAATCATCTCCTCACTCTCATTCAGCTTTTAGTCTTATTATCCTTTGGCTCACCTGGACATCGTTGCTCACTGCACTTCCTGACTTCCTCTCTGTTGCCATCACACTGCTGCCCAGTGACCGCGGCCCCCTGACACACTCGCGCTCGCCTCTTCCAACCGCTGTCGCAAGACTTAGAGCAGCCGCTCCACGGACCCCAAGGATTCCACTGGCCGTTAGCTGGAACAAAATCATCCTCTGTTAGAAACACATACTCTCAGTGGCATAACAATAACATGTGTATATCTTATTATATGTAATGGAAGCTTTTATTTTATTGATGAGTTGATTATTATGTATTTATTTTGCTATCCAATAATTCTGTTTCTACATACAGTTTTTGAAGATGACTTTGAATAATCAGGAGAATGTGTGTTTTATGGCTAAAGAAGCTGCACTGTGAGTGGTGATTATTCCATTCACTTTGCCAATATTAAAAGGTATTTATGCTGAAGTTTCCAAACCAGCAGCATGTTTTATGCCCTTGTAATGAACACTGTTAAATTGTGCATTAGACAAAAAAACAGATGCTCCCCTTCAGCAATGTAGTAAATCACGTGCCCTTGTCTGAACGGAAAGGTACAACGCCCAGTGAGCAGGAAACACACTTTCATTTTAACCTCCGCTTACCCCTTCCTTCACACATGCGGGGCCATTTCATGTCCTCCAACTAACCTTTGTCGCAGATGTATCCGAAAGAGAGACAAAACCGACACCATTGTGACCTGTTGGCTAAGACTATTCGCAAGACATTGATCAAATCCCTGCAGATAGTGAAGCCTCGGCCCCTCCTCAGAGCAGCTGATTCCTCAGACAGATGCATGCTCATGGGTAACAAAGAGCTCATTGCGCCAGCAGCCCTGAAGAAAATCTTGAAATCTTGAAAAAAATACCTTTGATTCAAATCCTACACAGGTCTCTATTGTAGTCATTAGTCCGTTTTTTTTCTATATTTAAGTTTGTTTTTCATTCAAAAGAATGTCTGTTGCCTTGAAGCACACTAACTTAAAGTCAAAGATAATTTTGACTGCTTCTGAAAAACATATTGGGTTTGTAATGAACTCTTTTTTTGTTCTACAGAGAAGAGCAAAGCCTCCAGCAGTCATGGACACATGCTGACGTGTTCAATGGAGGCTTAGACGGCTTTGTATCGCTAATGTTTGATCTCTCACCCCGCAAACAAATAAGAATTGCTAAATAGGTAGGCCTCATTAAATAAATAAATTGTATAATGCATCATCGCACCGTGAGGCAAACAACAGCATCTTCTGCTTCATTATCATAAGCACAAATTGGAAATACGCATTCAGAAGCATATTTAAAAGGGACCAAGAGAGCATAAAGGTTGACTAGTTAAAAATATTTCAGAGGAATATCTTCGCCACACACATACCAGCGAAACAAAGCCAGCTGTTTTAGGCTGTTACAGTGAAAATTGCATCAGGAGATTATGAGAGTGCTCGGGCCCTTCATATGATCAGACAATTCAAAGCCTGATGGAGACCGCTAAGCTGACATAGTCAAGCCTCTAATACATCTATGATGTTGACAGACAGTTCCGACAGCTAACCCTGAATTATGTGAAAGGCATAGTATATCTAAATGGATTTCACAAATCCAATTGATCGAGCATGGTCTTAGACATTATTCTTGATTCTTACAACATGGCTTGATTCTTGCTGCAGAGCCTTTCAGTACGCAACAGAAAGAGTAATACATTTCAGGAAAATCTGGCGGCTTTTTATATTTTAAACTGATAGTTATGATAATATAGGTTGATGATGATTAGGACAATATGGGACGGATTGTTTTGACTCGTTCCTTTCCCCCTCAATTTAATTCATGATTTCGTATTTAGACATCAAAGCGGATATAGAATTAAGAGGCTCAGGATTTTACCTGTGCAGTCAGGATTATGGCACTCTCTGCTCTCTGCCCAGTGACCGCGACACTCAGATCCCCCATGGGCGGCCGCTGAGCACTGCCTGGTCCTCTGCTGAGTGCCATTGGCACAGGTCACCGAACAATCGCTCCAAGAGCTCCACTCCTGCCACTGTCCGTCCACTGAGGCACCAACCACAACCCAACAAGCATGTCCCATGTGAAGGCAAAAAGAGGGCAGACAGAAATGAGAGGAGATATTCAGATCACTATTCTCTCTCAGATTGGAAGCCAAAAAGCAGAAAGAATGACATGACTACTTGAAGATTCTTCGAGAATTGTACTGCTTGTTTCCTGCTCTCGTTAGAATTCCCAACATAGCCAAAGGCAAAAGGAGAATAAAACATAAAAGGTGTTTACAATATCATCATGTTAAGATTTATATTATTAAATGGCAAGGGCAAAAACTGCAGAGTTTATAGTGTATGTCAGCTTTCTTCCTTTTCCCCTGTCTGGGCAGAGGGAAAGCAACAGGGATAGAGTGTTTTTTTCAAGTAGTCTGTTACAAGAGCAAAGCTAACATGTACTGTGTGGAAAAATTCATCTTTACTAATCTGCTTACCATTCACAGGCAAGTATGGATAGGATATTTTGAGTATTAGCCTACAGTAGTGACTCTCAACAGGGTTTCCTAAACCGCATTACAGTATAGGAACTGTTTCTTTAAACGCACCACAGACCTGGCTCCTTTTCAGTTTTTTACTCAACTTTGAAGCTCTGTATTGATTGGGGATTATATATAGAAATATATAAGGTAAACTGCTACCATTCTCAAAAATTGATCTTTTGAAATGAGACCATTCATCATGATGCCTTCAGGGAAAATTATAAATATTGTTATTTTGAATATATTTACAGAGCAGATAGACGATACCTGGGCATAGGGCTATGTTGCAAAGCTTAGTCTGGGTCTCAGGTCCGTCACAGGCCCTGCCTCCATGCTGGGGAGGGGCACAGCTCCTAGTCCTAGTGCGGTGCCCCCGGCCACATGTGAATGAGCACAGGCTCCACGGTGACCACTCCTCCCATACACCGTGTACTGCGGGCACAGAAAAGGCGTCAGGCCTAATCAATGTCTCTGTCTCTGCTATTGCATAAACACACCCATAACAAAAACTGCACGCAATAAATGAAATAAAATCAATCAAAACTAATGTAAATTAAACACTGAGCACACAGACACAGCGGGGCTTTACAAAGCCTCAGCCGCAAGCTTCAATCACCTCCATACATTTAATACATTATAATAAATGTCATCCCACTAACAATGCTTCTAGCCACAGGAAAGGCAAAGAATATGATAATTATGTCAATCTTTAACACAGCAGTTTTTAACATGGGAAGCCTGATTCTCAAGGTATGGGTGTCGGAGCAGCAGGTCTGCACAGCGTTACAGTTTGCTGAGTCTTCTTGGTTGACTGGGAATCTAATAGCTGCGAACCTTCAGGTTAATGTGGGCTAACAATGGTTCTGCAAATCTGTCGTTGCACCAACATACTTATCATGGTAATGCTCAAAGCAGACAGCCCGTAACCTGGTTCCAGACCTCTGAATAACTGCCAACATTTTACGATTCGTAATAAAATGGCCACCCAGACTCAGTATCAGCATAGACAGCCCAAATCCAAGGGGAAAATGTTTATTGACATGTTTAATATGGTGTTTCCTCATCAGAGCCTGAGTAAATTATGCTTGCATGTTTCAGAGCCTATAATGTTGTCTGGCATATAGTGTTTCTTTTTAATCATTTCACAAACTTATAATTTAAATGCATTTTCTGCATTTACACTATTTAACACATCAGATAATTTTCTTCAAAAGAATATAGTAAATGTCTAATATTCATACATTTCTTATTAAAATACATATATTGGAATAGATGCTTTTAAAATACTTTTTGGATTGCAAAAGGCATCGCTCCTCGCGAATATTGCATTAGGTTTGAGTATAAGTTTAACTGGGTTCTAGCTGACGGTGTGGTGAGTTATTAAAGATCTGCAGAGGATATTTGCTATTGGCTTAAAACGTTTTCTGTGGAGAGAAAAAAGTGAGAATCTGAGAGTCAGAGAGAAGTTAGACACCTCCTGCCTTGTCTTGGCAGTTGCAGTGTTGCTAAATGTAGGAGCAATTTCAAATAATGAACACAACTCAAAATGTAAAAGCTAAACTTCTGTTATTAGTTTAAAAAGCATCGGGCTTCTTTATACCAGGGATAAAGTGAATTTACTGACAGAATTGAGGCGCCCAAACAAGCTTTCAGGGGACTGAAATTGTATCAAACCAAAATCACACTGCACTACCAAAAGTTTCTTACTGTAGCTGGTTAAATAAAGCTCAAATTATACAATCAGAAAAAACACTGAGATATGGAATACAAAGGGGGTTTAAGATCTTTGGAAATGTATGTAGGACTACTTTGTCCACTTTAGAGGGCTCACTATCTATAGCTTTAATGTTCCTGCAGTATATTAGTTGTATCTCAGGATCGGTTGTAGAATAGTTGGATATTGGGATCAAGCTGATGGTCTGCCATAAGGGGGGGGTTAGTGTCTGTACCAGGCACTGTCTCTAGGCGCTGCGTTGATGCACTTAGCTAAGTGTCCCTTGGTGGCCAAAGCATTTACTTTGGACATTTCAAGTTCAAAGCGGCTGTCAACAAAGCTTCTGTATCAGTGATGGAATAGGATTTTGCTTCCTAATTTTTTTTTCTGACTGTAGCCATAATTTCCCTGGTGTGGCAATGAGCAATTTGACTGTGCTGTAAGAGGGGAAATGATTGGACCAGCACAAGTTCGTGGACAAAGTAAATGCTTTGCCAAGAATGTTTTCATTAATTTGAGGTAAACTGGGATTTAGTTGATCTCTTTCATATCACTCCAGTGAGGTTTTAATGTTTTCACATAGCCTTCCCCTGGTGCCCAATTTAACTGGTACATAATAAAATAAACAACTTATTTCAGTCTTTAATATTTTGTAAGCACTTTTCCTCCTTTGTTTCTTTATGAAATAAGATGTGGTTATGATCAGATTTCATTATTGTAATATTTTATAGATTGTAACGTAGTAAGTGTTTTCTTCTGTAGTTTGTAATGCACCTGCCGTGTTTGCCTATGTTTTGTTTCCATGGAAGCTAATACTGCTTATGCAAATGTCCTCTGTTTATTCCAGGTAACTACATTCTGCATTCAAACTAAGTTGATGACTAAAAAAAGAAACGGTCTAATAATTGAATTAATTACAATAGATAAAAAAAACACTCAAATAATGTTATGTTCTTGCATGTTTAAGCTTTGCTTACATGCTAATTATGACGTAATTGTATCCATTTACCAGGCTTCTTGTCAACAAATCCCATAACAAAACCACAATCAAACAACAGCCCAAGCCTGAAGGAGAAGTTATACTCTTACTCCTCCAAGCAACAATAACTCCACTGTCGCCAAAAACACATTTAAAACTCACAGAAACGCTACCTTTGCCGTTGAGTAACACGTCAGTGGCATTAGCACAGCTAGCGTAGTTTTATTTTGAAAATAAATCTGCGGATGCATTAACTTCCTGTATGAAGGTGCGTTACAAATGCGTCTGCGCATGCTCGATTAATTGGTACATTTTTGTATTCACTCTGCTAGTTTAACAAGCTGAGAAAATGCATTTGCATAAAAACATTTAAAGGTACAGTATGGCTTTTACATGTGTTTTTGGTGGCAGTGGGCTTTAATGGCATGGACGGAACCATATCTCTAGTGCAAAACTATTTAAAATTAGATAGCGATTTATTTAGTGTTCTCACGTTGACTGATACGATAATAAGTTAATAAAATCCCAACTACACATTGCGAAATGTTTGTAACAATAAATAATTTATATTAACTCAAGTAAATGAAAGTAAGTCTAGCCATTTTGAAAGTACACCACCCATGACGCAATGGGTAACACAATGCTCTGTTTTATTCCTGATATTGCTGTTTGCACTTAGTGTGCAGTGTTTTGAGGAAACCATGCAGTGCGAGTTTAAATTATTTAGATAGTTACATCACAATACTGGATGTTGACCTTGTCTTTCTTTTGTATTGTATTCTGTGCTATAGTTAAACACAAATGTTATATTGGATGTGAGCATTGGCCCTGCAGGTAAATCCTTTACTGTAAAAAAAATCTAATAGGATTGGACTGCTTTCTTCTGCAAAACTACTCCAGAATTATAAAATAAAATAAATAAATAATACATATGAGGGTTAATGGTTTGGTTAAAAAAGGGGATGATTCAGGTAAAAGGAATATATTGTAAAGCAGAAGTTTTATCATATTTTGGCAGAAGCATTGTGTTGGAAGAGCCGGATCATAAGTGGGATTGGAGGCCCAACAACAGAACTGATTTCAGCCTGCAGCGCCTGATCCATTGTTCATCCGTGATGTTGATGTTTTCGGCGACGTTGGCTCTAAGGTAAGGTTGCTTTTAGACTGGTTGTGATGTGTCTGTTATTTAATAGGCTATTTTGGAGGTATTTTTCCACCTTGGCATACTACTCACAATTTGAACAGAGGGAATTGATCTGTCTGGGATATTGGAGTGCTTTATATTTTAAGAAGACTTAAAGCAAAACTTACTTTGATATCCCCGTACTAGTTTATTATTATTATTATAACTAAGCCTAAGTTAAGAGAAAACAGAACTGCAGTGGTCTACTTAAAAAATCAAATGACACAATACAATAAATTAACAATACTGACATTGTATACATTAAAAAGCCTCTCCCTCTTTTATTTTCTCCCAAAATGAGAAGCTCTAACGCAGTCAAAATTAATTTTGAATTGAACCAGAGTGTTATGGCCCAGTTATTAGGTGATAAGTGTTGATGCGAAGGAAAGTTCTCGATCTACAATAAGCCATGAGCAAATGCCTAACGTCTACAGGTCTTAAAATAAATCAAGGATATTAATGAATGGGCAGCTCTGCCTCTAAATTAATAATTCTTCATGCAAATTAATGCATATACCTGGGATTGGGCTGTGTAGCTTTTGAGAAATTGGAACTTTAATGCTGTCCGGGCTAAAAATAATGGCAAAAGAGGAGACACACCAAGCCTGGTATTTAGACAACTGCTCTTTGAAATGACTAATTCTCGTTCTAGCTCTTAATGTCCACGCACAGTTAGAGAGTGACCCTTCTGAAAACTGCCAACTGCCAACTGCCAACTTCCCACTTCCACATGACACATCTAAAAATGAAGTACAGTACATCATAGATCAGTTTGTCCAAGGATGCAGCTTGCAGTAGTTATTTTTTTACCAGCCATAATCACCTAAGAGTGGTGCAGATTCAGAAGCACTACCTTAACCAGTGCCATCAAATACCTTAACAAAACATGAGTACAGAGTTTCATCCCTTCTATTTGTCTTTGTTAACAAAACTGGATAAGGTAGACTTGTTTAGGACGACACTCTGTCCGCATACAGACAAACATTAGCGCTGCAACCACCAGTCAGAGAAGCATCTGATGCAGATACCTGCCTGCCAGTGACTCATCTGCCCTGCCATCATGGATTGAGGAAGAAATGCCTTCCCAGCGCATTTGCAGAAATACTGCCAAGCTATTTTAAAAATGTATGGCTGACCTTCAAGGAAATGAAGCTGACAACATATCAGAATCTACTGCTCCCCAAGCGCGATGCAGAACCAAATGTCATTAAACCATTTCAATGCTGATGAATCGCTTCACAGTTAAATGAAATGAAAAACACAAACGTGATAATAAAATACACAAAAATAACATCAAAGAAAAGAAAGCATTAGATTCATTATAGTAATAATAACTGCAGTAATCATACATTCTTAAATAAGAGAAATTGAAAAGTTTGTTAAAACACAGCAACACATTTCTTCCTACACACAACAAATGAGCAAAACATTAATATTCAAGAATCTGCGGCTAACACTACCTGGACAAGGGGCAGTGTTATTGCAAACCCTTGATTCTCTTAAAGGGCCGATGCAGTGTGTTCCGTATGGTGTGACACATGTTCTTGTTCGCACCTGCGACCCTTGACCGCATGTTACAGAGCATGAGCTCCACTTGGACCACTCCTCTGCACCTGATTCACCTGTGTGGGAGAAGGGTGACACTAGTTAAATGCAGCAATATGGTCCTTGTGCAGGGCTTACAGTACGGGGCAAGGTTGGCAGGTTGAGTCAAATGGGGAGGGGCCAACATGAGGCACGTTGGGGTGAAGTGGGGGCTTTAGGATTTACATAACTATTGTACATGTATATACCTCTATGTGATCTTTGATAAATACTGGCTTAGTTCTTCAGTTGATTTCATTTGTATGTAGCATAATAAAGTGTTTTACAATCATAGAAAAAGCATTTGCATTGACAATAATCTTTTTAGTTCAGGAGAGATTTTATTTTTACATCAAAATAAGCATTTATGCAAAGATCACAGTGAAGGCATAGCTATGATTATATAGAAATAACAGTAGATATTAGGGTAACATCTAACTGTTTCACTTCATCCTTAAGAAAATACAGCATGCATTTCTATAAAACCCAATAATATATTTAAACAAAGCAGACAACAAACAAAGGAAAAAGTCATAAAAACATGGGTACATGCAAGGACAATGTCTGAGAAAAATAAAATTGAATTGGATGGGTGTTAGTTCGGAAGGTTGAGATGTGGATTCCCTTGCACTGCAGCAAACGTTCTAGTTACCTTGACAACAGTGGAGCAAATTATGTGTTAAAGGAGACAAAAAATGATCAATCTTAAGTTGTTAACTCCTAAGGGTGGAGGAAAATGAAAAAAGTTAGCTGATTTTATTCAGCAGGTCACAGCCATTTACACTTGTGTGAATGTGGCTCAAAGCTCAATCACTGCGAGTACCCAGAAGAAATATATATTTTTTAGCCACAGATTGAGAGTGGACTTTCTATTGTCCAGGCCTTTGTGCACATGCAAGGTTTTGGCAAGTATACTTTAAATCTGCATGTGTTCACATTATAATTAAATAATAACATTTTGCATTTGGTTCCGGATAAGTAAAGATAAGAATCATAGTTGTTAAATTGATCTCAAGATATCTTTAGAGTTAAATCAAAAAGATTAGAGAAGATAAGAAGAAACAGCATTGAGCCTTTCAATCTTCATTGTCTAAAAGGGTCAGATGTCAAAAACCCATGAAATGCTAAATAAAGTGGATTATCATGATGAGGGATGATTTCCAAAGCCATGGTAGCCTAAATGAAAAAAGGAATAAATGATTTGGTGACAAGTGAATGGGCAATCAAATTCCTGCATCAGCGTAGTCACCGAATAATTGGTGTTTGATTATGTTGAACCCTCAGGTGAAGTATTCATTTCCTTTTGAGGCTTTATGCATTAGAGATGTAATTTAATGTGAGGAATAGTTTCAATTGCAGCTCTGAATACATTTATGTCATTGGAAGTCATCAAATCAATCGTAAAATAATTTTAAGCACAATATGCTTTAAAGTAGTTTCTCAGCATGTACTATCGCGGACATGTAGATTGAGCCAAATAAGGATCTAAACCCTGCCCTTAATTTTGCAGATCATAAAATAGACTGAAAGGTGGATCAATTTGTTAAATGAGGCAGTACAGGGAGAGTAAATTGTGTGAGAATGAGAAACAGAAAAGCACAGTGATGCGACTCGACAGGGAAACAACATACCTAGGGCGTGTGTAACATGGAGAGGTGTTAATGAGTATATGTTAGTATAGGTATGTATGTATGGTGTGTAGCAAATTAAGATGTTAATGAAAGGTGTTTTCGAATGATGACAGCAATTTAAATGGAACAACACATGAAAAACATTTCCCAAAAATCAACAAAAAAATATATAAAAAAGTCTCAGCTAGATCTAAACCCACCCACTGGGATTCAATGTTTCTTGTGGAAAAAAGGCAAAAACAACTAAATACTAAAAAAGCAAATTGAAGGTTTGCTTTAATAGTTCTGTCACTTATTGAAATACTCTCTGATTTATAAAAAAAAATGCTTAGGTTGTAAAACTCATTGTGAATTTAGATAAATTCTGTTTTTAATGTATTGGATGCCACACTTGATTAAGCAACAAAGCCTCATTTTATCTCTGAGGGCAGCATCTATCAGTTCAACTTTTGCCAAGTATGTGTTTCATATTTGGCTGAATAGGTGGGTTTTTTTCATCGAATGACATTTAATTTATCATGCCTTGGAGGAAATAATTAGCTACATCAGGGTCTTAGTTTTAAACGGCTGTTTGATTAATATTCTATGAATATACTGTACGAGTAACCCACTTGCCAACTCACTGTGTGACAATAAAACAAACAGACCCACAAAACCCAATTATGTTCTATATTCAAAGTAAATACTCTAAGAGAAATGGGAAATGTATCTTCCTACTTCATATGTAGCAATAGAGAATGAAAAAATAATAATGCAAAACATTTCCACTTAAAAGGTGCAGTACAATAGAGAGCATGCATGATGGAATTAAGTTTAGTTAACAAAATAAAGTAAAGAAACATAACTACGGTATTACCAGTTTGTGCCATAAATTTAGCAGATTCAGCTTGCTCCTGCAGGGCCTTTGTGTCATGAACTGATCTTGGCCGCTGACTTTTTACTGTATGCTCTCCGATCATTCCATATTCTATGGGACAAAGTAGAGGTTCATATAAAAATCTAGGCTTAAACATGATTTTCTGAGAACAAAAGCATACTCTTTTCAATATGTTCGAAGCAACTGCAGTACATGGCTAGAAACAAAGACCACACAAGTTTGTATTTAATTTGTCCTTGACTCTAGGGCATAGAACAATGCAACGGATTTATAAGGGTGAGTTGGAAGTATTAATTGAGCTTGTAAGCACAGCGTAGACACATACAAACATGCAGATAAACTCACATTGTTTTTAAAAAACTCTTACACTTCATCAGACCCGCTCCCTCCCTCCCTCCCTCCCTCCCTCGCTCCCTCCCCCCCTCCCCACCCTCCTGCACACCCAGAAAACAAAAGAAAAACAGAATGAAAGTAAAAATGTGTAAGCCATCAGGAAGCCACAGAGGAGGGGGTCATGGAGATAACATGCTATTGATCCACAGTTTCCTCAACAGTTTGTCATCTTTGCAGGATTTCCTTTTTGTCTACCCAGTCGTAAATATTGTGAGCCTTTTTTAAAAAAAATTCGACAAATGTATTCTGAGCTGTATTCATGACAATGCATGCCCTCTTTGTTTCCCGTAAAGGGACAAAGAGACAATGAGTACAATGTTCCGACGCCACACTGAGAAAAGTGATGCTTGCAGTATTGCAATATATATCTATATATATATATATAATAGTATCTAATTAAGACTTTGCAGCAGCTGTTTTAAGTAAATCGACACTCTTTGTTATATTTATCTTACTTAGAAAGCTGTTTTTGAATTTCAATTGAACAAAAGCATTACTCTCAACAGTGTGGTCCTTATGAGGTGATTTTATCATTTGCAATGTAGGTGATGCATCAACAACAAATTCACACATAGTTTATGTTAGTACATTAGACAATACAATGCATCAGCCATTGATAGTGGGGATGTTTGAATCATCTCTTCTAATGTAGTTAGTAGCCTCAGTTTCCTTTATTCCCTACAGCAGACTGTAAGCCTAGAGAGACTGACCTCCTTCACAGTGAGGCTTAGAGGGAGAAATATGTCATCTCATCTGATCATGTTCCACTGAAAGCTGAGATTTTAGGACTAATTATACGGTAAATCACTCGAGTACATGAAAAGACAGTTGTCTGATCCACGCATCAGACTGTTGGCATTAGCCAAATGATATCAACAAACATGTTCCATGATTGGATTAAGGAAAATTAATAAATAAATCAAGACCAAAAGACTTGGTTGTGTTCAAACAACATCCCTTCCCACTATAGCATCAGGAAAGCTGTGTTTGTGTTTGCAGACAAAATTAGAATATTTCGAGGGTTTAATGAAAGGAGAGGAAGCCGCCAGGTAGAAACAAACATCGGAGCCTTTTGAAGCTGATTGGATCTTCAGGAACCATGACTGCACAAAGTAACGAGACTCATAAGCGCGTTCAAAGGTCCTTCAGTCTGTTTTGATCGTGTCCAAATCTGTTTTGCTCAATTTAAGCAGAACACACTGTTTGGAGTCTGTGTCGGACCAAAAAGTGTGCAGGTACCCTGATGGTTGGACAAACAGCGGGCAGTTAATCTAGCGTTCAGTCGTGCAATGCTAACTACTTATACTTTGACATGTTACCTCTTTACTGTGTTCTGCTCTACCCTGCGGTGTCTTGGATCATCAACCAATTCCCCATTTAGCAGAATAAAAGGGTTGTCTGATTTAGTCAGCCTGCATGTCTGCTTCTTTGAAGGAAATCATACAAAAAGCAGGGCTCACTGGTTTTTGATGAATTTATAGTGAAACTAAACACTGAGAGCTATAAGAAAGCATATGGAGGCACTTTCATGCCACTTGGCTCAGTGGGGCTAGACAATACATACAACATGGCTTTGCATTTATTTATTGTTTTTACTTTTAAGATACATTATAAAATGCAAAAAACAATTAATGAAATTGTATTATCATTCCTACTGTTCTGTAACCCCTAACATAGCAACAGTTGTAGCCCAAACGTAGACAAGGCCACAGGGCTTGAAGTAAATGAATTTCACTTTATTACATACTACCCAGTTCTCTGCTTTTAGAAGCATCTTTAATATAAGTAGATTGTTCCATGTCTGTATGAAGGAGGACCTATATAATGCTGCAGGCTATTATATTATACACTGTCCTTTTTAAACACTAATCAACATGACCGTCCTCGCCTATCATTGATCGTAACTCCATCATACCTTTGGAAATGATTTGCCTCGGCAAAACATTGATCAACTCAGCCTATTATACATTTATATTTGCCCTGCAGTCAGTCACACCTAATCTCATCTAGCTCTATGCGGCTTGTGATGAACAATACAACACAAGCATTGAAACATGAAAAGGTTTATAAAAATGTCATTAAGCGTGATGTCAGTAACTTACTGTGTACTCATTACAGAGCACACATTGTATAAATCAAACTTCACACATTTTTAGATAGAGTTTTTTCATCCTCACGGATTCATCTCTCCATCACTGATGCTTGAGTAATTATATCTTCATCAATCTGGACAGGAAGCTATTCAAAAAAAGATAAATCTCTTAGTACACAAATAAAAAATGGGTAATTTTGTGCATAATAAGTCTCAGTTTTAATTGTACATGACTGGAATCTCTTTTGAGGCACAAAGCCAAGATGTTAATCCTAACATTGCGTTTCAAAGAGCCTGAAGGTAGAATGGAAAATAGAAGAATCTCGAAACACGACATCAGAAAACCTAGGAGAAATAAGCACAACGGTATAATTGAACTACTTTGATTTAATTCAATTCCGTAGCTATATAAACGTGAACATCAGAGAAAAACCTGCATTTTAATACCTGATGGTGGCCGACTGTTTGCCATTATTCAAAGCAGCCCAAAACAATGCGTCTCCACTGTATTACAAGGCAGAAAGCGCAGATGATGCATTTAGCCTGTCATTTCATTTCCTCAGTTTGAGACGGTATCATTTTCATGTTCTGGCCAGTATTCAGAACAGTGTGTTTTTAAGAAAATTAAGTTTAAGATGAATGAGGTGCCTGCCCTTCAGACAAGACTGAAGTGAACACTTATTATTGATATCCATCAAGCTCAAACAGCACGGGGCAATGTCATTCAGAGAAATCCGTCATTGTTAGCGTTCTTTCCTTTTGTGCAATGACAGATTCATTCACTTTGTTCTGCTTACAGATACCCTTGTTGGAATTAAACAATGACTGCATGCATTTTGAGCCTGAGAATTAAGGAATGACATTTATAGGGTTCTAATTGTGACCAATAAATGGAGCAGGATTGACAAAACTGAGTAACAGTGGCATTGCTCTTTAGTAATACTTATGAAAGATTAAATAGATTTTCCTTAAATATGGAGCTGAATGACTCCAATGACCTTGGCAGACAGATCAGCAATGGCCACTTTTACTTTCCCAGCAGGCAACACATTTTAACACAAGGTCAAATCCATGCAGCGTGTTCCAGCAAGCATTTAAAAAAGTAAATAATCTACAACAGTCTGGATCCAATGGGGGGAACAAGTTGCTGCTGAATTGCTTACAAGCAGACCTGATTTAGTTTATATTCAGTATATTGTGATAGTAAATGCATGAAATTAGTTAGAACTGAGGGAACAATTGGCATATGAAGAAAGCATTCATAAGCTAGTCTATATATCCGATACTGTAATGGAAATGATGTAAATGAACAGTGTGCTGTATTTACTGAACAAAGTGAGGCGAAAGGCCATAATTAATATCATAGCAACTTGCATCATACTGGAATAAATAAGTTGTTTAAAGATACAGTGTACATTGTAAACAGGGACCCCTGGTCAAATATATACATGTACTCGTAAATGCTGTTTATTTTCTTAACTTTCCTTTTCATACTGATATACAAACAGCATCATATGTTACCATCTACATGATTTCCTCTCACTAAAATTGCCAGTATTCTGTATCTGAGACATAAGCAACGGCAATCAAACTTTGATATTTGTCTACTTTTAAGAAATACAGACACCTGAAAATACACACACACACACACAACACACACACACACACACACACACACACACACACACACACACACACACACACACACACACACACACACACATACACACACACACACACACACACACACGGGCAAATGCAAACTTATACATACACCCTCTTCCTGTAGCTCAGTTTTTACCATTTTAAAAAGTCCTAGTATGCTGAAGTAAGAAGCAGAATTAGCGCTCTATTCAGTAACACTGTGCTACATCAAACCTGCAATTACTTCAAGTGGAGGCAGTAGAGATTTTTAAAGGAGTAAGCC
The DNA here is from genome assembly GCF_902827175.1 of Gymnodraco acuticeps. Taxonomy (NCBI): domain Eukaryota; kingdom Metazoa; phylum Chordata; class Actinopteri; order Perciformes; family Bathydraconidae; genus Gymnodraco; species Gymnodraco acuticeps. The sequence goes on along the minus strand of NW_022992041.1, from coordinate 874,919 downwards.
AGAACCGTGCTGTGCCATCAATTTATAACGGCAGCCATTTTTTCCTTTATGTCAGGGATTATTAACAAATCAGGAGAATAATAATAATAATAATTTTGTTGTCTATATACGCCGGGATCCGGAGTCATGGATGATCCTGCGGTCCTGTGTCCTGGATCGCGAGCCCTGGATCTTGAGTCGTGGCTGTGGTCCTGGATCATAGGTCCTGGATGGATATCCTCGTGGATTCATCTTCCTATTATACACACATGCATTTCCAAACATTTGGACTACCTATGTTGCAAATGTATTATCTTTTCAATTTACACACGGCATCTATTGCACGTCTGTCCGTCCTGGGAGAGGGATCCCTCCTCTGTTGCTCTCCCTGAGGTTTCTCCCATTTTTCCCTTTAAACTTTTGGAAGTGTTTCCTTGTACGATGTGAGGGTCTAAGGACAGAGGGTGTTGTATTGTCATTCTGATATTCTGTACAAACTGTGAAGTCCACTGAGACAAATGTAACATTTGTGATATTGGGCTATATAAATAAACATTGATTGATTGATTGATAATGAAGAGGTGAGGGATAAGATTAGACATTTAAGGTCTAAGATATTATATAACTTTAAGAAACTGAAGTAATTTGGCGGCTGGTCTTTTGAGTCACACTGCTTTGCAAGTTGATCTTATCGTGTCTGGCCGCAGTGGAAAGGATTATAACTCTTTTGTTTGAATGAGCTTTAGTAGCTGATCTCAAAGGGTGCATCTGTTAGCATAACACTGCATGATGAAGCCGAAGACAGCCAAAACAATGGAAACCTTTGGCCAAAATGTCCGGTCAAATTACTGGCTGTGCAATCTAGCAACCACTGTGCTGTGACCTCAGCAGGTGACAATACATGAAGGTTATAACAGGGGGGTACCAGGGCTCCATTTTAAGGCAACAGTGTTACTGAATGTGCTGTGGCCCGCACAGGCCTTCATCACAGTGTCAAAGATGTGCACACATGGATAGTTCTGGACAGTGTTCTCCTGCCCAAGCCCAAATATTCATGTGAGCCTGATCTGGTGGGCTCAGAGCCTTTTTTGACCATCACAGCTCACTGATGCGTTCAAGCTTAATTAGTGGCCAAATGTACGTTTGATTTAATTAATGTCCCACAAGTACTCGCAGCGCACATTACAAACAAATAAAGACTCGACACACAATCAAAGAGGATGAAAGGGTCCATGACCTTTATCATCACTGAGGCTTTGAATAGCGCATGCAGAGAATTTTAGGCTGACACACCAGCAATGATAACGCCAGCAGCAGACACCCTAATGGAAGATATTTGATTTCCAGGTTCATCTTCACTGTGTGGACGCGTTCCATGTGTACTTTTATTGAAAGGCAGTAAAAGCCAGCCCCATGTCCAATGACTGATGTGTCTAACCTTGCATGAAATGAGCCTTTACTCAAAGGCCCCTACCAGGAGCTTCTATCAGGGGCGCTACGCTTCCTGCCCTCCATGCATTCCTGCCTGACTGACTGACTGTCACAAATGTAGCTCTTAATGAGAGCCACTTCATTATCACTACACTTTAAAGTGTGTGAGTTCCCAAAGTAGAGACAGGCGGACAGTCCATGCAGACCAGGATGAATAATACCTTAATTCCCTTTGACTTTCTGTAAACCCTGTCTCAACTGAGCTACAGTCAAATGTTGGTCAAATTTAAGATATACATTTGGGTTGTAACATGCTTAAAGTTATAGATACAGTATATTGGGCTTGTGTTCAGTTGTCAGGAATTACAATGGAAATATGCCAAATGCTAAAAGCAGACATTGACTTTTAGTCAAGAGTGACCACATGCTAAAACAGTTGCAATATCATTTATGGTCCTTCAACATCTTGTTTGTTCCGACAGCGCCTTTTTATTTGCTTGTTTCCTGAAAGTAATAAAACCTAGACATCGAAGCAGAACATTTTTCAAAACCTGTTATGGTTAATTATGTGCTTTTCGCTACAAAATAAACAATTAACAATCAACACAAGTTTATTACAATAGAGAGAGGAATACACATTATAATAGAAAAACAATAGAAAATCAGTCATGATGACAGTAAAATACATAAAAGAGACAAAGATAAAAACAGTGAAAATACATTTATTTATATGTAAAGCAAAGGTCCAACTATTTGGAGAGAGGGTAATACATTTAATTTTGTCACAGTAAGTATATTTTTAATTAAAAAAAAAGAATCATAAATATGATGATGATTATGACGTAATGGAGATGCATCATACTTTAGCTCATTAAAACACTTCCAAATCTAAACTGGCACTTAAGTGTTTCTTAAACCTTGAAAATCAGACTTCCATTCATAAACTTACTTATGAGTGTTCTCAAATGTCTTCAATGTCTCTCCTTACAGTCATTAAACAAACCCTTCACCATCGATGCGACCATATGCTTGAGCCAATCTAAAAAACTCAATTAGTCCTTCATTAAGAAAATGAGGGGGTTGCACAGAATCAGATACAAATTACGAACTGTCCTCTGAGACGTACAATTATCCATCATATTCCGTCTGCCATCTGTTTGCTTCCTGTTGACTCTCCTAATGACTTAGATTGAAGCCAAATTAGAATGCTATGCAACTGCCACTGCAACTCATTGAGACATCGTGTGAACTCGCCTAAAAATGGAGAGTGTGGTGATACAAGCACTCAGAAACTAGTCTGCTGTTAGTAGAGAAGATGCATTTTGTATTACTGATGTGTACACAAATGAGTGGCTGCTGCAGATTGCATTGATAATTTACAGCACAATGCTAAATCACAAGGTTATTGAGCAGTACCGCACAAAGCAACCTAGATGGAGCTCTGACGTTATCAAAGCACTGCATCAAGTAGCCCTGTTGCTGGGTGCCTTGAGCAGATCATTCCCCCTCTTTTCCGCTCACTTCAGGGAACGGGCCTCAGCATTCTCTCTTTATATCATTTCAACTCATCCAAACATGTGTCAATTGAATCTCTTTCTAGAGCCACACTGTTTAGATATATATATATATTCCCAGTCTAAGCTATACTATAATAATCTGTCATCACAAGAATCAAAAGCAACATCCACATTTCTGGGCTCGCAAACAATTGCTTGCTTATCAATGTCCCAAAAGACTTCATTTTGATTAAAAAAAAGAAAGGAATTGGAAAAGACAACAATTGAAGATATTAATTTATCTATTCCGGGTTTTCACAAAGATGTACCCACCGCCTGATAATGTGAGCAATGTGTCGTGCTTTCAGTTCAGCTGCATGATGCTATCAGAAAATGGATCCGCCTATAGAGCATTTTTAAGTGAAAGCAATGCCAAGATTGCAGCTTATAACTTGCAAAATCACCAGCCTTTTCGAAAAGCGACTCTGCTGAACCACCCATGACTAAAAGTGGGGCTGCTGCAGGGACACAAACTGAAAGGACTACTGTGCGCCGACAGAAACAAGGATGGAAGCGGATTACTAATGAAACCATTTCAGAGAGAGAGAAGTCAGGTTACATGAATAGTATAGAAACTACACAATTCATCCTGCATGAAAAGCTGAGGCCTTCTCAAATCTGGGACACTCGTCAGTTGCTTAAAGCATTTCATGAAATATTCTCTTGTAAGTTTTGCCCTCAAAACAATTTATATTTTTTTCTCCCTTTTTGACCAGCAGGATATGATCTTAATATACTGTAGTAAATTATTCATGATTATCTTTCGGGGTATGCCGCACTACAATGGTTTTGCTAAGGGACATGGAAGGGACTATGGAGGCAGCTCTTGGCATCACTATAGAAGCGCACAACCCTGGTGGATGACCTGGCAGTCAAACACACTGCCAAGCTCAATGCCACCAAGCCAAGCAATGCATCTGTCAAGTGAGAAACATGACACATTTTTTAGCACCTTTGCGGCTGCAGCCAATTTTCAAAGAGCATACCTTGTCCTTTTCTAAGCCATTTTGCTTGGCATACAGAGTAATGACCTTCCATTTAATAGAGTCATGGGTTTGCCGGCCATGGAAACTACTCGCTAATAAACGGAAAATGGTATAGCTAAGAAATTAAAAGAGCCAAACACAATATGGACTCTATAACCATGAAGGCTAATGTGGTTGGATGGTCATATTTCGTGGCAAGATAAATCATTTCCAACAGCCCCTAATGAGACTTACATAATTCATACTGTCAGCTTTTCCACAGCACCAATCATGTCTGATCCTTTTGCGGGGCTAAAACCCAGCGCTACAGACTGCCACCCTGCATCTATCAGTGCAGGGAACATTGTGTCATATGCAAGTTAGTCATGAGGAAGATGCCTGCAACATGCCCTGTCTTCGCTCATTGGCTAAGCTCATGTTAAAGAAAATGTACTCTCCAAAATAATTACAAGGACACAGTGGCGATGCTGAAATGTCCTCAGACAAGAGCACGACAGTGGCGCAGTAGGGATTTTGTTGAATGGATTCTAATGCCATGTCTGGGGACATGAGAACCATCCCAGTTATTGCAAATTGCAATGCATGGCTGCACTGGATTGTAATTTGGTTGTGTAAGTACATCATGTATTTGTGCTGCAATATATTATTCTTCCTTATTCCCATTTCAAAACAACTATGTTTTTTATTTTATATATGTGTTCAGTTGTAAAACAAAGTTCTCTACTCAAAAAGTGATGTGCTTGTTTTTGGTTTAACACTGTATTATCGTTTCTATTAATGGTCATGCTTTAATCATAAAAGTCAGTGAACTCCATCATCATCATCATCATCATCATCATCATCATCATCATCATCATCAGAATGAGCATTTTCACGTAAGATGAGAGTTCCTCTAAAATGTAGGGTTTTCTATTCTTTTTTTAGACCTACAGTATAAAGTGTTGAGGGAGAGAGCAAATTAAAAACACTGTCGAGAAAACTGCAGGGATTCAGTCCCAAGACAAGGAGGGCATTTAGTTCAAGAGGCAGGGGATTTAGCCACTTGATGATCTCTGGAATCACGGAACATTTCAGAGAAAAACTTGCAACACAATGTTATGAAGAGAGAAAAAAAACTCCCAGTAAAATGTCTCTTTCTCAAAATGATAATTTGCCCTTTTTTCCCTCAAACTGCCAATCACATACAGTAGGAAAGGTTCTGCAAGGATATTGCATCTAAAATAAACTGCTGGGTACACATTTTAAGTTGAATCCATGAATTCACTGTCTTCTTTTTCAAACTTTTGCAACCCTGTATCAAAGACATGCTAAGTACTGGTCAATTAGTAGAAAAAAGCATTATCTTAATTCTTAATAATGCTGAATAGCGCTGTTGAAATGATGCGGAGTCTATGTGGAGGATAATTGTAATTTCAGCAGGGCATTTAATCTGAAATCTGAAAGAAGGGCACAGTTTCATATTTGAATAATCAGCTTGTGTTGTTTTTATTTTGGTATCCTGGATGAGGTCTTGGGTTATTTTCCACTAGAAGCCTTTATATCAATATTCATAATTATAAGATTTGATGAAGAGCAGGAGAGTAAACACATAGAGAAACATTTCCATAAATGTGCACTTTTTTTTTTTTTTTGGTAGATTTTCCTTGACTAAGCCATGGTGACGACCACATGCAACTTGCTTTGCCTGAGTACAAACAGCTGTTTCGCCAATGTGACTTAAAACAAAAACATCACTGTTCTGGGTGAAAGCGGCATTCATTTATCAACAGAAGTAAAAGAATGAAAAACATCAACATCTTTCAAGGCATAAACTTGATTATGAAAGGCATCATTAAGACACTTTATAAGGGAAATGTATTAACTGTGATTCGATAATCAAACTATTGCCTTAGTGTGGTTACATTATTTCTATATGGTTGCTTAGCACTGTAACCATTTCAAGTGAATACCCATGTGCATATACATGAATAAATAAACATGTGCTAGATGTAATAAATCACAATTTGAATGAATACACAGCCAGCATACACTCCCAAACCAGAAAGCAACATGAATCATGATGGCTGAACTTGCTGGCTTTTTTTAATCAAATTAATTTCCAATCCAGCCCAGCCGCTATCAAAGTATAATTAGAGCTAAGAGATTGCAATTTTGGGAAGTCATGTTGATGATTTCGGAAACTTTGATAAAGATGTCTTGCTGCCATGTGGAGATGCCAAAGAATAACTGCTGCAGCTTGAAATATACTATAGACAAGAGTGAAATAAATCTGACTCAGTGGCTATAAGCAGAACATTATATCAGTCATTGACTAGACCATGACCTTGAGCTTTGCAAACAAGGAGAGAAAATACTTTAAAAAAGATTACAAAAACAATCAGGTAGCTTCATAAAAAAAGCTAAAGTATGTGTCTCAAATGAAACAAAAAGGCTTTGTTACATAGGATCAAATCCTAGATGAAGTATGAAAGGACTAATCAGTGACAGCTCCTTGTTATACGCAGCAGCAGAGGCAGCCAAGAGTGACATTAGTATTGGAAATTAATTGTTTTTTAATGTGCACGTCTCCATCGTCCACCACCACATAGCCATGCACCATTACTGTGGTCAATTAGCCATTCAACAGCTTACCGTTGGCCAATATATAGAATTGATTACCACACCACAAGCTTTCCCTGCAGCCTACCATGTCCAGAATATTAAGTGTTATTTAAAAAATAGTTAAACTCAAAGTAAATTCAATCAGCTTCACCCTAACATGACTGCTAAATTGTTTTCCCCCCTCAGGCCACTTCAAATGTGCATGCAGAATCAACTATAGCAGCCTTTTGCATTTGCATCCTTATACACAAAACACAGGTCTTAGTAGAGCTGGTCAGTACATTTAGGCTGCAAAACAAGTGCAGTCCTACATTTTATTATTACAACTTTTTGTTCTCTGATATGGGAGGAAATAAAGCCTCTTCGAACTCAGCTCCTGAGCCTTTTTGGCTGTGATGACATTAAGGATGATTGAAGTGCATTATCTGAGCACACAATGGCCGCTGTCCATTCAGCTGTGCTATGCAGAGAACTGAAAGAGGGAGCAGGCAACACGCTCACTGCAGAGAAACGTGGAGTTTTAAAGGCCCCCGACACCAAAGGCCCCCGATAGCTTTTGCTGAATAGCCTGTCTGACCTATTGTCAGCTAGTTCACGTTATTGTCGATGTACCTGTCTGATATGCAGTCAAAGCCCTCACGTCTCCTGCCTCTCACCAAAAGTGCTCTCGGGCTTTAAAAGGAGTCGATTTCTTTCTTCCATTCTTTGATAGTACCAGGTGAAGCAGTTAATTGGCAGAAAAGTCTGTCGTGGCTATAGCATATTCTACATCATCTTGCTTGGTTGAATATGTCAGAATTAATGTTACTCCCAGTGTTAAAATGAATCACTGAATTGCTTGGAATAAATAGTTTTTAAATACTCGTGTTGAAGATTTGCGGCTGTGTACATGCAAAGAATCAAAACTTACGCCGCAGTCAGAGTGATGCATCAAACATTTCCGCATATGAAGGCTGCCACTTATTCATTCTGTGTTACTCACACAACAAACAAACAAACTGGGATCTGTTTGCGAGGCCGGGTGTTCCTTCCACTTCCCTTGCACTTCTGTGAGCCTTTATGAGCTTTCCAGTGCAAAAAAAGGGAGCCCCATGCATATATTTTCTCCCTCACTCTAATCAGCAAAGGAGAAAAAGCTGTCTTTACATGCACTCCCTTGCTCTAATCTAATTAGAATGTATTTAACTAGGCAAAAGTTCAAGGACATCGGAATAGCTCCAATTTCCTCCACACACAGCTACTTACACAATAAAAAAGGATAGTACATCAAATGGATCACGGAACCATTTTAATCCTGACTATCATTTCACCTCATTATGGCATTTAGAGGGAATGATGAATGCATATTTTCTACATTTCTTCCTGATTTTCAAATGAGCGGCACTGAATGGTGCATACATCAACTATATTCAGCCAGTAATTGAATCTCCATGGACATAAGATGATATACAAATAGAGGGTAATCAGAGGGCACGATGTACTATTCTTTTATTTACGGAAAATTACAGTGTGCAGACAAAAGGAAGAGCAGAATGATAAAAACCACATTATGTTCACCCTTAAATATGTCTACAACTAAAATGCAACAGTACATGGAGAAATTACAATCTTAATAAATGAAAATAATTCAGACGAGGAGATGGTTGCCTGGGCTGAAAAAAAAATCACTTGAGACTGTTAGGGGAAATTGGGATTTGTATTGCAAGGCCCACTTTCTGATTTTGAAGGTATGACCCAGTTAACATTTTAAAATGTGTCGAAAATGACAATATCTGTGTTTTGCTGCAGCAGAAGCACATAAACATACAGTACATTTATAGGCAACTGTTCCCACCAGTGGAATCATTTTGCAGACCCCTAACTGTCATGTCCTTTTTTTTAAAGTGCTCATAACACTAAACATATTATATGTGTTAGGGAGCTTTATGGTTGTTAAATTATTATTATTATCTAAAATCAGGTATATGCTATGCCATACCTGAAGGAAAACCCCCAACATTTAAGCAGTACAGAACCAGGTGCAAGTCTTAGTACGAGAACCATTGTTTATTTCTTCCAGTGTTGGGATATGCCTAACACATCACACTAGCTCGAAGACATGTGGCCTCGTCCTGCTTTGTTCTAAAGGACCAGTTCCTGACCATTTTGCTGAATATTTAAACAATGTGTGCAAATAATGAGTGTAAGGATTGTTGGGAGCATTTTTAAATGTTCTGTTAAACCACTTTAAATATTTTTTTGCAGGGTAACTGTCCGTTCTTTAATCAAAAACAGAATAATTTTAGCTATTTGCTTTGTGCCTATACCTTCTACCCTTCCTATAAAAGCTCTGTTGTGCGTAACAGATGTGGGAGGGTTAACCAGACATACATTTGCATACCCTCTACTACAAAATTCAATTCTCACCAAATGTAAATGAGCAGTGAGCCTCACGGGGCGGTAATAAGCCCCTCACAGTTTAGCACACTGCACTGAGGCAAAGAAGACACTAGAAAACTTATTTTTGGGAGAAGTGACACAATTGTGAGATTAATGCGATATCTGAAGGGTTTTCCGACATTATTTTTCGGTTTGGTAAGAGAAAGGATTTTAGTAATGAGAAGTAACTGGTCGTTTTTTCATGTATGCCTGATTAACCTCACCCCACCACCACACAGCTGCTTCCAGAAGCTTTTGAACAGCCTTCCGGGACTGTCTCACCCACTGAGTTTTGGTAATTATACACTAAGAAAACATAGTTATGAATTCCATTTCCTCAATAAGATCCCACCAAATTCTACACACTAACCCTTAAATGTTGTATACAGTTGACACTGTAGTAAAACATCAATGCCATACACATTAGCAAGACTGCAATATGTGCCAAGCAAATATCACTCAATACAAAACGAGCGGGTGCCATTTTAGGTTATGGGTAAAGTGTCAGATTACAGACAGACATGAATGACTGGTAGATTGACTAACTTGTCAAACTGATTCATGTGTTTATACCTCACATTTACTAGTTGCTTGAAGTACAGAATGTTTCCTTGTACTTACAACAGCAGCAGTCTAGTTGCTGATCTGCTGGTCTTACAAATCAAAGGGCCAGACTGACAGAGATCTAAAACGCTGTAGCATCAAGGGAGGGGAATCACCTATGAGAGGGGGACTGTTGTTCATTGGCCAACCTTTGACTCAGTCCTTGATATTGAGATCATTTTTCAGTATGTAAAACTTCAGTGAGGTTTTGACAGCACTGATTAACAAAGCCTTATGAGATGTTTGGTAGAACTCAAAATACTTATTGTAATAATGGATTTAAAAATGAGCTAACCATACACAGACTACTGGGGGCTAAATCCTCCTCCAAACAGCCCCCACACAGCTGCTGACATCCAAACAGTCTCACCTTCCTAACCAGCCAGCTACCCACCAGAAGGCACATGGGTTCAATCATACAAGATGTTCCCTTGTTTGGCATTTTATATAACTGACAGATGTTTCTTCTTTTAGCTCTATGCCTGGCAAACCTTCACAGACCCACTTTTTAACAGTAACAGTTTGTTATTAACTTAATGTCTGGTTCAGAAAAAAATAGCCACTACTGTATAATGAAAACTTTTCTATCATTTAATTAGGATCAACAATATAAAATGCTGGGTTTCACTCCATCAAGTGTCTGTATTAAAACACGTTAACCAGACTGTGTAGATGAAACATGAGAGAGCATATTCATAATAGGTCTGCTTACATAACATTATTGATTAATTAAGTCCCACATGGCAACATTTTATTGCTGCTTGTGTTTTTGTTTATTAAAAGCAGCATATTTTCACCTAGTGTCTACAAAGCCATTTTCCATGACGACAATTAGCATTCCCTGTTGTTAATTTCCACTGGCGTTCCTGGAGCAGACTGTATTGACATTTAGACACATCTATATGCTGGTAAGCTTTTTTACTAGCAAGATAATGCTATTCTCTTAGCAAAATATATGGGCATATAAATCAGTCTTTAAAAAATAAATAAAGTCCAGCGCATTTAGGGCTTCTTTTCAGAGCCAGCCGGGCGTAAAATAAACATAACTATAACTGGCAGGATACCCAGCAGGAGTAAAACTATAAGGTTTGCTTCCCATAATACTTAACTGAGAAACTGTCACAACAGTTAATGAAAAAAGAAACCACATCCAATAAATATATTTTTCCTTTCCTTTACAACAATCAATTTATTTTATGATAACATTTATTGCTATGTTAATCACTAATGAAAATACAAATATTCCAAGCAAATCACGACTGTGGCTTTTAATCTAATACACATTGGCACGTAAATAGCTTACACTAATGAGCCCGGACACTTTCCTCATGACTGCATTTATAAGGTAATCCAAAATGCAATACATTCATTTGAAGTTAGAGCAATTCCGGTGTCTCTAGGTACCCTACAGAGACAGGAGACTGGATTCATTATATGGCATCCTCAATAATTCATTACAAATGAGCCTTCCTGTTTCTCCTTGTCTTAATGTCGCGGTCAACTATGGCTTGGCATCTTGAAATTAGTGACTCAACTGAGACATCCTGCTATGTGAAGATGACATTCTTAACACACATGAGGGGCACACACTTTCCCTCACATATTAGGCATTTGACACATGCAGGGGACGTAAGTAACTTTTAAGAGAAATCTCACAAGAGCACAAATAAGTAGGTGATTTTCTCTCATTATATCCCATAGCAGGCGGCACAGTTATTAAAGGCTGGAGCTTCATCCCACACTTTATTGGAGAACTTGACAATTAAATAAATCCCCACCACTTTCTTTAAAAACTACAGTAAACTTTATATGTTAAGGTACTGTGGAAAGCAGAGGACATCTATAAACCTTATAGATAATCTCTGAAGCTCAGTCAATGCAGAGCGCACTTTAATGCATTATATAAAATATAAAGTGCATCTATCTATCAACGTACAATTACATTCAATGGAACTGATACTATGGAGAGAGTTTCTTTGCAGTATTTTCTTGAACCAACACCATTTATTTATATAAAATAAACATTTAAAAACATCCGCCTCTCTGTATTTGCAGTACAGCTATAGTTTCTCTTATTTTCAGTAGCATGTCATATGATGACAAATGCATGGTTGGTTAGTTGACCCTGGAGCATCTCAATAAATAAGCAATTACAGAATACACTGGATATGATATTTAAAACTCATCACAATAGTATCTTCTGGGACTACTTAAGATACATAATTCATTAAATGCCAAATTAGTTATTGGTTAACAACCAAAATGGTTAAATTGGTTTTTCAATGTTTCAGATAGTATTTATTCATCTTGTATGCAATAATTTATATGAAAGTATTTAATTATTGGGAGAAATAGCAGAGTAGAAGCAATAAGAAGAATATAACACATTATCATAACCTCAACTGAACACAATCATTGTATTGTCAAGCACTTTAAATAACATTGCCCTTAAGAAAGGAATAGTTATGTGGTACATGAATGCTTCTTTTCATTGCTCGCGGCTTAGCTCTAGGGATGGCAATGTTTGTCGGTCTCTTGGTCAACCACTTTGGCTCAGACTGAACTTTGTGAGCAGCTTTTTGATGGATTGTCATGAACTTTTTGTACAGACATTCAAGGATGGATCCTATTGATTTTTATAATCCCTTTCCTTTCTACCATTTTTTTTAACGTATCTTGTGCAATATCTCAACATTTACTAGATGACTTTCAGGGTTTCTGATGACTTTTTATTGCCATGATGAGGTTGAAATATACAGTATGTTCCGAAATGTTGCAATAACTACTGCTCGACATCAGCATGTTAACATTGCGATGAAGATCATGTTAGTGTGCCGACATTAGCAAGTAGCTCAAAGCACAGCTGTGCCTAACTACAGTTTTACAGTGCCACTGTACTCTTTGTCTTGATGATGAATGCTCGGGGATGCTTTAGCTTGATTCAGATGTTAATGAGGTAAATCAACAAATGATCAATCAGATATCAGCCAATAAAACTATATTTATGCCCGCAACATACTTTTGTACCCACCCCCTCCTGCCTCTTACCCCACTAGAGTCACGCCTTTCTTCTATTCAGCAGCATCTCTGAGCGAGCAAAGGGGAGGGCAAAGGAGACCGCAATGCCACAAGCAGCACAAAGTGCGGCTTCTGGAGTTGGAACAAGAAGACTTTTGTTTGCTAACTCAGTGGGGTTCTGTGCTCTGATGTCTGCTAGATTTAGATCTGTTCCAAAAAAAATTCTACATTCATCAATTTATTAATGTGAGCTACCGAAAGAGCAATTATGTTTCCAGTTTCGCTTGTAGATGAAATCTAACAATATTACATTGAGGATTAAAAACCTGCCAAGTGATAGTTTTTTAGTGAGTCATCCTGCGCTTCAACACTGTACTCATTTCAATCCTCTGGCTCAAGAATGTGGCACATTTTTGGTTTGTTTGTGTGATATTGCAACCCAGTCTCACGGCATTTCGTGTTCACCAACACGATTTTTAATCTATTGATTCGTGTTCACCAACACGAAAAAACGGGGTTTGTCAAACAGAGCACATGGTGTAGTCCAAATGATAGCTGGGGATTCTGGGTAGTGTAGTGTCTTCTGCCATCCTTTACTCCGAAAAAATATTTGTTTCTCCGATTCGAAGGGGAAAAATACAAAAGCATTGCACACAATTTAAACCAATCAATGTTGTGTAATTAACAAGGATAATCTGGTGTTTTTTAGTCGATGAGTAGTGCAGATATCACTGTAAAATCAATCGACAGTAAGGGGAATAGGCCTACTTACTTCCGGGTGTACAATTCTCCGTTATCCAATGAGAATGGACGCTCACATTGCCTTTAAGGGCAGCCGACACAAATGAAAACGTCATTACCAGTAGAAATACATTGCTTTTAAAATCGTGCTGTGCAACACGAAAAAAAGGGGAAAATCGTGTTGGTGAACACGAATCAATAGATTAAAAATCGTGTTGGTGAACACGAAATGCCATGAGACTGGGTTGGATATTGAGCTGGGTCACTTTAGATAATCTCAAATGCATCAAATGAGTACAGGTCCAAAATGAGCCAACCCGTGTATCACTTATTAAAGGGCTTCTTAATTAAATCCAAAGTAGCATAAAAGTGAACCACATGGGTAGCTTCTTGTTACCAAGCAACCAAGTCAACCAATGTGCATACCACTCTGCCCGTATTGACGGCAGGATGGCAGGAATTGGGCTCCCAGTCTGATTTCAATTTTTCTTTTTTTTGGAAATGCACTGTTAAAGGACAAAGCAGTAGGAATGTGGACCGCAAATCAAGTCTAAATGGAGGGTTGCAAATTCCTTTAATGAGAACTTGGCTCAATTAGAGACGTTATTGAGACTCCCAAGTTGGTGTGACTTGAATCCAAAGCAGTTGGCTAGTGGTGATGGGTAGGGCAATACATTCTCTGCAGGCCTTTAAAACAAGTAAAAAGGGAAGGAAGTGAAAGGCTCACCGGGGGAGATGTATGGGCTATTGTAGGTATTACTTTGTCTCTGTAAGCCACAATAAGAGGATAAGGATTATCAGTAAAGACAGTTTCATTATGTGGTTTTTTTTTCAGAAGTCTGGTGTATAAATCAAGGAATCACTGACTCCTGGAAGCAGGCAGCCATTTATCAATGTGTGCAGGGGAGGCGTGTGGCGTAGTGGGTTGTGCGTTGGTTTTCGGATTAGGGGGTCACAGGTTCAAACCCCACTGCAGTCAGCATGTCGTTGTGTCCATGGGCAAGACACTTCACCCCAAATTGCTCCTGTTGGGATTGCCCACAGTATTGAGTATGTAAGTCGATTTGGATAAAAGCGTCTAACAAGTAACATGTAATGTAATGCATATAGAAAGACAGATGATACTATTTGTTAAAGACTATAGACAATTACAATAAGATAGCTTTTAAAGGGGCACATTTAGGCAATACAACATCAAAAAGCATTCATTTAGAAATTAGAAAAAAGATCTGCTCAAAGCACCAGATTGTCTTGAACTATATATTTAAAATTCTCTACCATGTTTAATTAAGATTAATTTAGCATGACACCATGTAGCTTATTGCTGCTGGAGCAGACAACCTAAAAGCCCTGAGTCATGCACTATTATAAGCACAGTGCTTTAAAGCACACAGCTGCCCCGTTATGTGTATGAAAGTGGGCAGAATGCATCCGCCCTTACCAAGTCATCCACACTCACAACCAATATCCATCCTATGTTTTTTGTTCCTGCCTCTGTGTCAAGTTCATTTCAGTTCAACAGAGGGCGGGAAGCGCATGACAGTACCACCCACCTTTTTATGGCACTTGACAGCCCTCAGCATGACAGATAACGGAGACACAAAATGCATTTGAATAATGCAAGCGCTCCCCAGCGAGCCGCGGTGCTGAAGCTGAGGTGATGGGCGAAAAGCACGTAGACAGACCAAATACAACTACTGCTCAAACACCCGCATGACTTCCCTAAATAAAGAGGCTTTTAATGGGAGTTACTATTATCACATTTTTGTGTCTGCAAGGCTCTTTGTGAACAATGGAACAAAAGGAAAGTGCTGATTTTAAACGTGAGATTATTCAAAATTAGAATGAACACCGGGGTCACTGAAGCTGTCTGAGGTTACCGTTCCCTTGCTAACTAACCTATTTTTTTCTTTTCATCTATTCTTATCTGAAGAACATTTGTTCCCCCCTCACTGTTTCATTTATTTATTTCTGGACGGAGCACCTGCCTCCTCTTAATTCTGCACAGATACATACAGTACATACGTGGTTGGATGGAGGTTAGGGCTATCTTCCTATAGAATATTGCCATTTTCCAGAATTTCACAGCAACCTTAAATACATTTGAATAGCTCTTATACTTTCATCCACTGTAATGGTAAATGGACTGTACTTATATAGCGCTTTACATACTACATGTTGTTCACCCATTCACACCCATTCATACAGAGCAGTGTATGTTACTCTAGGAACTAACATTCACACACTGTCGGCCATGCCATCGGGAGCAACTCAGGGTTAAGTATCTTGCCCAAGGATACATCGACATGTTGACTGCATGGGCTGGGATCGAACCCAGAACCTTCTGGTTGAAAGACGACCGCACTCCCTCGCAGCCACATTCACCTCACTGTATGACCATCTTCATTAAAACCATATGACTCTTGAGGGATGAGCTGTCAAGGGCTCTGCAGATAACCCAAAACCCTCCCCACGTCATTAATCTAAATTAATGCTCTGCAAATATGTCATAATATCGGACGTGAAATATGATAAATGCTTGCTTCAGCCTATCCATAATTGAGTCCCTTTTAACAATATGGCAACATTTCAAATGCAGGGCCGGCGTGGCCCCTGAAAGCAACAAAGGTGACCTTATGATTTTGCTCCAAACAACCTACTGATAATGAAAAGTGCAGCAGATGACTTCACATTTGGTGTGAGCCTCATACACATTTGAACTGGAATCAAAGGGCTGAATTTACTCGAGCAAAAAGCTATTCTCCTTGCATAGCTCATTAAAACAAAATACCAACGTAATTATATCAAAACATAATTAATGTTCTGATTCATAAGAGAAAAAAAGACAATATATTGAGCTTTGTTTCTATTAAGAATCAAATGAACTATGAATAAGATAACTGTACACAGAACAGGCACAGAGGCCAAACAGCAGCATGCATTATCATGGCCCAAATCATTTTGTCAACAAATTACTTGTTTAATGGTCTATGAGTTCCTACATTCCATGCAGTATTTTGAGATAGCGCTTACATATATTATGACATGATATCTGTTTGGAACATTTTTGGTAATTGTAGCATTTTTAGTTTGTTGTTATTTGAGAATATGAATTTGGTCTGACACCTTTTTGTGAGAAAATAATTCCTCTTGCTTTTTGTGGATGAATATCCCTGCTCTGGCCAGCATCTGACAAAATCACTGTTCTGCAAGAGGCATATTGAAAAATGGAAATTCAGTCTGTATTTTCATCTTGTAAAACACTTGTAAAGCACTTTGAATTGCCTTGTGTTGAAAAGTGCTATATAAATAAACTTGCCTTGCCTTGCGCAAGTAACAATGACATATCAAAAAGAATCTCACAGCTGTGTGATACATGCCTAACCGGTTCATTATATCTGGTTTCTCAGTTGTCTTCCAAAGTGCTGTACTGCCCCAGGTGCCATCCTCTAACTAGACTAGGAGGCACATTCACATCACTCACTGGCCTTACTGGTAATGAGGTGGAAGAAAGTGTCAGCCTATGGCCAGCTGGGAGGCGCAGAGCACTGGTGAGTCAGACCAAGTGTAATAGGCAAAGCCAAGACATGAAGGGAGAATGCTGCACTGAGACTGATGTCACAAGAGCTTGAGGACAAGCTAATAATAGGACATGTTTTTGAAATATCAAAATATAACATGCCATAGGGTGTCCTGGTTGCTCAGCACACGGGGGACATGCAATATACTGTGATTTTTAATCTAGCTCAAAACCCTTTTTAACGCATCTTACGCCCTCTCCTCGCCTCTTTCTTCTCACTCTTATGAACCACCATACACTGTAGATATAACATTGAACAAAAGTCATCACACACATAAATATGTTAATTACATTGTAGTTTGTTAGATTTTTGAAAAGTTCATGATACTTTGGACAAAATTATGTTTCATGGAGGTAGAAATAAACCTCTAACATTTTAAATTAGGCATAGTTTTAACCTTCCTCATTAGGAAATCAAAATTAGGATTTGAAAACAGCAGTAGTAGAAAAACCTTATCACAACACAATATCTTGTCTTGTAGTAATAGCTCATTTTTTTCTCTCAATCTGACAGTGTAGACTTTAAAGGGCGAACTTCCCTCTGCTCTTGTCTACGAGCTGATTTTAGCAGTTTCTAACAGAGCGCACTGAGGGATGATCAGAACTAGTACAAGCTTAACAGAGACTGAAATCCATCTCCAATGGGGATGCGTTAAACTATAATGGGAACATGTGATGTACTAATGCCCATGAGCCAATCTGTTTTAAATGTGCCGTTTAAAACCTTTCATGTAAACCTGGCACTGGTGCCTTTGCCAAACTTTAAAGGCAAACATAGTTCAGCTGTGTTTTAGTTTCTGGGCTTTCTGTAATTCATTGCAGTGAAAAATAATAATGAAATAGAAAATGAATTTGACAGTCAAAACCTTATCAATTCAGCCTCTCTATATAAGGCCTTTAATTTGTGTTTACTATGGGGACCTTGAAGTCTGATGCAACCAAATCATACAGTACATCTTCTAAATGTATTATTAATTCTATAACATATTGGCGCCATTCCGAATGAAAATGCAATGTGTGTGATATGGCAAGGAAAACTAAAACCAACCATTGTGCTGCATTTAATTAATTGTGTAACGAAAAGGTGGCTATGGGTTTTTCAGTGGAGCTGAAGATCCCAGTGTGAACAGATATGCTTATGATTTTGGCCAGAAATCAAGAACAGGTTGTACTATTTGCTCTACTGTGCCTGATACTAACTGTTTCTACATGGCTACTGATTTTCACAGTTTTAAAATAAAAAAAAACATGTAGTCTTCAGAGACATTTAATTTACATTTGAAAAATGTCATGAGAAAATGGAGTACTAACAAACCAGTGACAGATTTGTGTGGGTGTTTACTCTCTGTCGAAGCCAACACTGCCATTATCTTATGGGCGGCATTTATTTGTTCTTGCCAGTCCGAGGTCTTGAATAATTAAATGGGATCAGCGTGCTCCTCTTTTTGTTAAGCGAGGAGGTATTCAGTCCCTGTTTGACAGGCTTTGCCCTACCCCAGGACGTGAGGGGCCTCCTAAACAAAGCCTTGGCTATGCGCATAAGAAGCAGGGGAGACACTGTCTAGACCAAATACCTCTTTCACACCGAGTTCACCAACGCTGTTCTGTCCTGAAAGGCAGAGTCGGGTAGAAATCTCATTGCTTGCTTTAGATTCATTTGTCTGGCTGGCTCTGATGGCTTCAGTCCATCTGGGAATTCAGTCCGGCTTGGAGTTACACACCTGACATGCTGCAAGAATGGACACAAACCAACACTCCCTCTGAGATCAAATTTGATTTTTTCACTGTTAATGTAAAAAAAATGCGGCGAGCCCAATAAATCAATGCTTTTGTCAGACGAACATAAGAATACATTGATGGAGGGCATTTGTAGGACATGCACAAATAAAGTACTGGCCAAACATGCTCTCCCCTAAAGGCCAGAAAAAAGTGTGATTTTCTGTGTGGACAAGTGTAGCTGTAGGGCAGAAAGTATACACAGACATTTGTTCAGCTTGTTTTGTTCTGTTGGAGAGTAACCCACATGAGAGCTCTCTTATCAGTTTCATGACATGGTTAGGAAATTACAAATTGAACCAAAAACAACAAAAAACAAAAACCCTTTTGCACACGGTGACGGTGAGACAGCAACACACACTTACAGTAGTTGAAGTAGATTGTAGCTCAGAGGAGGATTTCTGAGGCCCCATTTGGCAAATCAGTGATGTACTAATTATAAAACAAATCTGTGATTATACACTTCTTTGCATTTTGTATAATTTTACTTTTGTCCTTCCAACTAAATCCATTCAAGACAATGCATCACCTCTGTTATTGTAATAAACCATCAGCCAATCTTTTTTTCCGGAGTTGCCTTAATTCCCAGCAGAGCCAAAATGGTTGAATGCAATATTGTTAATGAGGTGTATTACATTTTAAACCATTACCTTCACCAGTTGACTGCCAGGTCTGCAATTTTACACATTCGACAATATCACTGCTTTGATAATGATCCAACCAATACCATCCATACTTCTACTTGCCTGCTTAAGCCTGGCTTAATATCGGAAACGTCAAATACATTTGCAAGTGGTTCGCTGAGCTCAGCAGCCCCCAAAGTAACATCTCCGATGTAATTTAATCACAGCATTACCTCAGCAAGTGCAAGCAATAGAGAAGCGAGTGAAGGGAAAACCCGACCCATGGAGGCTATTGTGGCCTATATCGGACTTTTATCTTATTACATTCTTTCAAACTCAAAGTAAAAATGCTTTTTAATGTAAAATTGTAGATTATTTCATTCATCGAAGTCTCTTTTCACTATGTTTGCCTCTGTGCTTGATCATGCACGTATACACCCACATCTATTTGCAATAAATAATGCATTGCTCTGAGACCACCATATCTAAAATGTAGGGCTGCACTAATGGTTTTTATCAAGTCTATCTTCGTCATAGTCTTTTTATTCTATAGGGTTTCAGGCCCTTTAAATATTCTGTTTATCCCGATCAATCTTGCATATCTGTTTCTTCCTCTTACCAGCATTGGTGCTGTGGGAATACACCCACCAATAATCTGTAACTCATTAACATCTGTTGTCCACTTTTTACTGCTGTGCCAGCAACAAATGTCACGGCTAATTTCTTTAAGAAAGATTTCCAATCAGCTTTCTGTAAGATGTGCACATTATTAAGTGCACAGCAGAGTGGAGGGTAGAGTCTGTAATGGGAAACAGAGGGTGAAATTCCCATGATGGACTAAACAGTAAGGGCTCATGGATTGAGACGTACCATAAAAGGGACAAGAAGACATAGACACTTCATAACATGCCTCTGTGATAAGCGCTGACATAAAGATGAGCAATCTCTGCATCCACTCACTGACCCTGACCTATGAGGCTTATTGTAATGCCACAGTCTGCTCAGGACACAGATAACAAAATCAACATCTTCAGTCACTATTCTTTATTGGTCTCTTGGGTTAAAGATAGGAGACAACACTGACCTTAACTCTGTCGATTACTCTTTACAGTCGCTAAGCTAAGGCGAAGTCTGAAATCTTCAAAGTGAAAGTAGAAAACAAAAGGCAACGCAATACGCCTCTGCATTAGTGAGAAAATATATTCAGGCTTTAGCGACTCGAACGCTGCATCTCTTGACACCCACAAAGAACAACGTTTACAAAATCATTTGATTTTTTTTCCCAAGCAATTCAGTATGTGTGCGTTCATTCTGCCAAATGGCAAAGTATTCTCTCACTCTCACAGCTAATCCTCTTCTTTCGCCCCGTTTCTCTAATTGTCACCTCACATCAGAGAAGAAAGCTGCAATTATTGCACTTCACTAACTGTTGAGACAACATCACAACAGTTGGGCTTTTGGACACCGCTGAGCTGATGGTTAGGCAAGATGGTCTGAGGAGCAGAGCTCTTTAACTGGAGGATCTCAAAGCTCCAAAGCACCTCCTAAATGATAGCTTTCGATCGCTGCGTGAAAGTGCTGGAGGGTATACACATTTTCATATAAATGTGCCCATTGAACGGTAAATGCACAGAGCGGGTCCAGGTGTTTGCGCCTAAAGAAACCTGAAATGCCTTTATTATGCTGAGTAGCCCTGCAGCAGCACTAACTGTAATGTCACACATTTTTTGGGCTTATGGTTATACACGCTATAAAAGTAAATGGGCACTTTGTTGTAAAAATGGGCCTTTTGTTTGTAATGTGTGTTTCCAACGGAAAATGATACATACATGGAATTATATTGTTTAAGGGAATGCATGACACCCATCATTTAAAACATATTGCTGATTGATGGGAAATACAGATATCTGTTCATATAAATAGTCATTAATGCTGAAAGTTTAGTAGGGTTAGGGATAGCCTAACCCTGACTTCATAGAGCATTTTAATATAGAGCAGTCTTTCCTCAGTTTGTGTTGACATAAATAAATTGCTTTGCCAATCCGTCCCCAATTATGGCTTATAATGGGACTAATCATTTTGGTTGCTCATGCATCTAAGGACTTTGGCTTCTATTGGGAATATTGCTGTATTTTTTTAATCGGGTTGAAGAAGTCAGGTCAAACCCCTGCTAGACATAAACAGCACCACTAATGTACATGTACACCAGCAAGTACCACCCCTCAATTTTCCCTCAATCACATTTTCTACCTGACATGTTGCAATATACCCGAAAACAAAAACTGAGAATTAGTTCACAATACAACCCAAAGCATATAAACAAAAGATTATTTTGGTAAGGGAGTTTTAAATTGAAGCGTTGGAGGTTTGCCTCGAGGAAAATTGAATTTGTGTTCCGCTCTGTTTTCTATGTAGCAAGGCTTAACAACATTCGGTACTATATGATATTTGTTATGGCCTGACATGGGCTGAAAGAGTTTATGTTCATGTTGTCTTCCTACATCCCTACATCTAAATGTACACTTTGAGTTGTACAATAAGTCTGTTATTCTCATAAAAAGCCTTCTGCAAAGTCAATTTGCGCTTCAAACATATTTTGACATAACTGCAGGGTCACCTGCAGGGTCATTTGCAGGGTCACCTGCAGGGTCACCATAGAGGCAGCTTTTGATTTATTATGAGCGCGCTGGTATGTGTACGGAAACTGTGGATCAGTTTGAAAATGATTAAAGAGACTGTACAGTACGACACCACTGACACTGAATGCATTATCCATTTGCAGTAATAGTTTCCATGGATACTGGTGTTTTTTGATATATTTGCACACACACACAAAACATGATTTTCTTAATATTTCTTTTTTTAAATACATTTGCAATATTTAAAATGTTACACTTCAATGTGCGTACAAATGACGTGCATCAGAGCCGGCCCGACCCATTAAGCGACATACGGGGCCGCTTAGGGCCCCGCAGCCACTAAGGGCCCCCTAGCAAAAGAAAATCTCACTACACCGTCGCCGTGATAAGTATGTTTAATTAATTGTGTTAATATTCCTAGATTGCCTTCTCTCAAAGTCATGTATTATATTATTGAGTCAATAATATAATACATTAACCGTGCTTTACCTGAACCTCATCATGACACTAGAGAGGACGGCAGGATTGTAATTTCCCGTGTTCAGTGAATGCAACAGAGGCAAGACACCAGACCAACCAGAGAGTTGAATGGAAATAAACATCTGTCTTATTGACAGGTACCTATCCTGTGAGCTGTGACAATGTTTAAAATAAACTGTCAGTCGGACTCAGAGTTTTTGAAGATGGACATAAGAAAAACATTTCTTAAAAAAGACGACAATTCTCAAGTGGTGGCTCACACAACAACCCCAGAGCCACCACTTGAGCCAGGTAAACAAGGTATGTAAATGTCAGTAAACTTCCAAGTTATGCGAACATATAAGCAAAGCATAAATTACAGCTACGTTGACGTTACTTTGAATCGCGGGGGTAAGCTAAACCGTTAGTAAGTAGCTATAGCTAGCCAGATACATTAAATAAACACTTTGTCATACAATCTAAATGTAATGTTTTTTAGCGTTACCTGGTGATTTCAAAGAAAGCTCTCTGGGAAATGTTGACTTACTGTTCGACATGAAGCTAGAAGCTACCTTACATTACACAGTTGATCCGGAGTCCTGTCAGTTAAAGTGTTTCATAGTTAGCTTAGCTAAGCATAAACCTAGCACTGAAATATATGGATGTTATGTGACAGTTTTTCTGAGAAAAAGTCAGCTGAAATGGTGGCATAGTTGCCACTGCGTGGCAACAGCATGTTTGAACGTATTTGCAGCAGTGAATGTGGCTGTTTGGCCACTGACGTTGCCATAACAACACCTGAATTTTAACGTGCAACCTCTTTTTGAGACAGATTTTTGGAAGAAATTATAATTCTTCTGAATGATATTCCTATTGACAGCTAGTTTCTATGTGAACATTATGAGATGGACAGCCAGAGAGAATACATGAAAAACAGTTATGAAATACTATATGACAAAACAAGAATACAGTTTAAGTGATTTGTAAAATATCCATAAAGAAAAATCTGTTTACAGTTCTGTTTCATATGGGTGTTTAGAGATGTATCCATAGATCTCTTCATTTTGCTCTCAAAGTGCACCAGATTGATGCTTTTAACTTCAATATTTAAAAAAAAATCTTCACGGGGGAGCATGCCCCCGGACCCCCCTAGAGGAGGTGAGGACCACGGTGTTTACATGGTTATTTATACAATATGTGTGCTTATGCTAACATCATAAGACAAAAGTTGGTTCCGTGTTGTGTGTAGTGAGAACGCACGGGGGGGGGCCCCGAAGCCAAAGCTCGCTTAGGGCCCCCATAAGTCTAGGACCGGCCCTGATGTGCATGATAAAGAAAGCGTGGCATTCTGTCATGGCGACAATTAGTTTAATTTATTTCACCTTTGCAAAGAACAGTAATTTACATTTCTAGATGAAGTGTTTCATTTGTACTAAATTGCTTTAAATAACCTCAACTCATTGAAAATATTTCCATCGCTACTGCAATTAAAATCTGTCTATCAATTACAAAATTAAAACTGTATGGATGGAAGAAATCTATAATTCATTATGATTTACCTTTATTATTAGCATTTTACATCTGGGTTAGCATCTCAAATAGGTCAGCATCACATGTATATTTATTAATGAATACTTTTATAAACCTATGTATCCAAATATTTGTCTCATAGTCCAGAACCAGGAAGCATTCGTTTAATTATTTAATCAAATACATTGAAGATTTTATTTTTTACAAATGTATTGCAGATTTTTACACACAATGATGACCAGCAAGTATTGGTCTTCTGATTTCTGCATCGATATATTTCAGAGAAAGTCAGGGCATTTAAACAAGGAATACTGATGTTTTTGGATCCCTTCAAACTCAAAATGAGCTTTGTGAAGATAAACTGTGCCTGAAGAATTAAAAACTCTAAAATAAACTCTGCTAGGACATTTAGACACACTCTTGTAATAACATAAGACAGAAAATATTATACAGTCAAAAAATATGTAGATTAAGCTTTTGAGAGCAACTTAATAAAATAACCAATTTTATTCTACATGAAAACAAATGAAGTAATTTATTAATAAAGCTAGGATAAAACCAAATGAAACTTGAATGCTTTTTATATTACTGTATTTTTTTACAATACAAATGTAATATTTGTAAAGTCTGTCACTTGCACAATTATGAACGTGAGTTGAATGTTAAAGTGGGCACAACGGCATAGTACAAGTAGAGACGATGGCAAGGTAATTTTAATGCACAGTCATAATGAACTAGAATTGCAAGAGTTGTTTATGATTAGTGACAGAAACCATATCCTGGTCAGCGGCGAGCTAACAATCACAGAGTGATTATTTTCTACATTATCACTTCAGTGCCAGTTGCTCTATATTCATTAGCTTGATAAAATACGCATACACACAGCAGCTGTGTTCATAGATGCGTTTCAAAGAGACAGAATCAAAGGGTTGTAAAACTGCCTCACACATAGAAATGATCTATTAATGTTTCCTTTGCAAACAAAGGTGCCTTTGAATGCACCAAATGAAAGACTAAACAGACAACAGAAGTGCACACAGTATTTATCGCGCAGCCATAATTGATTTGTTTCAAACCGTGAGTGGCAGAAACTACCCAGGAAACAGCAAAAACTGTGGATGTCGAAAATAATCTAAGATCATACAAAAATGATGCTTTGATTTTTCCAAGAGAAGATCACACAGAGGATATTCAACAAAAAAAATCATATTAATATGTATATATTCAACACAAATATTAATAATAATAAATCATATGTAATGTAATTAAACATACTGATAATGTTTGTAGGAGTAAAACATGCGCTAGAAGGTTTTAATATTCAATATAAATGCTGTAATGGTGAAAGCTAATGTACTATTAGTTATTTATCCCTTCAAACGCCTTATATGCTTTTGTTTATAGTCTACTCGCATGTATTAATACATTTTTGAATAATGCTTGGATTTGTCTAAGGAAAACATTGTTTAAAACAATATGTTCCCTTGTAGTTTACATAGTATGGATGACATTTGCAGAACATTTACAATTACTGCTGCTCTTTATATGTCAGCTTTGCCTTGCCCCACGTCATACTTGAAATTCAAATAACCAGCAGACAGTGCAGAGATTACATGGTACATGCTAAGGCCACAGCAGGGCTTCGTACCAGTAATGAACACTTTGCCTCACACTGAGATGGACCTCTCCATCATTGAGGGAGGACTGCTGATCCTTGCTCTGCTGGGTTGACCTCTTGCAGTCATACATTGATACATACAAACTGTAATAAAGAACAAACTCTGTCAGCTGTGAAAGCCTCAATCCGGAGGTGTAAAAAAAAGATCATCGCTATATATTCAAGCTTTTGGGTCATTTTTTTTTCTTTTCATTTGCATGTTCCATATAAGGATTGCAATTACAGAACACCTCTGTCAAATGGTAAAGGTACAACGTTATGCCATCAGAGGTTGATCATGCTCTGTTGCTCCTGTAATGGCCTCTCACAGGGATGTCACAATGTACTGAACGCACCCTCAGGACACTTTTACATCACTGCAGCAAAGTGAGAACATTAACCAGTCAGCAGAAAAATGTACAACTGTTGTCACTGTTTATGAATTATCACGAAGAAATTATTTGTGTTTCACAGTAGAAAGCTTGAAATACTCAGTGTGAGCCCCTTGTTTTTATCAAAAGTTCTGAAACATAATACGGTGATTTCAGATGTGGGCGATGTTTTTGTCCAACTTCATGTCATATTTGCCTTTATTTCTCAAATATATTGTAGCCTGTTTTTTATACTAAAACAAAAACAACAATCTAGCAGCGTCTGAGGAAAAACTAAAAGCTTTTACGGAGGTTCTGCTAAAACAGTGCAGGTCTAGGAAGTCCAGACTATAGCTGTGGTATTGATCCAGTAATCCAAAGCCATCTCCCAAGTGCTTTGATTTATCTGTCATAAGTTATTATGGCCCCTGTGCTCTGAAGCTCTTTCTCTTTAATACGATACTGCAGAGAGCATCTAACCATCTGATATGTGTATGTATTGGCTGAATGGATAGTAGACCTTCTCGAAATTTGATTGAGTGGGATTTTCTCATTATACGGTTTAAAGAGATATTGAGCTGATACAGTATTTAAACTTCAAGGACACTGTGAATAAATAAATAAATAAATAAATATTATAAAAAGGAAGAGGATGTTTTTGAAACTTGAAATTCTCAAGTAGAGAAATAACATGTTTCTAAGGGTGCATTCACACCTAATAGTCCGCTCTCTGGTGCGCACCAGACCACAGTTTGTTACATTGTTTCATTTTTCAGAAGGTTCGGTTTGCGTGCACACGGGCAAAACTCAAACGGACTATAAACTTTAAACACAAGTCATGTGCTCGGAAATGCTGTTCAACCATTGGTCAGACATTAAGGGGGTAAAAACGCAAATCCCGGCAATTTCTAGCGGAGCCTCCGCCATGGAGCATCGGCACTTTCGGCAGGTTATTCTCATGTTGCTGTTAGTCTGGAGATCAACAGACACTAGCGGCCCGCGCATATGATTATATAATCAGACAACGTCCGTTAAAAAACATTATTACATGGCTTTGTTGAATACTCGATTCTGATTGGTCAATTCAAAACACGTGACACGTTTTTAATCCAGAACAGACAGACCGATGTCAAGGATTTATTGACCGTTGTTAAGGACGCTCACATCTGCACAAAGAAGTCCGTTCGATTTAACTGTATACAGTTTGGCTGAAACTAACTGACAAGACAAGAGCGACAAGAAAACAGCGGAGAAGTAACGGGCAGAAACCCTCCTTTTTACGCAGCGGTCCAGACATAGACATCAGACGGCGACACATATTCAGTGTGCAGTTACTTTGGCATTAGGGCAGGGATATCTAGATACTTTCCAAGGTTTGACATCATGAAGTGTGCTACTTTTAAAGCAAGCAACGATGTTTTCAAATCTGTAATCAAAAAGCTCCTCAAAAACGCTATCGAAGCAGTTCCTGCCGTTGCTACGTTAGTTCAAACGGTAACAACGGACTATTTTTCTTAGCGGATGCATGTCAATTTAAATCAATACATACAACCATTTTTTAAATCAATAAAATCATTTTCTAAATCCACAAAAGCATTTCAATTAATATTGGGAGTCATGTCGTTACTTTGTTGAGAATGTGGCCATGTAATAAGTGTTACATGAGACGTTCTGCAGAGGAGGGGCGTTTCACCGACGACAGGTGTTCTTACTTTTATGTAGCTGACGGAGAATTTTTATTTTACACGACACTGTTCAACACTTAATTCTGCTTTACTCTTTAACTAAACAACCGCGGATGTCTTGAAAGACTCTTTCGCTAAAGATTTTTGAAGATATCCGCGTTCTTGTGACACGTAAATACTGCGCTTCCTATGTTTTGGTGCGGACTGCGTTCACACCAGCAATGAACCGCTCCAGAGTTCGCAAGCAAGCGCTCCGAGACCGAGACCACCTATTTTAGCGGACCAGAGTGCGGGTTAGTTCACTTAAGAGGTCTCGGACTGCGTTCACACCGACCCAAATGAACCGCACCAAGCGGCTAAACGCACCAGGGTTCGATTCAACCGGACTATACAAGGCAGGTGTGAACGCACCCTTAGTCATTTGGCAGAAATAGTCGTTCATCATTTGGGTACTTTGGAGATCCAAAAGAGAATCTTGGAAAACAACGAAAAGTGTCCTCTCGGGTAAAATGACAGCAGAGGTTGTTTGTTCAAGCAGGTGAAAAGGAGCAGTTATCTCAAAAATAGAGCAAAAGAGGAAGATGCCAGTAACCACAGCAATCTTTTCCCAACCTACAAAGTCGTTTTTGTTTCCGACACATAACTTCAAATGTCATTTTTAGCTATGCTAGCAGTGTGGCTCTGTTGGTGGCAATTGGTCGGTCAATTTCTTAAATATCTCATTGGATGGATTAACATGGAATTCTTGGTTTTGAGTGAATTATATCAAAAAAGTAACAGGCTGGAATAATTTGACATTAGTTACAGATATTCAAGGTCTATAGAGAATGGATTACAAATGACTTGTTTGATCCCTTGGCTTTTCATCTGTCCCATTTGAAAATATCTGACATTCCCATCAGCCCAGCTATGCTTCATTTTAAGATATACAGTACATTAGAAATGATAGGATGCTACCAGGCTTTACTAAGAAGGTAACCTGGTAAGCATGACCTGCAAATATCAGCATGGCCATTTTTAGGGTTACCATTATTTTTAGTGCAAAGCCTGATTACAGCCGCCAGCAGGGCTGCAGACTCTAATCAGCACAATCATCCCTTAAACTGATTCAAGGACTTTTAATTGCCTATGGTTATGACCAAATATTGTAAAATGGGATAGGAACGTCATGCGATGGGTAGGCCCTGACAACCAAGGCGGGAATACCAAAGACAGCTGATAAAAGCTTTCTGGCAAAAAGACCATACCCAGACAGCTGTTAGATCCAATTTGTTTCTGATATCCAATTTAAAGATGAACTGTCCACACTGCTATTTGTGAGAGATTGATTAGGAATTGTATGTTCAGGCATTGTTAACCCATCTGCACTGGTTGCTATAGTAAGGGCTTACTGTAGTAGTGTGTAGCTATGTTAAGTGGCTGGCCGTAGTCAGACCAGCCTGCAGCAGACTAAAGCAATATCCAGTAGAGATGCAGAACCCCACCAAGGCAACAGACCACATCAGTGGCAAGTGACTATTCTATAAAATAAGTAAAGGGTGCCTATGGTACACTTGGAGTTTCCTGATCCTGACAAATTAGTCTCAGGAGGACAGTTGTATGTCTTTATTGAACAATCTGGAATAAAGAAAACATACGTGAGTTGAGTTAAATGCACCTCCATTAAACTACACTTGATCTGTAATAGATGGTTATATTTTGACACAAGATGTAGATTCTATCGTTTCAGTTTTTCTTCTTAATTCCATGTGGAATATGTACATTGGATATGATATTTCTATGCAATACTCATTATATAAGTGTGTATGCTGTCCTAGATCATGTAAGTTTAAAGGCAGCATCCATTACAGCTATGAAGACACTTGCCATACTCTGCAGAGGGGCTGCCACTGAGAAAAGCCCCATGAGAGTAAAACAGGATTTTGCCTCCACTTTACCACATAGACCGTATCTCTGAGCGACAGACTCATTTGCCAGGTTTGTGGGTGGATGTTTATGCAAATGCCTCTCCTCTGTGGGCTGAAATAGCCATCCAATGACAGGCCAAAACTAACTGCGTTGAAATGCAGGAACATGCTACTGGGAGGCTGAACGCAGTGCATAATTTACATTTACATATCTGGCACCGCATAACAAGGGCTTTATAACATTTACAACATTAAGCAAGCCCACACAAAAGTTTGAATATATGATTTTTTTTGCCTATTTCCAAAGTGACAATAAATGTTCTAGACATCCGTTAGTGTTTATCCACCCATAAGAGCTTCAAAGACTCGCCCTCGCTTCAGAACTGTGGAGCAAAGCTGTAACTCGTGTGAATGTTCATGTTTTCTTAAAAGGATGAATATCCCTCTTGCTGATCCCACTCTGAAGGATTTTGTTTTCCAAATGAATTTGTCACATGAGAATCACTTTTGTACTTGTCCAATTGTATTTTTTACAAAGAGACGAATAGCTGCAAAGATACCAAACCTTCATTTCACAGTCAGTTCTGGTTTGATACAATGGACACATGGTGTTCCCTCTTTTCTCCTGAATGAGACTGCAGGAATATTTGTCATGGCAGAAAATCAGATATGATGGTTACCACTGAATTATGCATATGATGGCAGTGAACAAATCTAATTTGTATAATAGGAAGATGAGACACTCTTCTTCATCTACAGAGACTCATTACGTGTTGTGTTTGCATTCATATAGAAAAGCTTTTTGAAGTCAAAGGAAACAAGAGCACAACGATGGCTGCTCCTTTGATTTACAAGGTTCACTTATCTTTAACTCATAAATTGCAAAATAGGGACTGGGTGCTCTGATGTCAAAGCAAGACATGCAATTACACATGGAAATGTTTCATGATAAGTACACTTTGATTTTGTAGGGATGACTCATTATCATACTGTCTTGAGCCAGCATGACAAAGACCATCATGGAAAAGTATATGCAGCTACATATTTAGCTATAGGATAACACGCTTTACATAAGACTTAAACATTGCAAATTATTTATTACGCCAAGCATTTTCTTTTTGCATTGAATCTCACAAGACCACATGCAATAAGTATGTTTCAGATGTAAAAGTAAATAATTTAGAAGCATGCAAAGTGATAGACGATTTGAATTAAAAAGATTATATACTCAAATACAAATTCACTTTTCTTTTGTAATGTCGAACCTTTATACTGTGTTTCGAACCAGCCTCATTTCAACACTTTTATCTACAATCATTGGCAGTTAAGGTTTGTTGCTTTGTGTTCTTTTTATTGAATGGTAAAAGCTGAAGAGTTGACAAAGGGATTGAGTGCTAAACAGGGAAATCTGCTGCATTTTTCAGGAGGAACTCATGAATAGTTGTGGGAGCTGGTGCAGCGCACATATACTGGCTCACAAATCTGCCTTCATAAACATGCACATAGGTGGAGTATTCACGCTGATAAATCCGTCACGCATACTTCCTCATTGCTTAAGCAGGATTTTACTGGTGACGCTCCACAATTTAGAAGACAAGAGGAGTGGCTGCTTCACATCAGAGAATTAGATACTATATTACGTAACCCATTACTCTGATTACAATTTATACTGTAATATGACGTTATTATGGGCAACAACTGCTTTTTGCCGGTTTTACTACAATTGTATTTATTGTAAACAGTAGAGTTAAAGAAAGTAACTAACACTAAGAAAGTGGATCACATCACTCCTGTTCTGAAGTCTTTACACTGGCTTGCTGTGTGTCAAAGAATAGATTTCAAAATACTGCTGCTGGTTTATAAAGCACTGAATGGTTTAGGCCCAAAATACATTTCTGACCTCCTGCTAAATTATGAACCATCCAGATCTCTCAGGTCTTCAGGGACTGGTCAGCTTTCTGTCCCCAGAGTCAGAACTAAACATGGTAAAGCAGCGTTCAGTTATTATGCTCCAAATATCTGGAACAAACTCCCAGAAACCTGCAGGTCCGCTGCAACTCTGACTACTTTTAAATCCAGGCTGAAGACTTTTCTTTTTGTCGCTGCTTTTAATTGAACTATTCATATCTTAGACTGCACTGTAACCTTTATCCATGTATTTTTTCTTTTAATGTTTAATTGACTGCACTGTAACCTTTATCCATGTATTTTTTCTTTTAATGTTTATTTTATTATCTTTTCTTTTTAATGACTGATTTTAAATGCCATTTTCTTAATGTCTTTCGTTTTTTGTAAAGCACTTTGAATTGCCTTGTGTTGAAAGGTGCTATATAAAAACACTTGCCTTGCCTTGCCTAAAGAGGTGGATTTATCACCAACATGACACAGCAGAAACGATGGAGGTGCACTTGTGGTTGATGCACTGGTTGGACCTTTCTGGGTATTTTAAAGGCACTTTGCTGTGATATTTCATTTCAACTGAAAGGCTATTATGCTATTAATGAATTAATCAAGTACTTTAAGAAGACGTCTAAGGTACTTTACTTAAATCCATTTAATCTGACTTTGTAGTTCAGACAGCAAATTGCACTTTTTACCTTTACTGCAATTATTGTATATATTCAATAACAAGAATGACTAAATATAGTTATTTTATTGAATAATGTTTTACAAAATGTATAATAACTAATGGTATAACACTCACAGGAGCCATTTATTTCTGAATTATTGAGTTACTTTTATTAACTTTAACTGAATTAAACTAATAACAGTTATGGAATTTTCCCTTTTTTAGATTCAGATGAATACTAAAGTGATTATTTTTGCTTTAGAGGCAAAGCTACTGTAAACATTTGAGCAACTTTGGAACATTTAAGCTTAAAAAGTTATCATGCTGTGATTTTTCAGTATATGTAGCCACCAATAATCTTCCAGTGTTATGCTACCTAGAAACCATGAATCATGTCCACACTTCTCAAAATAGTATTTTCGATTTTCTTCCGGGCGTACTGCATTTCATTACAACACCCTCTCCGCAGTACAGCTGTGACAACACAAGTCTTTAATTATTCGGAGGCTGTTGCAGTACACAGTCTGGGTATAGTGGGTCTCACTCTGACTTTTAATTGCCATGCTGCTGAAACACAGCAGCACAACTCCATGTCAAATGAACCACAGTATGCACAGCTGATCACCCCGCTCCCATCACCACTGCCAGGTTAACATTGTTAGCATTAAAGCTGATGCTAAATTGAATGAGCAACATACCCAGAATAATTTTCAATTCAATATTGCTACAATGTATTGTACTGTACAACCTGAGAACAGAACCAGCTATTCCTCATGCATAAATACATACTAATTTTACACAGCCATATGTGCAATTTCTATTTAAATGCAACTTTTGACTTTTTGAAATGTCACAGCTTTAACGTAAAAAAGAAGTAGAGAAATTTGAAAAGCTTTCCTATGGAGATTCCAGCAGTTTTACCTGTCCTAAACATGTTAAGCAGGCTCACTACATATTGTAACTCTGAGATTATTTCATCTGAATTACATGTTGTGTCTCGTACTAAGTATTATATCAGCTGCAATAGCGTGATGTAGATTGATCATATTTGATTGACAGTGAGGCAGATACACAACTGTCATCGATTTTGATTCGAAATTGCTCAAATGAAAATGTTTTTGTTCTCTTTGGCGGCATTTATGACGTTAAGTGGAAATTGCAGATGGATGTCACTTCCTAGAGATTGCCACTTGTGATTTTTACCTTTTAATCCTTTCACTTGCTGTGCAAAATTAAGAAACCATGCCAGGCCTCATGTGGTTGACCATATACTTTATCATATCATAAATATGTAATGGTTGGAAAACAGAGACTTTTGTGTTTCCAAAGAGCCCATTTGCCTCCATGTGTGACAGTGTAAGTGGTTTTAGCAGAATTTTAAACTTGCAACAGTTTTTGTGGTTTTATATCACTGCGTTAAATGACTTAGGAGTCACTATTTTGAACGTTCCCCACCCTGCAATGTCCTCAATTTTTTAAGGCAAAATGTGTTGACCTTCATTTCTTTCTTTACTATTTCCATCTCAACACAGCTGTATTTGATTACAGAAAAAATAACACAGGTAGAGCTACAACACCAGCAATAAAATGCTGTTTCTTAAAAATTCACGGCAACATTATTTACAGTAGGTTCAGAGTGTTTTAGGGAGAATTGGGACATGGGCTATTTAGGATTATTTACTAAAGTTAAAGACAAATAAAGCATGTCTAAGATTACACAGATTGTGTGCTGTTGAACTGAGCGCCCTCCTCCACTGAATTGGAACTAAAATGGCCTCCAAGTGTACTGAACAATGGGGGTGAGCATAATGCAGTGTGACTACTGAGTGACTTGACTGAGATCCAAAGTGAATAAAAGACCTCTATGTGAGGCAGCTAGGCTGAGCCGCTGCAGTGCTCAGGACTTTGGCGGGTGACAGTGCATTAGAACGCTTCACACACCTTTCATTTGCCAATAAAATCCTATTGCCATTTTCCACATGGCACGCGCTCTGTGCCGTCAGATACCGCAATGATCAAATAAGCATCTGCAACTGCACAAATAAGCATCAGCGTTTATTCTTTGAGTGGATTCGTTAGATTTGATGAAAACCTTTGGTAGTTGTTAAATTCCTTTCCCTCTTTGTACGTTCAGTAACGGTTGACTTAAATCCCCCTTGTCAAACAAAGCAAGGATTTATATAATATACAGTAACACCAATGTGTCAATTGGTGTTTCTATCAAGAAGAAAACTGAATATGGGGACTCTGTAAATCCGTGATGTCACAGTCAATGCTAACCTTCTTCTTGTACTAACAATGAATTTAGAGGCCTACTTTGTGGACTCATAAAATATTTATTTGAATATTTTGCATGCATATGAGCTCCAGTTCTTTGTAGCATAATCGGGTTTGAAACTAATTATGAAGCCTTATCTCCAGAAAGCATCTAGCTGCCACTGTCACATTTATCATCTTTACCCACGATTACAGTATACGTCAATGACAACACAGAAATGGAAAGTCGGGGCAGAGATGGGTGTAGTTACACAAACTGAAATATCTGATAGAATTTAAATAGGGTTTGAGTGAAAAATAATTGCACGTTTTACTTTAAAG
The DNA here is from genome assembly GCF_902827175.1 of Gymnodraco acuticeps. Lineage (NCBI taxonomy): Eukaryota > Metazoa > Chordata > Actinopteri > Perciformes > Bathydraconidae > Gymnodraco > Gymnodraco acuticeps. Next base: position 840,192 of record NW_022992041.1, on the reverse strand, counting down.
GAATTACTTGGCGCATTGGCTTTTCAGCAACATTATTAGAGAACAGAAAGGTGTACTTGACTATAATAGTTTATATTTTTAATTTGTTTTATTTTATTTTAATTGACTCAAATTTCCCTTTCACATAGTTTTTTTTAACATAAAATATCTTGAGTTAAAGGTGGGGTATGTAATTTTGGAGAAACCAGCTGGAGTGCGCTAGAATTTGAAAATACACAACCGGAAAAAATCTGCCACTTCCTTACAGAGCCCCTCCTCCAACACACACGAACGCGGACATGACCAATGAGGGCAAGAGATAAGTTTGAGCACAGATGGAAGGCTGACAGGCAGGTAGGCCATCCAGTTATTTTAGCCGGGCCGGCTAAAATGATTGGTCGTGCTTTTTACAGTACTACGGCTTCCACAGATGAACATTTTTGTATGTATTTATTGTCAAAGCATTTAATATATTCATTGCTATCGGGATGTTAAGAGCATTCCATGGAATATAACAAAAAGTGTTTCTGAAATAAATTACATACCCCACCTTTAAGTATCTAGCTACATTTCATTCATTTTTTTATTTATGAGGAATACATTAAAGTACTTTTTTACTACAATACTAACAAAAAACTCCCCCCATGATGTCATCCTGGCCCCAGTTTATTAACATTAGATTTCCACTGAGTAGCTTGGTTGAATTGCATTTTATCTTCTACAATTAAAAAAAAAGTTATTATAGTTTAATTCTTCAGGACAGCATGAGAAAAACAACAGTGATTTATTGTGTAGCAATGGCCAGAAGAGCGCCATCTCCTGGAATGTCAGGTTTAATATCTGTAATCCAAGGTCATGATAGTTGACAGAAATTCATGCCGACTCCTTTTATTTCCAATTCTAAGATAATATCAATTTCCATTCATTTTAACACATTTGTATTTGTTATTTAACATGGCAATATAGTTTGGGTTTTAATTGGGTTTTTCTTGGAAATATGGTATTGATTTTGATCTATTTAGTCAATATTTTCACTGCTTTTTTTATTTGAGTTACAATAAGATCCAAGCTCGGAGGGCATGCAACAAAGCTGAGTCCTCCCAAGCAATGACACTCCTCAACCCTGATCCTTGAAATTGTTCAATTTACAACCAAACTAAAATAAACTGAGACACTTTCCTGCAGCCGAGAACATTCCAGTATGCTGAGCCACAAAACAAGACAATGCATCATTTGTTGTTTATCTCCTGGAGCCAAGTTCAATTTGTGGATGATTTGAAAAGTGCATTGTGAATATGCGGATTTTGAGCTTACATGTAAACAGAGGCATCTGCACTGGATTGCATAGGGAAGGGGAATTTAAAAGTCGAATATGTCTGGTTGTAGTTGCTATCTGCAGCCTTTTTATGCATTTGATATATTTTTCAGTATAAATTCAGCAGGGACATTTACATATGTGAGAGCTGATAGCTTTTACTTAAAATACAAAACAATTCCCTCTAGCTTGAGTTTATCTGATCATTCATTGGATTAAAAACCAAAAAGAGCCCGGTCACATCAGCATGGCAACAGAGAGCTAACGTAGACTGTCGGCCCGTCTACACTACAGGCATCAAAAAATCTTGAAGCTGGGCGTGTCTGAGGCTTGGCGATTTCTCACGCCCAAGGCGACCAACAACCAATCAGGAATCTCCCGCCCGCCCCCGGCATACAAAGCAATAGCAATGTTAAAACGAAGTAAACTGGATATAAAATCCCCAAACAGGCGAAGACCTACCAGTTTCATCCACTGTCTCTGCCACCTCCCTCCATGCCTCGCTCCTCCGGTTTGTATCCCGGTAGATGAACAGAGACTGATCATACAGCACCGGGTGATTCACTACCGCTATAATGAATTTTCCCTCCATTTTTTTGAATATGAGGAAATGACCTGCGTAGTCTCTCCCAGCATACACGTGGTTTGATTGGCTAGCGCTTGTACTGGAGCCTCAAAAGTTGAACATTTTTCAAAATGAATGGGCGAAGCGTTGAAAGCATTTTTCGATGCCTGTAGTGTAGACGGGCCGACGTCTCTCATTCACCTTCAGTATCTTATGGCGCGTTTCCACTGCAGCGGGTAGCCCCGTTTAAGCGTCCTTAACCGTCCTCAAGCGGCCAGGCCGGTTTTTGGTGGCGTTTCCATATAGCCTAGTACCGGCCAGCGGGTACTTTTTCCCTCTTTTTCCGGCCTCATAAAATCGTGGTTCCCTCAGACCAGGGCCAGGGCTGAACTAGTGACGTCAACACTCTCGACTGCTGATTGGTCAGAGAGAATCGTCCCAAGATCGCGCGCGAGTTCATCCCTAGCGTCGCATATATATGTAGAAGCAAGCTTGCAGCATTTTTATAAACAGCATTTTGTAAACGGATGAGCTACAAAAATGGCTACGTCTAATAAGAAAAGCACACCGTGGTCGACCGAGGAAGTGACGACGTTCCTACATCTCATTGGGGATGATCAAATCCAGCGGGAGCTCGACGGAACAACTCGAAATGTGAACAAAAACAAAGCCGATCGCCCCGCCTACACTGCGTTGCTACCCCAGGTCCTAAACTGTAATGGAAATGCGCCACGGCCTGGGCCGGCCAGCGAGGCAGCCCGAGGCCTGAGCGAGGGACGCTTAGGGACGCTTAAACGGGGCTACCCCGTTGCAGTGGAAACGCGCCATTAGTCAGCAGCCCACTTGACTTGCATGCGTGGGATGTGGGAGGAAAACCACGCAAACACAAAACACAAAGAAAAGAGAATAGACATCAAATTGAATCTGTGTTGAATCCTTTCGATTCTCTTTTACAATTGTATTCCTGAAACAGGCGAATGTGACAAAAATAAGACTGCATAAATGAGTCATCCTAGTAGTGACTAGTAGGTGACTCTTTGGTTTTCCAAAATGTCACATATCAAAGAATGAGGTCTGTTCTTTGTCTGCATAATCACAAATAGTAAGGAGCTTTAACCTTTAAAATTATGTTGTCCTCAGGAAAACACTGAAGGGGCATTTCAGTGGCATGGCTGGAGTATACAACCTCTAGTCCTGCTTTTCTTTGATGTGCTCTGAAGCCGTCCTCTACCAGGAACTGAGAAGATCAAAGACAAGCAATTTTATCAAATGGAGCCCTTGTCGACTGTTTGTAATGCTTTATTCTTCATCAGGAACACCCAGTCTGTCGCTGTGATGCCACGGGAGACACAGTGCTCTTTTAAACCCAGTGGTGATCTCCCCGTTATCCAGATGAAAACGGATTTATTCAAACCTCCCATCAACCGGCCCTATAAATAGAAGCTAGTGGAAAATCTTCTGAGGGAAAAAAAAATAAGCTGTGCGCTTAAGCCGTTATTAACATGCTGATAGAAAAAAAAAGTCAAATGTTATGTTGGAACAAAACAAATCTATGGAAATAAGCATAATGCTTTCTAGTCAGTTGTATTTCATTTCAACGTGAGATTCATAAAATGATGAAATAATTCACCAAAAACACCCAGCTGAATCATACATTATGATGCTGTTAACTGCAGGGTGAGTTGTAATGCTAGATTGAATTAGAAACTATGCATTATTGCTTAAGGGCTATAGTGAAAGGGTGGGTGCACGGTACTCTGAAAATGAGTTTATCATCTGATTTGATGGAGGCAAGCCCCTTAATAAATCATTTAGAAATATGCAGAGTAACTTGAGTATTTCAAATACCTCTACCTCTTAGTAAAATATTTTTTAGAAAAACATCCTGTACGAATGTGATTCAAGAACCTGTCTAAAAATGTGGTGTAACAGTCAGGAAGAGTCAACCAAACGGCTGAACTCCTAAAATCGATGTTCACATGTTCTTCTTGATTAGAAAACTGCCACCTGTTCTCAAGGGAGCTATTATAGCAACTGTTATTTTGGTGAGAGCCACAAGGGAGATAACTCCATAACATTTCTGCTATCATTATTTCCCCCCCCCAAAATCTAAAGGTTGACTCATTATTTTTGGTTCAGTGTGCCGTGATGAATGCCCCTCCTTTAAGTCTCACGGTGAAACGCACCTCACCTCTGAAGTATGCAGCATATTCCTCTGGGGTTTTTCCTCTGCTATCTGTTAATACGCAAGCAGCTAGGTGTCGAGAGGGGCTCCCTTTGCAATTCAAAGGCCTACACAGTATGTTAACTACAAAACACTCCCCCCTGCTACACTGTGACACTAATGAACAGAATCATTATAACCTTAACATTATCATTTCATATTAAATGTTCATTCAGATGACATATGGATGTCTAGGGGTTTTATGTATGCACTTGTGCACATGCATAATTATATCTGCAAGCTGGTCTGCTGAAAACATTATTTTTTTTACTGTAAGCACTCAACTTGATGTTAATTATCGCTGAATTCCAACATATAAACACGTTGCATTGCGCTATGGCAACACTGGACAATTAGCATCACTATATAATAGAGCAGCTTCTGAAAATACCACTTCTCTTTTATTTCAAAATATATTTAAATATATCAGATTTGATAAAGCACCAAAATCAATGTTGCATTGCATGAGCAATGTTATCCAACCTGATGCTGCTGCCTCCGTCGCTCCATGTCCCATAAGCCAATAAAACCAATGATGCGTCCATATTGGCAACTGTTGGTCTTTGTAAAGATGACAACTGACATAAATGTATAACACATTAAAAATTGTGTATTTAGATTTGCAGCCATTTTAACTCTGTGCTGATGTGTAGAAAAAACAGCCATTTTAAATTCACAGCAATGATAGTGCATTTTGAACTCAGTCCAACCAAAAAAAAGACCCCCTGTTGGTGGTTTGATTTGTGCTGCTGTGGTCATTACTACACCCAACTCCTCTGGCAGCTTTGTTTTTGAAGTTGACACATTTCTGAGCCAACTGCAGTCTAAAGGTCTATGTGTGCTCTTTGTTTCATGGGCCATCACACTTCAAACATGCAATAAGGGCAGAGAAGGGAGTGATTGACGTGCACATTTGACATGATTACTATCTCGTCTATGCATACAGTAGTCCATTAAGTCTACATCTATTTCACCATTAAGGGAAAATGAGTGGATACTCACCTTCTTTAGGAGGACGCTTCACTTCTGCACTCAGATTGCAGACCTGCCCAGCTTCTAGTTGAGGTGACAAGCAACCCTCCGTTTGTGGATTTAAAGGTAAAACCACGTTGTTGAGCATGAGCACGCTCTCTGATTCTCCATCGCCTAAATGCTGAGGACATGTGCATTTTGTGTACACAATCCCACATGTCTCCACTGTCCCTTTCTCTAACTTCAGGCAGTTTTCCAGCCACGTACAAAGCACTTGACAGCCAAACTGGCTGGGGCTCGCCTTATTCAAGACCAAAAACTCCACATTGGATTTCTCCTCCTCATCCAGCTTCTGTGTTGTCAATCCGTTGTAATCATATGGGAAAACTCTCCGTATTTGAGCGAAATTCTTGTCGTACAGCAAAAATACATATATATTCTTTGAATCGCACAGGTACACTATAGATTCGTTGACTTTCAGCAACTCGTTGATCTTTTCGTGCGAGTAATGGTCAAACTGATAAGCTAGCAAAGAATATTCAGAGCAGCCCAAGTCTCGCTTGTATAGCTTCAGGTAGATGCTGTATTTGGTAGGGTCTGGGTTCTCCAGCGTCCATGTACAGTTTGTGTAGTTCTTAGGAAACATTTCAGTCACCGAATATGATCCATAGATGACCCCCTTGACCAGAGTGGAACACCAATAATCTTGGGCACCAGTTAATCCAAACATAACCAGAAGATAGGTGGAAAATATATAAATCAACAGGTTTCGAACAGCCTTCATCCTATGTCATTTGGCCTGCAAAGAGAGATGGACAGTGTCACACAAGAGAATGTTTGAACCAGAGGACGTGAAGCACATCAATCACACTTGATAGAGATCATCTGTCAAGTCTTATTGATGTGCTTCACACACTTCTTATCACGCCCTATCATGAAAATGGAAGGGGGGGGCACGTTAACCTCAGCAACATGTCTTTTGCATCTCCATCCTGCCTCCCTCGTTACTGTACTTTGTGCAAACATTGCCACCTTGTGGTGTCTTTGGTCGTTATTTATTAAGTTATTTATTTATTTGGGGGGGTGTTGGGGTTGGGTGCAATAATGTGAGTCATTTAGACGTTATTAATTGGGTCGTATTTGGTATGGCACAATCCCTGGAGATATTCAAATAAAGCTGTTTAGATTATCTGACATCAACAAGATAAACTGTGAAAGAGGTATCCAAAGTCACAGTGCTGTACTCACGAGCTGTGGGATGCAACTGCTCATTTTTACGCATGCAGTAGGCTAACCAAGATCTCTTTCAAATCAAGCTGTTTTCTTGGTGATTTAGCCTGTTTCCTCACACGACAGTTAGATAATGTGAGGAAGACAAAGCATTGACAGGAAAAAAAAATCGTTCTGCGTTTGCCTGGTCATCATGGTTTTTCTCGCCTTCTGTGCGCTTTCGGTCCACTACACGACCTGCATGTCTCCGAAAATTCAAGGCTTGACATGTTTGACAATGCAATTTGATAAAGAGCCAGTGTGTGTGAATGTGTGGTGTGTGCCTCTGTGTGTGTTTTCGTGCGCGTTTAAGTGCGTTTATGGGGGGAGAGAGGGTGGTAGGGAGAGAATGCAATGCGATGTCCTGATTGCTTTAATCCAACAGGCAATGCAGCTGTGAGCAGTGTCACAGCAGAACGTGCGCGTGTGTCTCAAACTGTGTGTGCATGTGTGCGTGTGTGTGAGTGTGTGTGTGTGTGTGTGGGCGTTGAAATACGAAGTAGGCTATAGATACGAGAGTCCAACGAATATCGCACTTATTGTCTCTAACTTATTATTTTTTTCCTAAATGATAAAACCTGCCCAGCAGACCACATTAGGATAATATGAGTTACATAAGGATTTGTAGCAGCAGTGTTTAGTGAAATCAGCTTTTAGTCGCGATTAATCCATATGATTCCGCAAGATTCATTGCCAAGGCTACGCAACACAAAAACAAATCAGTATTCTGGAGACGAGTGATCGGTCGTCAAGAGACGCTGATTTTATTGCCGGGCTTCTATGAGCAATTCGGTCTCGAGAGGACATCTGAATATAGAGACACGGGCTGCATCTCATGCAGTGTCAGTTCGACGCACGGCGCTTTAAAGTGATTTTTGCCTCTCAGGAGAGAGATCAGCTCTTTAAAAATCAGCTGTTAAGCACCCTGGACTAATATGAGCGGATGAAAGCTCCAAAGCCATCATGTTGAATAGACTGGGCACGTATTAAACATGGGGAGACTAAACTTTAAACTGAGGGATGACATGACAAATGATCTTTTTCCATGCAATGTTAACAAATTGTAATAATGACGATAGAAATCTTACCTTACACTGCGGAAGCTATGGCTATTTTTCCAACATACTTGACCACATTCTTTATAAATATATTCTGCAGCCCTCCAGTGAATCAGTACTCCCCATTCCCGACAGCACTAAGTCCGGCGCAACAAGATGGTTCAATGGATGAAAATAAAATGCGTTACACTCCGGTCTGCCCGTTCATATCCCCCCCGTCTTCTTCTTCTTCTTCTGGGTTTTTCCCATCAAAACGGAGCGCAACAACGCACGACAGCCACCGAGAAAGAGAGAGAGGCAGAGAGAGAGATACCGAGAGAGACACAGAGAGAAAGAAATGCTTGGAGTGATACAAAGAATAGAGGCAATTCTTACAGTATTACCATAAATAAATTCGCCAGACTCCACGTCTCTATTCCAATGTGTTTTCTCCAGCAAATCGCGCAAACCCCCCCTCTGAAAAAAAATGGGTGAAAAAAAAGATCCGTAGTGGGTGGATGTGAGATGTTGGGGGGCCAGTGAGTTACAACAGAGAGAGAAATAGACGCGCTTTGCTTGGTGCTTGCAGAGCTCCAGGAGCAGGCTGCAATATCACGTCACACACTCAGCCGCTAAGATAAAGCACGTACGTACGCTTCTTACTGCCGCTGCGTCTGGCAGCACCAATACTTTCTTCCCTGCCCTCCTCCTCCTTCCTTTTTTTTTTTTGTTCTCTTATATTCCTCCCCTTAATTCGAGTCAAAAGGGTTTCCCCCCTGAACTGGACCCTCTCAGTTGTGCACAGACAACGCCTCGCTTTGCTGCTGCAGCCTAACCTAAAACAGGAATATTTCATGGACTTTTATATACTTTTTTTAGGGGGAAAGGGGAATGCATGAGAAAAACACGAGGTAAATCCTGCGCGCATGTATCAGTGGGACCTGAAGCTCGCTGGTGTATTTGGTAATTTTTCCATTCTCTCCTGATGGGTGACAGCCGCTGTTGTTTTGATTTCTTCACTGCTCAGTGGTGTATACGCCTGCTGCTCGCCTGCCTGTGTGCCGCCTGCACGCTGCTGGAAGAACAAATGCTTATGGGGCAACTTGTGCTCTCTTTGGAAAGTTGTTCTCCTTACAGGTGCAGCTCAAACCTTCTGTGTTTCTTTCCATCCCACTTCTCTTCTTAGACATCAGGAGAATACTTAAGTGTGTAGTCTTCAGTATAATCAAGGTAAGAATAAGATGTATTCATGATGACCTCCTAATTAAATAAACAAACTCTTAACTGTAATCTAATAGCCCTATCTACTTATTCTAAAAACTCTACCCTGACTTTCTGAGAGACATTCTGAGATTCAACAATCAACAGTCAGTTAAATCCAATTTAAGCTCCAGGCTTCAGTAGTTGGTCACTGACAATGCGGCATCAATGACTCTGCAATAGCCTCCTTTGCGTAAATACATTGGTAGAATGGGACTATAATGGACTTTGATACAGAGTTAGAGAGTCATCTGAATCGCCTACTGATCAACCTCCAATTGAAGATGGAGGAAGGGTCTTGTTGGGTCTTTTTAACAGATGCAAAATAAAGCATCAGATTCATAATTTAATCAATTACATAATAAAGGAACGTGGAAACATTCCCAAATACAAATGTTGGAGCTCAGTTAATTTGCATTTTTCCGATTGCTTTGCATATTGAAAAAGGAGACATTCAATTGGTCAGAGCAGATATAACCTATTGTTTTTTCCACATTCCTTTCCCCCCTTTTTATGGAGGGTTGGTCAGCTGTTCTAAACATTCTGCTATGCACAGTTAACTCTCATTAGCCTGACCGTCTTTTTTTTAGGCCTTGACTGAACGCGTTCCATCTGAGCAGATGCTGCATGAATTTGTTTATTTATTTCCAGGAAGTTTCAGTGTGAAGTGTTTGTAAGCCAGCCTCTCCAAAGAATGCTCCAGAACTGAGAGTATCAGCCACCGCATTGTGAGAATCAGAAGGAACTTGTTTATATCCCTGACGTCCTGTCCCAAGCAGCGTTTACAACACTGTTAATCTGTTGCCAAACTTATAAAGGAGATTGGAGTCATTCAGCACAGTTGGTTGCCGTGGCCGGTGACTGCAGCAGCTTTCTAATTTGTGTCTTCCCGAGGCAGTCAGTGGAACATCAGGGGTGACCTCAAGCCAGCCACTCTTTCCACGGCCATAATGAAGACGTTGGCGTTTAGGGAGCTTTTGGCTGACTAAGCTAAGAGGTTGAAGAAATTCATGCAAAGCCTTATTGAACACTGAAAAGACAATAAGTGTCTCTCCACTGACTCATGGGGAGGCCAATTGCCAAGCTTCAGGAAAGCTGCCATCACTCTCCCCTGCAAAGATGATTCAAGAGTCCAAATGGCACCCTGCACGTTAGGTGATTTAGCAACCTGGAGGAAAAATGAACTTCATGACAAAACATGGTTCCATGTAGTTAGAGATGAATGAGTAAAGTAATGGCATGGCTAAGAGGTCGAATCTACTGTATAATGGTGTACAATGTGAATGTGAACTATGTATTCCTTGCAATGGTTTTACATTCAAAATGAATAAATACACACAACATAAATGACATCATGTGGTCTGTGGTGTTGTTTTAAATTGTATGTTAGAAACAATGCGTTATTTTCCTATAGTCCAAGCCAAAGGACTATCCGATGGCTATACATTAAGTAGAACATATTGAATAGCTGGGGAAGGACAACATATATTAACATATATAAACATTCATAAATCCCTTTGGATTTTATGAAACATCTTGATATTGCATGCGGTTAGCCCTTACTAGCTCACACATCAGATCAGTTATCCCCTGCTATCTCGAAAACCTTTGTGATATTTCTCAACCAATAGCAGTTTCAGAATACGTCACATTATTCTGTCAACTCAAGAATCTGTTTGAGTACATGGATTTTGAATTATTCATGACCTGGCATAAAGAATAGCCCTATTATCACCTGCTCCTGTTTGAGTGACTGAGCATGCACTTGTGTGTGTGTGTGTGTTCGGTACGTGTGTTTATGAATAGAATGTCTGTTTGATATAATGGCTATTTTACAACATTTATGTCCATTACAAAATCTCATACGATAAACATCACTCTATCGATCATGTGGTAAACATCGTTTATTGATGTAGACCAACCATTATGAATCATTATAGCATGACTGCTTTAGGTATATATAAACTATTACTCTCATAGAACAATTATGGCTTTTCTGTAGCTACCAGTGCATACAGACACGCAGACTCACACACACTCCCACAATTCTCCAGACACCAGTGAAAATGTATTCAGACTTTCAGCCCAACTCCATCACCATCAGGTAGTCCATATGTTACATTTGTCTGAGCACAGTGATAATGGGCTTCTCTCCCTGTAGGAGTCTCAACTGGATGACTTATGGGTAAACCCCAAATGAGGGCGTCTGAAAGAAGTTTTTCTTGGAGTGCTGTATACTGTTGTGTATCCACCTGTGCTGTTGTGGAACAAGTTATTGTACAATGTGTCATTACAGGAGTGATATGTTTCTTCATGGTCGGATCTGACTTTTTTTTGTTATTTCACAACTGCTGTCATTTTTCTCTAGCAAATTGACATGCAGCAGTACATCTGCTTTTCCTGCTAATGTATATAGTTTAATTTATGGAGGTGTAAATAGTTAGGTTCCTGTTGCCTAAAATATGTAACTCGTCTGTTTTTTAGATGGTGATGGTGATTGGTTGTTTTGAGTCAGTCCACAAGTCTCTCTGGTTTTTGGAATCAACAGACTTTAGGGATTCCTTGACTTTTCCTTTAGTGCCACCATTAGGTATTTTTTGTTTTGTTTTGAAAGATATATTGGAAAATATGAATTACATCACATCTTCACACTGTACTCCAGATGAATTATAACTTTGGTGTTCCCTTAACTGTTCATGTAGCACAATCATCAGGTCAAAACTTATATTCAACGAGTGTATTCAATTCAATACTGCTTATAGTATTTATACCCATTAATGTTGTCCAAACTGTATATATATTTTTACATCTGTCAAATGTCTATACTTATATTATACCTATACTTTACACTGCACTTTACTGCTACTCTTGCACTTCTGGTTGGATGCTAACTGCATTACGTTGTCCCAGTACCTGCCATAAAGTTGAATCCAATCTTATCTAATCTAATCAACATGTGTATTTTAGCATTAAGCTAAAAGCATTGCTATACAGCCTCACAGAAAGGCGTCTTCTTAAATATTTCCCCTTAACCAATACAATATGTCTTTGTCCTACAGCTTCATGTAAAAATAGTATAATCTCACAGCAGGAACACTACGATCTTACTATTTAGAGCAGCATGATTAAATAAGGAAGCCTTTACCAATATAAGTGCACAATCACGATCACAGACACGGCAATGCCAAGGAAACTTGTGAGAATGTCTAGACTACCGTGAGAATGGGGGTATTCACAAATGCCTGAAGTCTGACTCCTTTCACACGCTCAAGAACTATTAGCATTATGGATTCATGCTTACAGTAATGTTCTTCATGTGTCATGTCGAGTGGATGTCATTATTAGTGTATACAGGCTTGTGTCTTAAGGTTCGATGCAATCATTACACTAATGATGTACCGCTCTATTAACAAATTAAAGTGTGGGCACTTGCATCCCTTCAAGGGCTGTTTTCCCATTTTTCTTCATATTTAATTAAAAACTGTTGCAGATATTGCAGAGTGCTGAAGTTGAGATGAGGTTAAGTGCTAAGCGCAGTTCTTGCACTTCTTCTTGTATGGCAATCATAAACACTTCAAGTGAGTGCAAAGGGAAATGTGTGTTAACCGTACGAAATAATCAATGTCTGTCAAAAAGATGCATAGTTGAGGCACTTTGAAGATATATTGCACATGCAATCGATGTATCAAAATGACTTGCCATGTGTGGGATATGAGCCTTTTGACTCGTGAGCACACATGATCTTTGCTGCTCACTACCAATGCATTATTAACCACATTTATTATTTGATTGCAATTTTAATGTAATGAAATGAACTAGTGATCACTCAAATCGGTGCTGAGGGAAGATAATAATGCAGTCATTTGATGTTTCTTTACCAGCATAAACAACACTATAAATAACATACTGTATATTTGCATGTATGATCGTATACAATAATTTCTCAGAGCCTCTCTGGAAAACAAAACTGCCACATTTCTAAATCTGAAACATTTATCAATAAATTAAATCTTTAGAGGTCCACTTTTATCAAAATTGTAATGTGTATGAAAAATGTATGAACATTAACATTTAAATATACTTTATTATTTTATAGGTTAAAATGTTTTTCAAATGTTTTCGCAGCCTCTGCACAACCTCATTTGCTGAGACATGTTCTTTCAACTTAAACCATACTTTAAATTCAACCTTAGAATAACCTTGCCTGATTAATGAGGTGAAATGTAAGGTGTACTGCATACTGAACTCTGATAGCCTCCGCAGTAAGAGCACAGTCTTAAAACTTCTTTGCTTAGAGACATTAGGCCAAGGTCTGTCTCATAAAGAATTCTCAAATAAAGTACTCTCTTATCTTATCTTATATGATGTTCCAGTCTAAATGTACTGAATATGCCTTTGCAGTATCAGGGAAAAGTCAGTTAGTCAACAGTGTTAAAATGCTTTATCGGGGTGATATGATCTCATCTTTTAACATCAGAGACTGTGCTGCTTTTAACCCTTGCTGCTGCTTGTGATCAGGCAAAACAGCTAAAAGCATTGATCTTGAACCTTGGACTTTACTAAAACCGTTGACACTGATAACACATAAATCTAGGAAATAAAACAAAAAAATCGCTGTGATCAAGGCTTTACAGTAGTAACTTTCAGAGTGGCTAATATGTTGGGATAGCTACGGTTTTAGGATGTTTGCAAACTGTGTTGTGTGATAAATAGTTAACAGTCACAAACATTGTCTTAATTGATAACATTGTGACAAGAATGGTGCTTGAAGAGGAGGGACGTTGAGTCTTAAAATGAGGTTGGGTGCTCCAACAGTGTGGGTGCTGTCTTAAATTAATCATTGTAGAATAACTTGAAGTACACAGTTGAGCAAGCAGTCACCCACACAGTGTCAGTATTTGAATAAGCAAAGCCTCCAAAGCTTTGATGTAGTGCTCACAATCAGAGGGGAAACTGATGTTGTCTCGCTTAAGCGGTTTGACATATTTTTGGAGGAAGCAGGATGTTCGGATGGAAATAATCACACATCCCAGTTCTCCCAATAAAATTACCCTCCAGCCACCAGGACATAATCATACTACAGGTGCAAACCAAGCCATAGATTGCCACTTTGAAAATTGCAATTTGGGATTTTATATGATGGAGAGCTGGAGCAAAAATGAAGGGGTTCAGGTGTCTGTGATGGTGCTGTAAATGACATGTGTACACTGGGACTGTTGAAAAATGGGATCAGCGTTTAAAAAAATCATTGATAAAACACATAATACGGATAATTCTGAAAAAAGTAAAAAAGCATTTTATTGTGTTATTTTGAATAGCAACGTTTTGGATCAGTGGCTGTATTCTCAAACAATCAAACACCAAAAGATACATATAATTCCCATGATGACAAGTGCGCTTTCTATCAGCATCTTTCATTACTTTCCTTCCCTGGTCTTTTTGATGTTAAATATACCAGTCTGCTGTCTTCTCAAAGGAATTTGCTTTTTAGATTTCTCCTTTCAGAGTAATGATGCCACCAAACCGGACCAAATCTCCAAGCCACAGTGTTACTTGTTTACCATATGGCATGGTATAAATATTAATAGATTCACTCTCATTTTGAATACATGTTTAAGAATCCAGGCGTAATGCAGATGGATTCTTTGTATAAGTAGAAATCGAATGAGAGCTTTGTAAATGCTTCATGTTCAGCCTTATTGATACCACTAAGCTTCAAAAGGCACAATTTCTTTAACCGGAATTTATCATTCAGGGAAAAATATGTCTGTCATGCATGTGTGACATAAACTATGCCAGACTGGTGCATACAGCTCTGCTTTACATTCACCTCAGACTTCTATTTGCCTTTTCCGTGCCTGGGTTTAGAAATGAATTTTAAATCAAGGTATTTTTACCCAGCATTGTTCATGTCTTTTTTTTTGTCTGAGACAATACTGCACAGCAAGAATCCTCAGGGCCTTTATCCATTTCCTTTGAATGTGGTTCCAACCACCAAGCCTTAGACTCCGGCAACCTCCCCCTCTCTGGCTGTGTAAATATTCCATGAGCCATTGCCCCCACACATGTGGATTGACAACACTTTCTAACTTGAAAACTTCATCTTTAACAGAGGTTTGCAAAACAGTCTAAAAAATAGATTACCCAAGCTTTATTTTACAAAAGAAATTACAAATATTTGTATTTGAATTAATGTGGAACAGCCAAGGACTTGCTATAGGTGTTAAAAATGATAAAACATCAAATTAGGTTTTTTTAGGATAAAGCAGACACTATGGTTGACTGATAGCGTATCACATGATTCATTAAATACAACAAGGCGGAGAAATCGTGCTGACAAAGGGCTCTGGAAATAGCCCCGCAGCAGTCGAAATGGAGAGCTGTGTCCTTGTTAATCAAGGAGATCACAGGTCACCTTGGCAATTATCAATTCTGAATGCACACAATAACAAACTATCTTTTCGACAAATCACCTGCCACTATTTCATTTTCCTGTCTATCATTTATTTTACCCTGCGATGAGGAATTGAGGGGGCGGGAAAGAAAAACACTGACAATTTTGAAGATGCCTGGCAAGTGGCTGCTTAGACATTAATAATAGAAATGAATATAAGTTAACCCTATCATTTTGTAATTGGCTTTAGTGTGCTATTTTGTCTTCCAGAGGCTTTGGTGTCTCTAATTAATCATGAGCATAACTTTGAATCTGCAGCATTATGCAGCCTGATCTGACTAAGGTTCAGTTGGATTTATTGATGATCTCCCTGTGTTTGCACAATCCTTTCATCACATTCGTGTTTTCAGATGATACCGTATGTTGAAATCCGATTCTGGTGATTCTTTTGCAACTCAAACATTCATGCAACTGCTGACTTCCTTGTGTGATGTGTTTTACAGTAATACTGACATTCCTTTGAGCTGTGCTGAAAGCATTGCATAATGTCACGTCCATTTTATTTTTTAATCATAAGCACTGTTTCCTCTTTCATCCTGAACAGTCCGTATTGTCTTTGTCTTATTCTATGTGAAGCTTCGTTCTTCATATGAAAAGCCTCACATAAACTATTTGCTCTATCTATTGTAGCTTTTGTAGCTCCATGGAAAACTGAGATACAGCTAATTAAAATGTCTGTGATAAAATAATTAGCCTCCCCGGCAGACAATGGAGAATGACATTCTTTCATAATAACTCAAATGAACTGATAAGAAACTTTTCAAGCATCCAACAATTTGCTTCCGATAGGATAGCCACAACTAATTTACTAATGTTCACTTATAGGCCTACACTTCACACAACACAGTACAATGTCCTGGATGAATGCCTGCATCCCGGAACGTGGATATGCAGTAGTGGATCAAAACATAATGCAAGACCTGTGTTTTCTGAAATCAGGTTCAAATTTCAAAAGAAACCGCTAGACGATACATTGAGTCATAGGGTTTTCATTTGACTAATTATAAATCTATTTATATTTTCTGGGAAACACAAACTTACCTACTGCTGCTTTGCTGTCGTGTCCAGAAGTCAGCATCTCCACCAGCAAAATACAAAGAAAAGAGAAAACAGGCAGTGGGGAGGTTTTCTGTAGATACAAACACCGCCACACATTTAGGTGGGTCATAAGCCGATAATTGATTATTTTTGTCTTGACATTGTTTGTTTGAAAAATCCTGCTAGTTGCCTCTAAACTAACCTGTTACCTGTGAGACTAATGAAGTTAGTGATATTGGTCATACCGCAAGGTTATAAATGCTGCTTAACACGCCATTCAACCCTTTTATGATTCTGTCCCAAATGCAGAACAGATTACTGCAGAGTTACTGTATGTGTTCATAGTGGCTGCTGCTATTTGTGTGCACATAAAATGATCAGTAAATTGAGCAGTGATCTGCCTTCTCTCACATCACGTTTGGGGACAGCGTTTTGTCTTTCGGCAGTTTGCATTCCCAGAGCGCAGTAGATGAAGCCTCAGAATGCTTGATCGCCAGTTCCATCGAAAAAAACTGTAAGTGAAAAGCAAACATAGGCTGTTTGAATTGAACCCCTTTAGTCTCTTTTGGATGTGTCATGAAATATGTATTCAGTATGGTTTTACTGAGCTGAATAAGGACACCTCAATCAATACTCAGTGTGCCACTTACATTTTGAGTGGTGGCATACACTTTGATTTATTAAAATGTGTAAAATGTTCTTTTTTTACTCTGACCTTGACTATATGGTTGGTGATTTGAATTCTGCAGTGGCTCTGCTGAGTAATAAAGATTAATGCTCGGAGATTATGCTCTTTCTATGATGAGTGAAGCACATAAGAGAATACTTAAATGCAGTCACACGGTGCAAAGGCGATAATTGATCTGATGCTTTTTGATGTTAAAAAAAGAACAAACAACAAATAATGCCCTGTTACAAATGAGTTTCCTTCATTACTCGTATTGCAATTGAAGGTGTAGTTTATACTGTTGGAATAAATTGCCCATTTTCTGTTCCTGTGTGGCCTTCCTGAAGTTATAAAGGATTTCGATTTTCAAGTGCATTCAGCAATATATCTCACACTTTGTCACACTGTTTTTATTCTGCCACAGCATGCTGCTTATAATGCAGCTCACATATGTTTTTCTCAGGTAAAAACAAACACCTTACAACAGTTTAATAATCGTTATTCGATGCATTTTACAATTAGTGCTTTGGAGTCACCCTTCTCTGAGGAGCAATGCCTGGATCAACCTGTCCTCTGTAATGAGGCTGGCTGGAAACTGCCTGCACCACTGATTTCCTGCAGCTCAGCTGTCCCTCGTGATATCCATCTCGTGAGTCTGGTCTGGCTTGTCAATCTGGTCGGGGGGGAGATACTGCCTCCTCTGATCACATCTGCCCAGGGTGCTGCTTTCAACAGAATGAATGGTCATGCTAAACTGTGCCTCTGTCATCACAACCAGGTCATTTGTTTAAATCGCACCACACAACTTTTAAGAGAATTTCCTTCACAAGCATTTCAATTCTGTTATAACTAATTGCACATATCAGCGTGGGTGAGTGGTTTTTTAACTCAATTTTTTTTTTTTATTATTTTGAATGTGTATTATAATGAATTCCCAGTATTATTTTTCAAATGATTGTTTGGGCTCTAGCTTTGTTTATTAAACCAGCAATAATATCTGGCACAGTTCACTCACCTTGTTATATTGCGTAGGACCTGTCAGAGTCTGTCCATCACAGGAAATGAGTAACAGAGAGACAGTCTAGATCCCAAAAAGTTAAATGCAAAAATACATTTTCCATGAAAGTAAAACTACCATATAAAACCAAGTTTATATTACCTCTATTAGGTTGAAAGTAGAATCAAGGTCTGTGTCTGAGATCATATTTATTCTAAAGCAGATAAAAGCAAGTCAATATGTAATCAAAGCAAAACTGTCAATGTCTGCCCTATTTACACACGATAAGAGTCAGTATCCATGGTGACAGCCAGTAGGGAGATATATATTCCCTTGGTGATCATTGCTATGAAATTAATCTCGTTAATGTGTAGAGGCTACAGAAAATATCCCCCTGAGTCCACAATGTCACCTCCTGGTTGATGGAGCAGCTCATTGATTGCATTGGGTCTGACCTTTTCCAAACAATAGTCCTTGCTCATAAGTATGTATTCATCGCTTTGCCTGAGATCGGAAGAATAACAAAGAGGTTTGGGTCGGATTATGACTTAATGATGACCTGTCAACCAACATCCTTTGATCAACTCGAGGCATTCACAATGAATGAAGTAGAGTGAAGATGAAAAGTGTTGTCAGAAATAAAATTGCATGAACATTGCATGGCATTGCGAGAAGTGATTTGATGGCTTGTAAAGAGTGCGCAACACTGCAGGTGTCGAAACAAGCCAAAAAAAACATTCTCAACTGAACTGAGGAGCCCCAGAAAACACAATCAGGGTACTTCCCTGTGCAGAGGGGATGTCACCTGTGGTTTCCTACAGATGTTCATTGGAGGCGAGCTACTCCGCCCACCCTAGTGAGTAGTGGGATGTATTAATGGGGTAATCTCTGGTGTACATCTCCGAGGGAGCTGCTGAAGAACTCCACTAAGAAGCCCTATTCTATCCTCTTGGGGCCTGTGCAGGTGTGCTAATACGATATCGGAGCTGTCTGAAGCACTTATACTGCAGAGCGACGTCTACAGAGATGAATTAGATGCGTCCTTCCTATCTCTTTAAAGACAAGCCCTCCTCTCCATTTCTCAGCTCTGCAAATCATGCAGACAACTGGCCACGGATTTACTCCAGCCAGGTCCCCAGCATGAGGATGACCCATCAGTCTGCCGCGTGTTACATGAGCCAATCTGCTGGCATGATAAATGATAAGCAGGAGCTCGGTGCTGCTGGCCCTGTCGGAGGAGATTTGGGATGGGAGGGATGATGAGGTTGCCACACCAAGCGGCGTGTGGGCGCACAGCAGGTACAGAGCAGAGGATCCTGTGCCACCAATTAATGTTTGTCTTAGGCCCCGGCCAGACAAGGACGAAAACGGCTAAACATATAGGATTAACGCAAACTCAATCGCAAAAAAGCTTCCGTCCACACGCAATATTCACCGGATAGTGTCTGTCCACACGAGACAGCTCCGTTTAGCTCATATGCACATATGCAGGAGCCTGTACGTGGCGCTGTAACTTCCTCCACAAAAGCAGCGAAGAAGCATGGTTGTCATGGTTGCCCTTCTGTTTATTCTCCGCGGTCGGGGCCGAGGGAACCGGGCAGAGTTTTTCGCCAGTCAACGTGTATTAAAGTTTAAATCTTCCGACAAAATTATAAAGGTGCCGGTCAAAGGTCTTCTTTGTTATTTATTGAGCTTTAAAACAAATGAATAACGAATCTATATAATATAATAATAAAATACACGGAGCCTCTCTTTTTCCTCCCTCTCTTCGGACAGCGTCAGTGTCTGTCTCATGCAGCAGCTGATCCAGTAATGAGTGACCCGGCCGACAGTAAAAATAAACATATTTATAACTAGTTTAGGTAGTTTGAGAGGTGTCTCCGTCCTGTCAGATTAGACTTCACTCGCGTTTATGTCCATATCGAGAGAAAGATAAATAATCTGAATTCAGTGTGCAGTTTACTTTGACGCGGGGGTGAGCAGCAGAGGTGGGGAGAGGCGGGGCTATTGCCTCATCATTATCAGAAAATGATCGTATAGGGCATACACACGGAGCCGTTAGACCCCCCAGAGCGTTGCGTATGCCGTTCTATCCACGTTATCGTTTCCGAAGTCGTTTAGTGCCGTATTCGGTCGTCCTCGTGTGGCCGAACGGTCTATATGACACTAAACAGTAACGCAAACGACCGTTTTCGTCCTCGTGTGGCCGGGGCCTTAGTTCACCCCGCATATCCAGAACACACTCTATTTGGGCGAAGCTCTCCTGGGAGCAGGAGAAAAGCATCAAGGTGTTAGGTGATAATGAAACAACCAACTGCAACAATTAGTCTGGTGCTCCTTTGGGAATCATCATCCAGGGGGAAAAAAACTTTGTACAAAAACTAAAATAGAGAAACTTCATATTTGTAGACAAATCCAGGTTCTTGAGATTAAGAAGAGATAACCATCTAAATGAGTTAAACATACATCAAGATGTGTCAAGTCCCTCTTAACGTAACAAAGTAACCTTATTAGGAGGGTTAATTAGAGCATAATCATTTCCTAAAATCGCACAAGGAGCTATTTTTTATCTTCCTGTCTGTCTGCAGGCTGCCCTCTGCCATGTCTGCATCTCTACAGCAGGTCTGTGTAAATATCTGCCATCTGGAAATCACTATAACAGCAGAGGGTGCCAAAGCTTTTCAGTTTTACATTTCCTAGGCACACTGAATCTCACTTCTTCTATACTCCCTATTTAGGCACAAGATTATGTTTCTATTCCAAGATCTAAAGAAATACAATTTGCTTAATCGAAACCAATTGAACCAACTCAATAGCAGGGACTTAATGTAAAGGCAAAAACCCACCTGGTCTCTTTAACACATCGTTGTCAAATGAACCGTCAACACCACATTACATAATCCCTCTAGCTGCTCTCTATCAGCATATTTCAATTGTTTCACTCCCCTGTGTTTTTTTAAAGCTGACTTTCCAGTTCTATGTTTACTTTATAGGTTTTTTTTTTTCTCCCCTTGGGTTCTCAACTTAAACATTCAATATAACTAAGATTACTGCAAACAAGTCGGTCATGTAATCTCTCTTTCCTTTTTCCTTTGTATTTTGTTGGTTCGTAGGTTCTTCCTTTCTTCCTTTCTTCATCTTTCACAACTGATTTCACATCACTATGTTAATGATAAAAGAGTTAAACATACAGAGGCACCTTTAATGCTGCCATTATCACACCACCTCTCTATTTCTGGTAATTAGTTCTCACTTAGGAATCAACCATTACTGTGCTAACACAACCGTGTCAAGTACTGTTAATATTACAGGCGGATAATACACGCTATACCATTAAGCAAACTTTATATCCTTCAAATTAAGCTGTTGGGGAAAACACTCTTCCATGACATTGCAGTGAAGTTCATTGAGTTACTAGTGTACATTGTACCTGTTCTGTGCGAGCATCTGACCCGGGAGTGAATCCCCCTCACCATCTGTTATGAGAGGGAAACAGAAACAGACATAGAAAGAAGATGCAACAGAATACAAAATGTGTTTTGAGCGTGTGAAAATAAAAGGACAATACCTGCCTGCTTTTTTTTGTTTTTGTCAAAGATGGACAAAGATTACGCTATATTTTTTGTCACATGAGATTTCCGCAGCGTTAATTGTTTGTTATGCAGTCATCGCAATGCCACAGAGGCTCTGCATCCGTTCACATCTTATTTGTTCTCACTCTGCTGGAGCTCAGGTGACTACCATTATCTCCTGATGGTGCATACTATCATTTGAGCCCCCTCCTGCTGTCGGTTGGAATGAACGTCTTTCTGACATTTAAACCACAGGCAGCCCTCCGATATGTTGGCAGTGGGAATCGAGTGCGTGCACCATGGAAACTACAGAGACAGATATATAGCAGCATAATCTGAAGATTGTCTTCGGAATATTTTCAGTTTGAAGTGCCAAATGAGCTCACAAAGCAGAAGGCTGGCCGGCGCTGCGAGTGACAGATGTCTGATATGTTTGGCATGGATTAGCTAAAACCTTTTTTCTGCACCTTCTCTGTCACTGATGCTCAGGCTCCTCAAAGTATTCACCACTTTCCAAAAATATCTGTAGGCTTTGAAGCGTCCAAGCAACAGAAATGGAGGTCATCCAACTTGTACATCTCACATTTCAAGGTCAGAGAGTGGAAATACAAACCATTTGCTTAGGGATATTTCTCAAACAATTGTATTTTTATGAATAATTGTGTGAAATATAATAAGCAACCTGTCAACATAGACCTATAATTTTCACCCAGTGTTGTCCTTAATACTTTTGATTGGCAAATTATTTATTTCATCACTTAAATGGTATAAATGTTAGCATTCGACCAATGATGTTTACACAGCAAAGTCAAAAGTGGTCTGATATATCCCTCTTCACTAATGTAGAGTAAAACGCTCTATCCACCTCACATAATGTTCCATCGAGCATCGCCCACAGTGATGGCCAGTCAAATTGGATTAAGCTGAGGTGGCTTGGGGCTTCTCTGCAGCTGCTGCTGTTTGATATGGGGTTTAGGTGTGCTGCAAGTGTTAACTTGGCTAGACTTAAAAGACTCTCAGAGACACATTAATATTGTATGGGAAACTACGGACTATGATGCCAATGAACCCTTGGCCTTATAAGAAAGGAACATAAACTGTAAAAATGTTGGCCTACAATGTGATGTTTCTAGTGCAGGACAGTGATGAAATTAATTTAATTCAAGTAATAAAAATGTTTCTATTGAGACAAAAATGTGCAGGAACAACAACATTAACAAGTGAACTAAAATAAAAAAGTGTAAGATGAATGCAACTTTTGTGTTTACTCAAAGTTAATGTTTTTATTTGAAAGATTTTAATACTATAAATGATGGGATCTGAGCCGAACCAATAATGTGAAAGTGATACAAATCAACCAATGACATCTTTATCTTTAATGCAATGGAAGGCATACGTTATGATTATCCTGGATTTCAACAGAAGGCAGCAAGCCATGTGGCCACAGTTATGTCCAAAACGGGATGCCATTGCCAACGTGCCTTAAGGTAGAGTACCACAAGTGGCTGCTGGAACCTTTCCTTGGCATAGGTTATTTTTCAAATGCTTAAACTAATCGACATCTTCTTGATGTATTAAACTGTCTAAATTGTATGTGATCTAAAGCATTTGACCAGTCAACACAAGCATTATTTTCACCGTGTCCACGATCACTACCAAACACTAAATGGTTAGTTTTGTTGTCCAAGAATTCAACCAGACTCCAACCATGGTGGTTGCAGATCAGAAAATAATGCTCATTTTAGCTATACTCTCATACTGTATGGGACTTATTTGAAAAGGCAGTGGCAACCTCTTATTTAATAATGTTTTAATTTGGCTGCAAACACTCTCTCAGATAATAATAGTTATTTCAACAGTTAATATGACTGACAGATGTCTGGCAGTCTGGAGGTTGCTTGTTGACATTTACCCAGGCAACTTGCAAAAAACATGAACACAGAAACCTTAGGTTTTTTTTCATAAAAATGTGAAAACATTGTCAGCTCATATTGTACAGTTTTGTTTTCACTTAACTAGAAATATGTAAGTATATTAAATTGGCACAGAGTTGATTTAAATGTGCTTGTATGCATTGAATAACAACAAATATACCATGTGTTTTATTTGTGTTCGGAGAAGCAATATGAAGCTTTTTTGAAAAATTCTCCTTATTTCGTAAAATAGAAAAGTCCACCTCTTTGAAAATGGAAGGCTATCCTTTCTCAAGTATTTCCGCTCTCTATGCTGGACATTTGAAGTAGTGCAGGTTTAATAGACATATTTTCCATAGGGTCATAACAAAAATCATACCGCGTCTGTGGCAGTGTCCTCTATCCACCCACAAACGATTGGAAGGGTTACATTTGAAATTCAGATATCAACCCTGTTTTGTTTACACTAGACCACGCTCAAAAACTATATATTCCTCACACTGCCATGATGCTTTTGGTCAAAGCGAACAATAGAATAAAGTAATAAAATAATTGGAAATACTATGAAAACTAAACAAAATTGTATACAAATGTCTTCTCGCATTTATATGAGTACAAATGAAAGCATTAACATGACACATAAATCTAGTTTTGCATTCTCTTAAATGCCACCAGTAAGATATTATACTTCCTTTTTTCTTTGGCGTATTTGTATATGTCGTGAATCTTCTCAGAAGTCTTTTTTTCCATATAAACTTCATTATAAAGGGGTCATTAGGTTGGAGAGATGTTTAAAGGCTTCCGTAATCTTTCTCTGTATCTTATGAGGTGGATTCAGGTTTTGGCAATACAATCGTAATGAAATTCTCGAGCTAATCAATGGTAGGATTTCTGCTGTGATAGGGGAGACGAGATGGAAAGAGAATGAAGAAGGGGGCTTAAAAACAGGAATATAAAGAGGGGATACGAGGGGTGACATCCTCACGTAGTGGCTGCATCGTGAGCATCCAAAGACTGAGGAACATAGAAGATGAAGAATCTGACCACAATGATGTTACATTGTAATAGAGTCCTGTCCCAAATTCAAAATATATTTTTCTTAATAAGTAAATGTGATGAGTATTGACCAAGAGTAGCTTCCTGCTTTAGACAATCCTTAGAATGGCTACTTCATAGCGCATATCATAGTCCCTCTTAGCAATGTAGTCACTTTGAGCACAAATCAACTCAATGTCTTTATCTCCATCAGGTTATGCTTTCAAAGAACTGTAATCTACAAAGAGCTGAGCTATACCACAAGTCCCCTGAGGGAAATTTCATTCATAGAAAATACTGTATGTGATGTTGATGTTCAATGTCATGTAATATTGTGTTAATCTGTGCTAATGCTTTAAAGAAAAGTTGCATATTTTAGTATCCTTTCAGGCATGAAACGTGAGTGGAGACTATGCAGTTCACAGAAAATCCCTGTATGTCACTGATAAGGCCTTACAGTGATATGGATCAGAAGGGCATTAGAGCCTGGTGGATCAATAACTGCAGATGTTTTGCCTGAACACAACCACCAATCTTTAAAACAGGGCTTATTATGGAAAGATTGACAAACTAAGTCTGCAGGACCTAATGACTAAAAGATAACAGGATAAAAAAGGGCCACTGGCTTATTTTTTCTTAAGTTATACTATGTATTACTCACCATACAATTCCCAATCTTAATTAAAAAACATAATTTGAAAAATGTAAATGTTATAGTGGTTTTAAACTCCTGCATGTCTGGTAATGTATAGATGATATTTCCAGCACACCTTGAGTTTAGTTAGAATTTTGTATTGATCGAATACATCAATGTCATATTTCCCCATTTCCAATCGCTTTCTTCAACAGCGGCCATTTTGCAAAGATCATACAGATTTGAATTGATGATAGGCTGGGAAGAGATAATAACTTCTCCTCCAACAGTAGACCGTAGACCAAAATACAGCTTGGCCTCGGGGCAGTTTTCTTGACCGCAAAAAATACATGTGAAGATCACACATCACTGGCAAGCAGGCAACAACAACAAAAAGAGGGCTTTGCACACAAATTCAAATGGTCTTCTGTAACACACCCCCATAGAACATAATTGCTCTACAATCTGGTTTTATGGGGGTGTGTTTTGGGGGATTTTATTTTTCAAACTTATTATTGCCCCTCCGACCTATAGATAAGTTGACATATTTGTTAAAATTGCATAAAACACATTTTCTCATTTACACTTATTATCTTATCCAGATAGTTTTAGTTTCATCTGCTGAACCATTTTTACAAATTGGAACTATGTGTGCTAGTATATTGTGCAGCGCTCTGTACAAACCTCCCTTTTTTCAAGCTCTTTTCTTTGAATAACAGGGGATAAGTAACAAGTAGGTAGTCATGAGTGCCTTCATGAAAAATGACCCAAGTACTAACACAACACAATTCCGATTATTTGTAGGTTTGTACATTTCCTGCTGAAATGGTGTTGCAAATAAAGTTCAAGCGGTGAAAATGTGATCACATGCTGAGTTTCTTTAACTGATTCACAAAGTAACAAAAGGTCACTCGGGTTACATGTTTGCTCTCAGTATCTTATTCAAGCTTAAAGGTGGGGTAGGTAAGTTTGAGAAACCGGCTCGAGATACACTTTTTGTTATATTCCACGGAATGCTCTTAACATCCCTATAGCAATGAATATCTTAAGTGCTTTGACAAAAAAATCCATAACGTAATTTCATCTGTGGAAGCCGTAGTACTGTAAAAAGCACGACCAATCATTTTAGCCGGCCCGGCTAAAATAACTGGATGGCCTACCTGCCTGTCAGCCTTCCATGCACAAACTTATCTCGTGCCCTCATTGGTCATGAGCACGTTCGTGTGTGTTGGAGGAGGGGCTCTGTGAGGAAGTGGCAGATTTTTTCCGGCTGTGTATTTTCAAATTCTAGCGCACTCGAGCTGGTTTCTCCAAAATTACCTACCCCAACTTTAATAAAACATTTTAATATATTTTTAAATATACTCCAGTGTGCAGCCCTTGCTCTGAGCTAAATCCAACACATTCATAGTTAGGTGCTTTAACATTTTGTTTTCTTGTTTTGCATACAAAATCTGTTTCTAATTAAATGTTCTAAAACCTTTTAATAAGGGTGCATATTTAGAAATATGTTAAGTAGACAGAAAACCAATATAAATGGTGTTATTTCTGTGGAAGATAATGGTATTATTTAAGAACAGTACATTTTTCAAGATATACACAGTGCCTTACAAATGTAGATGGCATACAGTATCTGCAGTATCTTCACAGTGGGTGATCACATTAATCAGTTGTATTTAAATTGTGCTGTGAATGAATACATTTCCCTCCTATGAATAACAAATAAAAGTCTCAAATGTATTCCAGTCATGCCAATAACAACCACTATATTAATATATTCTGCTTTTGATTAGATGAGGAACCTTTTTAACACGACAACGATTTATAAGAAATTCAAATAAGACAGCCAGACATTTGACCTTATTTACTCTTCATCTGCTTATCAGTCCATGATATATATTGTGATTAAGGCCCCTTGGGCACATGCTTTGATAGCTCAGATTTGTTGCTATTGATTTTTGGTGGTTTGTGACTAGAATAATGCAGCTCACTTGCAGTACACAGTACAACTGGCCTTTTTTCACTTGTGACCAATAAACCCCCCCTTTGAAATGTGTTGAATTTGTCCAGAGCATCTTATAAGATCCAAGTGTTTCAGGTTGCACCAGACCTTAAACTGTAAGCTATGGTTGGTGCAACGAGGACATACCATTTTCAACTATTTTTTGCTCTGAAAGACATAATGATCTGTACTTTGTGACATAAACAATATGCTTACTAAAGTGTCATAATAAATAATGGAATCAGAACTTATGTCTACTTAGGAAAAGCTAAACGCCCACTGTTGCAAAATAGATTGTTATGTTTCAGAGTGACGTGAAGTTGATTTAAATGTTTTCAGTTAAAATATTGTTTTAGTTTCCTCTCCATTAATTCTGGTTTATACACATATAAAGGGTATATGTAAATGTCCGTTCAGTGTTTGTGCTGTAAACTAAAAATGGGTTTGTGTTGGGTGTATAAGGGTTAAATTAATGGGGTTCAGTTTATGTGAGTGTGACTTTAAATCTGGATGGAGATTCGCAGGGTTTATTTGTGTATAAATAGAGGGGATACATAAATTAACGTCATTGAGATTGAGGAATCAGGAGAGGCCACTAGTAAGTGTGATTATTATATTGAATGTGATTTAATGTGTATGGGATATGTGTGATCCTAATTGGTGTATTGTTGTTGTCCTTTTTCTTCTAAGGTTAACAACCTATTTAGATTTGATTAAATCATCAAAACTAGGAGTTGTTTCCGTCCATCTTGATTCCACCCATACTGTCGGGAGATAGACAGTAGGCTACAGTTGTTAACTAACGCATCGGGAGGGATAACGTTTTCAACCGATGGCGAGAGACAGCTAGGAAGGTAGACTCCAGTCGACCGGATGAGCAGGAAAGCCCGTGGTCGCAACGAGCGGCGGGAAGTGAAGGCCCGAGGCTAGCAAAGCTAGCAAGGACCGTCAAAGCTAGAGGAGCTAACGAAGCTACCGGAGCTCACGACGGAATGAGCAGGAAAGCCCGTGGTCGCAACGAGCGGCGGGAAGTGAAGGCCCGAGGCTAGCAAAGCTAGCTAGGACCGTCGAAGCTAGAGGAGCTAACGAAGCTAGCGAAGCTACCGGAGCTCACGACCGAACGAGCAGGAAAGCCCGTGGTCGCAAGAAGTGAAGGCCCGAGGCTAGCAAAGCTAGCTAGGACCGTCGAAGCTAGAGGAGCTAACGAAGCTAGTGAAGCTACCGGAGCTCGCGACGGTCCAAACGAGCAGGAAAGCCCGTGGTCGCAACGAGCGGCGGGAAGTGAAGGCCCGAGGCTAGCAAAGCTAGCAAGGACCGTCGAAGCTAGCGGAGCGTAGCTAGCGAAGCTACCGGAGCTCGCGAAGCACCGAGGAGCGCCGGTCCGCGAGTCGAGCTGACAACCGGACGACAAGGAAACCCCGTGGTCACAACGGTCGGCGGAAAGGGAAGGCCCGAGGCTAGCAAAGCTAGCGGAGCTAACGTGGTCGGATCACGTGAGTAACACGGACAATATTTCGGCTCTATCTAGCCAAAGAAGCTAGTGTTAGCATAGCAAAAACGAAGCAGACTGAAGGTTTCCAGAAAATAAGCAAGAAGAAAATAACTAGCTAGCATACAAACCCAAGCTAGCTATCAAAGTCCACCAAGCTATTGGTTAGCAAACGAAGCTAGCTAAGCCAAAGGCACCAAGCCAGTGTTTCCCACAGATATGAAATATACTTGGGCGGGTGGTGGCAAGGGGTTGGGGTAGTGCGCGACATCTTTTTTTTTTAAAACAACATTATTTATTGACTTTTCATTGCAAAGATGGCACTGTTTGTCAGA
This sequence comes from Gymnodraco acuticeps, assembly GCF_902827175.1. Taxonomy (NCBI): domain Eukaryota; kingdom Metazoa; phylum Chordata; class Actinopteri; order Perciformes; family Bathydraconidae; genus Gymnodraco; species Gymnodraco acuticeps. The sequence goes on along the minus strand of NW_022992041.1, from coordinate 811,435 downwards.
GCACTTCATCCTTCTGGGATTTCATGAAGAACAGCTCCAACGCCTGTGTGTATGGGAATGCCTCTGGTGCTGGTCCATTAACTGCCAGTGTTTCCCACAGATCTGAAATATACTTTGGGGGGTGGTGGTAGCGGGGGGGGGGGGGGGGGGGGGGGGGGGTTGAGGTGACGTGCAACAACATTAACCTTTCTGTTGGTCGTTTGTTAGCAGACCCTTCACGCGATGGCAGAGCGAACAGGTACAGGTACAGGCAGGGTCCATAATGATAGCCCTATAGTTTAAATCTACTACCCACACATGAACATATGGAAATGAGTTACTATTTAAAAAAATAAATGTATTTATTAATGTATTTAGGAACCTATCCATGTGATTTTTAGTGGGGGTCGACCTCAAATCCTCTAGGGGGGTCCAGGGGCATGCCCCCCCGGTAAGATTTTATTTTTTATTTTGGAGTTAAATGCATCAATCTGGTGCATTTTGAGGGGGAAATAAAGAGACTAGATCTATGGAAACACCTATATTTAACAGAACTGTATACATTTCAATAATCATAAAATCAAGGCCATAACCAATAACATACCATTTCCAATATGAAAAAAACACTGAAACTTGTTTATTAATTTAGTTTTGGTTCATTTATAGTTGTGAGTGTGTCTGTGCTCCTGAATCAGCCTCTCCTGTCTCCCTCCTCTCCCCCCTGCTCCTCTTTGAGGCAGCAGCAAAGACTAGTTTTCTCTCAACAAGTTTTATAAGTGTATCTTACCTTTTTTCACCTAGTTAACTTTTTATTTATTTATTCATGCATATTTTACTAATCACATTACATTTCATTTAGCTGACGCTTTTATCCAAAGCGACTTATAATGACCGATTACAGGGACATTCTCCCTGGAGTAACTAAGGGCTAAGTGCCTTACTCAAGGGCACACTAGTGGTGGTGTTCCTGGCGGGATTTGAACTCACAGCCTTCCGATCTTCAGCCCACCTCACTATCCATTAGACCAATCACTACCCTCTCAAATGGAAATATGTGTTTACATAAATGGTGACCACACCGTTTGAGACCCACTGAGAACTTAGACTAAGTTAACTATCTAAACACTCAGAGAGTCCTTTACCTCACCTGAGCTGAGGTTATCCCGAGCTTGAATGACACACAGAGACCAATCAAGGGCTTTGATTTATGATCTGTATGACAGTGGCCATGTCGGCAGGCCACATCATGTGGACAGCCAGTCACCCTGTGTGAGGCAGGCTACTTAACAGGCCAGAAGGAGGCGAGATCAGAGCAAGGGAGCGAGGGATCATTGTCTACAAGTTAATCGATCGCAAATGGCGTCGTGGTCACGGACGAATACAAAAAAAAATTTTTTAAAAAAAATTTAATAAATAAAAAAAAAAAAACTAAATGGGTCGCGAAATATACTTGGGCGGCCGTTAATATACCTGGGCGGCCCGCCCAAGTATAGTCTATGTGTGGGAAACCCTGCAAGCTGTTGGCTAGAAAACGGAGCTAACCAGCTAGCGATCCAGCTAGCTAGCCAGAATAAGACAGATTGAGCTAAACTCAACCTTAAATTCAGAGAGATGATTAAGGGGGAGGAAACAGGGAAGCATCTGAAAGCCCTGCGGACGAGGGCGAAGGTTGCTCTAGGTCGTAAGGTGAACTCAGTAACAAAGACGGTGAACACTATGTTAGAGGAGGAGTTGATGAAAGAATATAGTGAAGTCCACAAGGCCGCCACCAAAGTCACAGAGGCCAACGGTGAATACCTGATGCAAATAATTCTGAACGCTGATAGTGACGAGGACCAAGTACCAGAAGAGCTGAGGGCAGACGTGGAAAAGACGGATGGAGAGACCAGCCAAAGGCTTGAAGAGGTCAGTGAAGTGATTAAAGCAAACCTTTGGTCTAGGCATGGAGAAAAGAAAGTGATATTTGCCATCGGGGAAGCTGAAAAGGTCTATGTGAGGACGCAGAAGCGACACAAATTGACCTGGTGAGCTATGAGAATTACGAAAAGCAGCTTAAACATTAAGGAATTAAAGGAAGTGCACAGCACCTGGAGGGGATGGGCTCCTGTGACTGCTAGAAAAGATGTGGAAGAGATAGTGCGCCAGCTGGAGACAAGGAAAAACGCACTCAAGCGTCAAAAGGAAGCTGAGTTTAACAAAGCACGCGGCGCAGCAGAGTTGGCACGCACTGCAGCAGAGGATGAGCGCGCCCAGTTCGCCCTGGTTCAGCTAAGGCAAGACCAGGCCCAACGCTCTAAATTGGCCGAGGCTCAGATTGCAGCAGAAGAAGCACGGTTTGACCTCATGAAAGCGCAGCATAAAGCAGTGGAAGAGGCAGGCACAGAACCCAGAGACAACCGGATGGGAGCGATATCAAAGATACGACTCAAGCCGGTAAGCCTTCCCAAGTTCAGTGGCAGTATGAGGGAGTTTCACCGCTGGAAAAAGGACTGGGAATCTTTGCAGAAGCAGGGAGAACCGTCCGGGTCGCCTGACAGCATGAAAGAGAAGGTAAAAAATGATGTCAAGTTGGCCAGCTACAGTACAGTCGAAGACATGTTCAGAGTATTGGAGAACCGTTATGGAAACAGGACCACGATTGCACTGCAGATCGTCGCAGAACTGGAGAAGATACCAGCTGTGAAAGGAGATCAGCCGAGGAAGGTGATAGACCTCATCCAAGCTGTGGAAAAGGCTTTGGCAGACCTCACAGACCTCGGGAACCCTGGAGCCATCAACCAATCAATGATTAGGTCTATAGACAGCAAGCTGCCCGACCAGGTGAAGAGAGAGTGGGTCATCTTCAGGGCTAAGCCCGAAAACGGTGTCACCCCAGTCAACCATTTCAATACGCTTCTGAAGTTCCTGAAGGAGCAAGAAGAAATTCTAGAGATCTTGGAACAACTGAAAATAACGGAGACATCTGAGAAAATGGACAAACCGCAAAACAGGTTCGAGAGGAAGTATGCCTACACAAAATCCACCAGAAGGGACACTCCAGAAGGTGAGTGCATCGTGTGTGGAGAGGAGAAACACAGTAACAAGTTATTCTTCTGCAAGAAGTTCAAGGGGTTTGGCTTGGCTGAGAGAAAGACTGCTGTGAAGAAGGTAGGAGCATGCCGCGTTTGTCTTGGATGTCACGACGTGGTAGAAGAGTGCACAGACAGGTTCCTCTGCAACAGGGAAGACTGCCAAGAGGGGACCTCCTCGGACCACCACTACCTGCTCTGTCCAAAATGGGAACAGCTACCAAAGGGGAAACTTGGAAAAGGCAGCGAGAGGGTAAGGGAGCTAACAGAAGAACAAAAGCTAGCCTTGTCCAAATGTTCCCCAGAGGCGGCGGCGGAGATCAAGAAAGCTTTCAGTAACAACAACAAGACTTCAGTGACAAGGAGCGCTAGGAAGGATGAAGGTGGACTTCTGGAAAAGAATAGACTGACCGAGCACCCTGTCATCATGATGCTGTTGGAAGTCACTGCCAACGCGGGGCAGAAGATCGGAGCTCTGATTGACCTCGCATCAGACACCAACTACATCACTCACGTAGCGGCTGACAGGCTCGGTCTGAGCAGAGAAGAAGTCACTCTGGTCGTGCATGGAGTTGGAGGGATGACCGTGACAGTCAAGGAAGAGGTACCTCCTGCGAGTAAGAGTCAAGAGCCCCAAAGGTACTGTGAGGGTTCACAAGCTGGTTTGTTATGGCCTAGAGGAGATTGCTAAAGTGCATCGGAGCGTCAGACCTGAACAGCTAAAGAGGTTATTTCCAGAGGTTGCAACGGACGAACTGAAGAGACCAGACCATGTTGAACTTCTCATCAGTCACAGAGAGGGGATACTCGCTCCACAAAGACTGAGGATAGTTGGAGACCTCGTCTTATGGGAGGGTCCACTGGGTAAAACCGTGGGCGGAGCACATCCCAGTCTGTTCGAGAATATAAAAGTCACTATGCACCAGTCCTAGACGCACTTCGCTCGCTCGATGAGGACAGCTGCTGTGGAGTACAGAGAAGTAGTCGAGAGTCCTGAGTAGGGATGCACCGAATATTCGGCCACCGAAAATTATCGGCCGAAAATGGTTAAAAAGGCCCTTTCGGCCGAAAGGGTTTTAGCACCGAAAAAATATCACCGAATGTCAGAACAGGCTTACGTTGGTAACCTAACGTGTTGTTGTGATTACGTAATAAAGACGCGGCTACCATGCTCTCGGCTGGCTCACAGGGGGGGGGAACATTGACCTTTGTCATCGAGATTGCCCTGAGCCTTTAACAAATCGTATTAAATAATCTGATGACAGACTGTAAACAGAATAGCTGAAATGTTAACAAACTAAATAACTCAGTTACCTCTAATCATTAACCCATGTTTGTATCATGTAGTTAACTCCGTGTGTTGCTGCTAGCATACATAACACCTGACGTGGAAACGTTACTCGTGGATGGAGCTACAGAGCTGCTAGAAAGACAGTCGAACCCGGTACATTCCTCCGTCTGCATGCGGTGCACTTTTGCTAAATGTTTAGACAAATTGCTCGTGCTTACATGCTAAACTCTTATTGCACTTATGGTAACAAGTATTCTCCACATCGAGACGGGTAAAGTTTAACCACACCTCGGAGCGCGTTCTCTCCGCCATCTCCGCAGTGTGCTCCGCTGCATGTAGCAGCTGCGTGTGTGTAAACTGCCCCACCCCCTCGCACACAGACGGGGGAGAGAGATCTCGTCTGATCGAAAATACATCATAGACGCATTTGTTGTCTTTGCATATTAGAAACGAGTTGGCGACACTAAGACTGCGATATAATGTTTTTTAGCAATAATACATGACATATATAAATGTACTGTATGCATTCAAAAGTGCTGAATAAATGTTTTATGGACCCATAATAGTGATTATTATTTAAGTTAAGTTTTGCCATAATCATGTCTATTTCCATAATCAGGTAGCTGAACAACATTGGTAAAAAATGTATACATTATATATATATATTTCTATTAATCATTTTCGGCCTTTCGGCATTCGGTTTTCGGCCAACTGTTTCCTATTTTCGGTATCGGTTTTGGCCAAGAATTTCCCATTCGGTGCACCCCTAGTCCTGAGATCCTGAGGGAAGAAGAGACCAAGAGTCTGACTCAGGAAGTAAAGGCGGAGACCAGGGATACAACTCAGGGGCGGGGCTTCAGGGGGGGCTGTAGGGGCAGGGCTCCCCGGGCCCGGGACCCAATGGGGGCCCGTCGCAGAGGCAGCAGGCTCCGCCCCCGAGATATTCGCCGGCGGGCCCTGCTGCCTCGCGCCACTGAGTGCACTGACGTTCGTGGTCATATTAGGTATACTGTAAAGCATTGTAGCCTATAATATGAGTTGAACTTGTGCTGCTATTTTCACACTCACATTTAACATTAAAACATGAAAAATTGCAAGTGAATCCCTTCTATTGTCTCCAAATGTATTTTGGGTAAAATCATCATGAACAGCCGTCCATCAACATCATACGTAAATGAACGTCAACGTCATCATCAATCACTTGTCATTCAACAGAGCACTGCCTAAGCATGAGCAGTTATAAACACAAAAGTGGAGCTACAAAACGCAAAGAAAAAGATAAAAAGGAGGACCAAGGAAAAGCCAAATTGTCCAAGCTAGATGGATATTTTTTTCGCCCTACTCCTCCTCCTGCGGGAGATGAACCTGAAGTTGTTGCCACTGCCAGCCGTGTTTCATCCCGAGCCCCAGCCCGCCAACAACGTTAGTGGGGGTTAGCCAGATTTACAGGTAGGCTACAATCACGGACACACAGTCAACAAGAAAATGTGAGTTTGTGGTAAATGTTGATATCCTATGGTTGTTGTTTTTTCATGTAGCTCGGTCGCCTAGCTTATTTCATTTTCTGTCTCTCGGCTGTAGTGATGATGATAATAGGGACGACTCAGCAGCTGCTAGCTGCTCGTCTAGAGGAGAGCCAGGCCTGACGCTTGACCAGCCGCACCCCTCCCCCTCCGGCTCCTTACCTGCTGCGCCGCAAGGTGAAGAAGTACCGGACACTGGGAATTAAAGCAGCAACAGGTCTCCTCCTCACGCTACGCCTACGGGTGAAACTCAGACCACGGATCATGATGTGTCCTGCAATTATCCTCTGGAGCGTTTTCCGACTGATCGGGCAAACTATTTTGAAAACATTGAGGACGCCAATATCAAAAGATATATCCTTAAAATGGGCCCATGCAAACCCAAAGGTCCATTTCCCAAAGACAAGGATAACCGTTGCTTTTCAGAAAACTATTACACCTCCACCACTAAAGTTGGGATGAAATTTCCACGCAGCTGGATGTGCTATTCCCCAAAATTGGACTGCTGCTACTGTGAGCCTTGCTGGCTTTTTGCCAACCGAAAGGCACCGTTCTACAACAATGTATGGGTAAACAGAATAAAAGACTGGAAACATCTTTCTACTAAAATTGAGAGGCATGAATCCACTCAAATACACCTTGGTGCATGCGTAGTATATGAGCAGTGGAAAACCAACGGCACAATAGACGCTGACATGGAGAGGAATGTGCGTAATGCCGCCCAATTTTGGAGACAGGTCGTGGAGCGCATTGTTAATGTAACTCTCACTCTAGCTTCAAGCAACTTGGCATTCAGGGGCCATCGAGAGGTTCTAGGTCAGGGAAAAGCTGGCAACTTTTTGTCAATAATATAATTATTGGCTCGCTACGACCCTGTTTTGAAAGAGCTAATCAACCGACCAGAAGGGTCAGTGAAATACCTCAGTCACCAGATTCAAGATGAGATTATTTACTCAACGTGTGAAAGCTGACATCATTGATGAAATAAACGAAGCCCCATTTTATTCCGTCATCATGGACACAACGCAAGATGTGTCAAAGATAGACCAGTTGAGTCAGGTTTACCGTTACATAACTGTTGTTAAGAACGACATGGATATTGCAACAGATATACAGATCAATTAAGTCTTTTGGGGTTTTGAAGTGACTGAAGGTTCATCAGCTTCAGAGCTTGAAAACAAAATCCTTGGTTCTAAAGAGAAAAACGGATTAGATCGGTCTAAATGTCGCGGACAGGGCTATGATGGGGCGGCTAATATGAGTGGTGTGTATTCAGGCGGGCAAGCAAGAATAGCCGAGAAGGTTCCCCTTGCCCACTATGTTCATTGCGCTGCTCATAATCTCAACCTAGCACTCAACGACTCTGTTAAAAATGTCCCTGGAGTGAAGCAGTTCTATGACACTGTAGAGACGCTCTACAACTTCTTTGGTCACAGTATCAAACGATGCATTGCTCAGTGAGTTAATGACGCCAGAGAGCAGAACTATCACATTAAAACGCTTATGTCCCACTCGCTGGTCATCTCGCCATGATGCACTTGTTGCGTTAAGGCACAGATATGGAGACATTATAAAAGCCCTCGTCTAAATATCCCTTACCAGTGACAAAAAGGATGAGCGCAATGAAGCAAGTGCACTCAAGAATGCCATAAGCAAATTTCGCTTTCTATTTTTGGTCAACATGCAGACCAAGATTTTGGAAAGCATAAATTGTGTTTCACAGTGACTGCAAGCAAAAGACGCGGATATTCTCAAAGCATCTACTCTACTGCAAAATGCCATCAGTGTTTTGGTGGAGTATAGGGGACAATTTGATGAGGCGAAGTCCGCCACTCTTGCCCTGGCTACTAAATGGGGAAGTCAAACACAGTTTGAAACAACCAGGGCCAGGAAAGTTAAGAGACACTTTTGCGGCTTTCACACCAGCGCTTTTCCCTTTCTAGCTCCGAGCTAGAGCTTTTCTGGTTCAGCTCCGGTTTCCCTTTTCTGCTCCCGATATGTTCACACCGCCCAGCACCCGACTGGTGCTGCCGCTACTGCGTCATGACGTCACCGTTTACATAGCTGATTTGCTCCCCAACGGCGTTACGGCGCTCACAACAACGGGGAACTGCGTCGGGTCGATGATCGTGTTGCTTTTAATCACACGAAGCCAGATTAAATTGAATAACGACTTCTCCAACCTTATACTTTGCTCCAGAGTGCCGTGGTTCATTGTTTATTAATGTGTTTCTGCAGCATTTACCGACCGCAGCAGTGTTGGCTGCTCTTCCACGGGAGTTTATTCTCCTCCGTTAGCTCCCGGTTAGCTCACACTGCTGCGGCCGCTCTAAAGTATTCACTGTCCGACTCACACAAGCAGCTGATACATATCCCCAGTTCCCCTTAGCCTAAGTGAATGTGTGTCAGTCTGAATTGACGCTGTTTGGTATCACAACGCTGTTATGAAAGTTTCTCTGGTATAAAATGGGTGATGTTAGCATAGCAACCGAAGCTAAACTGACTACTTGCTATTGCTATCCTATTGTGGCATAAACCGTTTTCTACAGGCACATTTTACCGGCGTATTTTTATTATGATTCTACTTGTGATAGTCGGACACGACAACCTGTGCAGCCCATGTATTGATTCCATCCGATAGCTGCTATAATACAAAACAAAACGTCTGCCAAAAACAAAACGTCTCTCCACAATGATCAATAACAGTGAACGGATGGTCAAAGTAAGGTACAAATAAACAGAATCACACGAAGCCTGGTTAGTGTTGCCTGACTTTATAAAGTGTGTTTATAAGCACTACTGCTTGTAGGCAGGCATGACAGTCGACCCATGTTCAGGGGAGGAGGGTTTAGTTTCCTGCACGCCTCGACGTAAGAGAGACGTAAGCGACGCCACCTCTTAGCTCCGAAGCTCTTGCCTCTAGACCGACAATTTTTTGGAGCTGGAAGTGAACCCGATTCCGGAGCTAAGAGCCGGCGCCGTTGCGGTGTGAACAGGAAAAACCGGCGCTTTTCAGGCTCCAGCTCCGAGCCGGAGCTGAAAAAGCGCTGGTGTGAAAGGGGCATAAGATGAACTCTCTGAAGACAGCCGCCTCACTGACGCAGAGAGCAACTTTCGGGTGACCGTTTTCAATGCATGTCTCGATATAATCATCCAGCAACTGTCCCAAAGATTCACCAGCTTAAATGCAACTGTGAACATGTTTGAGGCAATTCACCCCAACACACTACTGCAAGCAAAGGATGAGGATTTACACCAAGCTGCCCAGCGTCTTAGAGAGCACTACAGTCGGGACATCGCCGCCAGCTTCCCTGGCCAGCTGCTTTCTTTCAGAACCTGTTTCAGGGACCAAATACAAAAACTAAAATCTGTCGCGGATCTGGTAAAAATGCTCATTGTTTACAACCCAGCAGTAACATCTACATTCAGTGAGGTTTGCACAGTCTTCATCTTATTTCTGACTCTTCCTGTCACCGTGGCAACCGCCGAGCGCTCTTTCTCCAAATTAAAACTCATCAAAAGCTATTTGAGGAGCACGATGGGACAGGAGAGACTGAGTGGACTGGCCTTGCTGTCCATCGAAAGTGACCGAGCCAAGAAATTGGACATACAGCGGATTGTGGACGAGTTCGCGGAGCGCAAGGCTCGCCGAGTACCCTTCAAGTAGTGGTGAGTACACTTCAAATTTAATTTGTACAGTAGCCTACTTGTACGTGAATGTATGGGCCGCCGTGCCAATTTTACACTGCTCTGCTCTCATGGTGGCTGCTGGCTGTCCATGGTGAATGGTGTGTCAGAAATGTTGTCATTTTATTAGGCTATGTTTTCGTTGTCCTTGTGGTTTGTTGGACTTTATGTCATGTTATATCATTATTATCTCTGATATATATTTCGTTTCTATACCCTTTATAGAAACGAAATCTTAAATATTACACCTTTTCTTTAGTTACTTTTCTTTCAAACATTGTTTTAAATAGTAATCTTACTGACTGAGCGACTTTTTACGCACGAACGTCAGATTACCACCCCGGACTCCCGATATTTTTGTCAAGCTTTATTGGGTTTAAAGGGCCCAGTCATGTGGCCCCGCCCCCCGGCCCGGGTCTGATATGTGCCGCCAGTGATACAACTGCAACAAGGAGAGAAGTTCTCGAGTGGTGGAAGTGGGACAGCATCGGTGCAGCCTGTGAACCCAGTTGTGGTGGGTGTCGCTGCGGGACATGCCAGCCAGGAGGAAAGGAAATGACCCTGGCAGAAGAAAGGGAGCTGGACGTGATTAAAGAGGGGCTGTCCTACATGGCCAAAGAGGAACACTGCCTGACTCCGCACTGGGACGCATCTTACCCATGGACAGAGGACCCAGCCTCACTTCCAAACAACAGAAGAGGAGTGGAGGCCACCTTCCTGAAAACAGAGAAGCAGCCCAGTTTCGCGCACATGGTGGAAGATCGCAGGGTCCTGGAGGAGGACAGTTATGTGGACGATATCTTAACGTCCCACAATGACCCAAAGAGACTGGAGGAAATCACAGAGGGGTTAGAAGAGATCCTGAGCGCCAGAGGCTCCTCCCTCAAACCATGGGTCAGGTCAGGCCAAAGTGGGAGGCAGAGGACTGCGGAGCAGGTCCAAGCTGGAGCAGTAGCAGAGCCAGGGGTCAGGTTGGTGGAGTCAAAGCTAACACCTCTCGACCAAAAGGGAGACGTAGTCAAAGCTGAGGTGTGCGGTGCGGTCTTTGCAGCTCGATTAAAAACTTACATCGTAACAAGAGGAGCAACTCCTGAAGACCAGGGAGAGGGCTCAGAGTGGCAGAGGGGACCTGAGTTCCTGGTGAGGCCGCTAGAAGAATGGCCCATGAAGTCGGCCGCGGAGGTGGCAACCGGTGCCAGAGAGAGTGTGGGCAAGCTTCAAAGAAAGGCATTCTCGGTAATACTCACCAGAGCCCAGTCAAACAAAACCCCTATCCATGACGACACCAGTGGAAAGGACGCAGAGGCTGAGGAGTCCCTAGTTAAGGTTGGCGGATCCCCAGAAACCTCCGAAAGGGAAGAAGCTTCAGTCTTGACAGAGAGAAGACCGGAAGGGAAGTTTCGGAGCATTGCTGTTCTGAACCTGGTGAAATCAAAGAGGTTCAGCAGTCTGGCTAGGCTATGTGGAGTGGTCGCATGGGTCCGGCGAGCTGCAGAGAAATGGCTGACTAGAAGAGGCCGAGCGGCGGGTCAAGCAAAGTGGGAGGCAAGAGTCCTGGACAACAGAAAAGTCAAACCTGTGCCTCTGCGGGGGAACTTGGCTTCGGGGTCGTTGAAGATTCCGAAGTGGAGAACTAAGAAGAAGGAACCTCCTCAGACACCACCACCAGAGCAAGGTTATTTAGGTTGGTGGCCTCCTTGGGTCATCCGACCAGGAGGCCAAGTGGGAGGTGTGCTGTAAACTCATGGTTTTGTGTTGGGTGTATAAGGGTTAAATTAATGGGGTTCAGTTTATGTGAGTGTGACTTTAAATCTGGATGGAGATTCGCGGGGTTTATTGATGTGTATAAATAGAGGGGATACATAAATTAACGTCATTGAGATTGAGGAATCAGGAGAGGCCACTAGTAAGTGTGATTATTATATTGAATGTGATTTAATGTGTATGGGATATGTGTGATCCTAATTGGTGTATTGTTGTTGTCCTTTTTCTTCTAAGGTTAACAACCTATTTAGATTTGATTAAATCATTTTGAATTTTTGTTTTTAGGATGACTTTTAACATCTGTCCAGGGACTACAGACGAAAAATAGCCTGTTGGCTAACTCTGGCGCATTTACAGAAATGTCAATCAATGTGCACTGTCCCTGTCAAATAAATATATTTTAAAAAAAATTCAAAACTAGGAGTTGTTTCCATCCATCTTGATTCCACCCATACTGTCGGGAGATAGACAGTACAGTGGTTTTTATTATTATCATTATTATTATTATTATTATTCTGTCTGTATATGAAGAGATCAGTTGTACCTTCACCTTTTACTGGAAAAACGTATTTATTTCATGTACACTGTGGCCCATAAAGTTGGACTCATTTTGTTTTCAGACACATTCCATTTTTTATTCTTTTTTCATTTTCACTGTGATATGTTTGGAAGAGATTAGTCGATAACGTTTTGAGAATAAATCACATTGTCACAATCATTTCATGAGAAGAGGGAAACATATGTTATTCCAACTTTATGAGCAACAGTGTATTTACACCCAGTATCAATATCCACAGCCTCACTGCTGATCACTGAGCTGCTGGGGGGTCAAGCACTTTGCTCAAAGGCACATGGACAACATCTTCATATTCCAGCCTATCATTAATGCTACACTTAGATGCTATTAACATGTGAACAAAGGTGGTTTTGAAAGGCAAACCCCTCTAACTTAGCCATCTGGCACGAACAACAGCAAAGAAAATTGTGACCCATATGAAAGCTTTTGCTAGAGAAGTGCTGAGTAGCATCTGCTCGCTGTGAAAATGCCTTGGGTCCTTCCCATGACATGACAAATTACACAGGGCAGTTTACATTTAATTATCCACTCCAGTGCTCACCTCAATGAGAAAGTACAGCAAAATGGGAACATCTTTTTCATCTTGACCAAATACTTTAAAAAACTTAATCTTTCCCCTTTTCAAATTGAATGAGTGTGATGATTCCCATTGGGTTTATGAGAATAAACGTTTTTTAGTTAAAAGTTGTTTAATGTTAAATCCTTAACATTGGTTAACTAATAGGAGAAACCACATAACATAATGGGTTGCCTGTGCACCACATGTGAACAGATATTCGATTATATCACAAGATCACTGCTTAGACACATTTCCAGCTCTTTGCCATGCGGTGCAAAGGCGGCTGCAGCTCAAGGCTCTGACTGAACTTAACTGAATACTGTACATATACATATTTCTATGTGCTATTGTCCAGCCTTTTTTCCCCCGGGTTGATTGCAGATTAGTAAATACCTATTTCAATAACACTATAGGATCAATCAATAGAAAGTTTTTACATTTGTTTGATACGTCAATGGTTAGGTCATCCATGTAGTCATGTGAGGATACAAGTATTAGATAGCTGCAAATCATTACATCTAATTATTCAATTTTTTTCAGAAACATCAAAGTATTTAAATAGCTCTGCTAAATCCTTTTGATTAATAACATGCATTTAGTGCATATTGATCGATTCGATATATGTTAAATGATTCACGTATACACGTAATTCGTACGTGATCTTTGGTCTTACAGTTTTGGCTTCACAAACCCTTTTAGCAAATATTGCTGCAACCGGCAATCAATCAATCAATGTTTATTTATATAGCCCAATATCACAAATTTAACATTTGTCTCAGTGGACTTCACAGTTTGTACAGAATATCAGAATGACAATATGACACCCTCTGTCCTTAGACCCTCACATCGAGAAAACCAACAGTTTAAAGGGGAAAATGGGAGAAACCTCAGGGAGAGCAACAGAGGAGGGATCCCTCTCCCAGGACGGACAGACGTGTAATAGATGCCGTGTATACATTGAAAAGATAATACATTTACAACATGGGTAGTCCAAATGTTTGGAAATGCATGTGTCTATAATAAGAAGATGAATCCATGAGGATATCCATCCAGGACTTATGATCCAGGACCACAGCCACGACTCAAGATCGGAATTCTGGAGAATGAAATAACGCAAACTGACTGGTTTGATTTGACATATGGTGAAAATTGTGAGGGGGCCTGTGATAATTTGAAACATACCTTAAAACAAACCGTAGCTAAATATACAAAAACAATGCCTCAAAAGCGTATTGGCAAACAACTGTTACCATGGTTTAACACTGCTCTATGGGAATTAATGAAAAAAAGGGATGTAGCTCTAAATAAATCTTTAAAATCGGGACTAGAAACAGATCGCTTAATATATAAAAGTCTTAGAAATAAAGTTACAGTTCAATTAAGAAAGGCAAGGGCAAATTACTTTTTAGATACTATTCGACAGGCAAAGGGGAATTCTCAAAAACTATGGAAAACCATTGACAAACTTATTGGAAAAGATCACTCAAACAATTATAATACTGAGCTTATGATAAACGGAACCCTACAACAGGATAGCCTAGCCGTGGCCAACCATTTTACTTTCTTTATTGAGTCTGTTTCAGAATTGGCCCACAGTTTCAATGTAACAGAACCGCTTCTTGCATTAGCTGACGATACAAAAGTGCTCAAACTCAACTGTACAAATGAGACTAAAGTGAATAAAATAATTTCCACCTTATCAAATTCTAAGGCTAAAGATCACTGGGGACTAGACACAGTATTTATAAAAAAACATAAAAAGGACTTAGCTAGCTTAATCACCTATATTACAAATCAATCATTAAAAGATAATACATTTCCATCAGCTCTTAAAACTGCTATTGTAACACCAATTTTTAAATGTGGCGACAAGATTCTACCTGTTGTGTCCAAAGTAGTTGAAAAAGTAGTCACGGAGCAGCTGGTGTCACACCTAAGCTACAACAACCTACTTCATCCTATGCAGTTTGGTTTTAGGACCAATTATTCTACTGAGACTGCATGCTGCTATTTAGTGGAAGGAATCAAGGCTAAGTTAGACAAAGGAGGGATAGTTGGAGCAGTGTTCCTTGACCCGGAAAAGCATTTGACACAGTAAACCATACCAAACTTCTATTAAAACTCAACAATTTCAACCTGTCAGTTAGCACAATACAATGGGTAAGGTCTTATTTAGCTGGTCGTTCTCAATGTGTCTGTATAAATGATAAACTGTCAGAAACTAAGCCATGCTCAATCGGAGTGCCACAAGGCTCAATTCTTGGACCGCTGTTGTTCAGCATCTATATTAATGATCTCCCATCTGTTTGTGAGGATGTGGACATCCAGATGTATGCTGACGACACGGTGGTTTACACTCATGGGAAAGATGCTGAACAGGTTGCCTCTAAGCTCTCGTCAACGCTGCACAAAGTTGCTCAATGGTTAAATAACTCGTGTCTTACTTTAAACACTAACAAAACAGTGACAATGTATTTCATGAATAAGAAAAAAACAACCACGCATCCACAGCTTCGTGTGAATCAATCAATCAATCAATGTTTATTTATATAGCCCAATATCACAAATGTTACATTTGTGTCAGTGGTCTTCACAGTGTGTCCTTAGACCCTCACATCGTACAAGGAAAAACTTCCGGAGAAAACCCACAGTTTAAAGGGAAAAATGGGAGAAACCTCAGGGAGAGCAACAGAGGAGGGATCCCTCTCCCAGGACGGACAGACGTGCAATAGATGCCGTGTGTAAATTGAAAAGATAATACATTTGCAACATAGGTAGTCCAAATGTTTGGAAATGCATGTGTGTATAATAGGAAGATGAATCCACGAGGATATCCATCCAGGACCTATGATCCAGGACCACAGCCACGACTCAAGATCCAGGGCTCGCGATCCAGGACACAGGACCGCAGGATCATCCATGTCTCCGGATCCCGGCGTATATAGACACCAAAAAGACATTTGGGGAAGCTGTGTTAATCGGAACATGAGAGTACACAATTATAGACAGAGAGAAGGAAGAAGTAAGATGTCCCCCGACAAACTAAGCCTATATCAGTAAAACTAGGGGCTGAATCTAATCAGCCCTAACGATAAGCTTTATCAAAAAGGAAGGTCTTAAGCGCACTCTTAAAAACGGATAGGGTGTCTGCCGCCCGAACACAAACTGGAAGCTGATTCCACAAATGTGGAGCTTGATAAGAAAAGGCTCTGGCTCCCATTGTACTTTTAGAGACTCTAGGAACAACCGACAACCCTGCATTCTTGGAACGCAATGCCCTAATAGGACAGTAGGGTATAATGAGTTCTTTAAGGTAAGATGGCGCCTGCCCATTAAGGGCTTTGTAAGGCAAGGCAAGTTTATTTATATAGCACTTTTCAACACAAGGCAATTCAAAGTGCTTTACAAAAAATGAAAGACATTAAGAAAATGGCATTTAAAATCAGTCATTAAAAAGAAAAGCTAATAAAATAAACATTAAAAGAAAAAGTACATGGATAAAAGTTACAGTGCAGTCTAAGATATGAATAGTTCAATTAAAAGCAGCGACAAAAAGAAAAGTCTTCAGCCTGGATTTAAAAGTAGTCAGAGTTGCAGCGGACCTGCAGGTTTCTGGGAGTTTGTTCCAGATATTTGGAGCATAATAACTGAACGCTGCTTTACGATGTTTAGTTCTGACTCTGGGGACAGAAAGCTGACCAGTCCCTGAAGACCTGAGAGATCTGGATGGTTCATAATTTGCAGGAGGTCAGAAATGTATTTTGGGCCTAAACCATTCAGTGCTTTATAAACCAGCAGCAGTATTTTGAAATCTATTCTTTGACACACAGGAAGCCAGTGTAAAGACTTCAGAACAGGAGTGATGTGATCCACTTTCTTAGTGTTAGTGAGGACTCAAGCAGCGGCGTTCTGAATCAGTTGCAGCTTCCTAATAGATTTTTTAGTGAGACCTGTGAAGACACCATTGCAGTAGTCGAGTCTACTGAAGATAAAAGCATGGACAAGTTTTTCCAAATCCTGCTGTGACATTAGTCTTTTAATCCTAGATATATTCTTTAGGTGATAGTAGGCTGATTTAGTAACTGTTTTAATGTGACTGTTGAAACTCAGGTCAGACTCCATGACTACACCAAGATTTCTGGCTTTATCTGTTGTTTTGAACATTGCAGACTGAATCTCAGCGCTAACTTTTATACGTTCTGACTTGGCTCCAAAAACCATTACCTCAGTTTTATCTTTGTTTAATTGGAGAAAGTTCTGACACATCCAGTCATTGATTTGTTCAATGCACTTACTCAGTGTTTGAATTGGAGCATAGTCTCCTGGTGAAATTGTTACGTAAATGTGTGTGTCATCTGCATAGCTATGGTAACTTATTTTGTTGTTTTTCATTATCTGAGCCAGTGGTAGCATGTAGATGTTAAAGAGAAGAGGCCCCAAGATGGAGCCTTGAGGAACCCCACATGTCATATTTGTCAACTCAGATGTGTATCTATAGAAACAAAGTTGTTTCTGTCCTTTAAGTAGGATTCAAACCAATTTAGAACTGTTTCCGAAAGTCCCACCCAGTTTTCCAGTCGGTCTAGTGATATGCTGTGGTCAACAGTGTCAAACGCAGCACTGAGATCTAATAATACTAACACTGAAGTTCTGCCACTGTCTGTGTTTAAGTGGATGTCATTAAAGACCTTTACAAGAGCAGTCTCAGTGCTGTGGTTTGGACGAAAGCCTGACTGGAACACATCCAAACAGCTATTTAAATGCAATAAATTACTCAACTGTTGAAAAACAACTTTTTCAATGATTTTACCTAGAAATGGGAGGTTTGATATGGGCCTGTAATTGTTCATTACTGAAGCATCTAGATTATTCTTTTTTAAGAGCGGTTTAATGACTGCAGTTTTCAGGGCCTGTGGAAAAATACCTGAGTGAAGAGATTTGTTTACTATATGAAGTAGATCTGAGGCCATGCAAGGCAAAACATCTTTAAAAAATCCTGTTGGAATAATATCAAGGCAGCAGGAGGAGGATTTCAGAAGTTGTATAATGTCCTCTAGGTTTTTATCATTAATCTGATGGAATTGTGTCATGGTGTTTGAATTGATGTTAGGTGGACACACATTTGCTGTTCCTGATGCAGAGGCACTGACTGCTTGTCTGATTTTCTGAATTTTGTCAGTGAAAAAGGAGGCAAAATCATTGCACGCCCTGGTGGATAGAAATTCAGAGGCTATTGACACTGGGGGGTTAGTTAGTCTGTCGACGGTAGCAAACAAGGCACGTGCGTTGTTTTTGTTTTTGGTAATGATGTCAGAGAAGAACGATTGTCGTGCGTTTTTCAATTCCAAATTATAAAGGCCAAGTCTCTCTTTATAGATTTCAAAGTGAACCTGGAGATTTTTTTTTCGCCACCTGCGTTCAGCTTTTTGACATTCTCTTTTTTCTGTTTTCACGCTCATGGCCTTTCTCCATGGAGATATTTTCTTGCCAGACACTTCCTTTACCTTAGTTGGAGCAATGGCATCTATAACATTTTTAATTTTTGAATTAAAATGATCTACTAGCTCATTTACTAAGATGTTAGCAGGGGCAAGTGTTGAAGAAAAATTCTGAGTAAACATTTCCCTAGTATTTTCAGTTAAATATCGCTTTGTGGTTACCTCTTTTTGAACATTTTTGTGAACAGAAATAGAGCTCTCAAAGAAAACACAGGAATGGTCAGAGAGTGCAACATCAGTCACCACAACCTTAGAGATATTCAGACCCTTTGAGATAATTAAGTCCAGAGTGTGCCCCTTATTGTGCGTGGGCTCCGTCACATGCTGAGTCAGTCCATAGCTATCAAGAACACAAAACAGTTATTTTGCCCCTCTGTCCTGGGGGTTGTCAACATGGATGTTAAAATCACCAACAATAACTAGATGGTCAAAGTCAATACACACTATAGACAGCAGTTCAGTAAAGTCATCAAAAAAGCTTGCACAGTATTTGGGTGGTCTATAGATATTTAGGAACAGAGCTCGAGAGGAGCATTTCAGCTGAAGGGCCACATATTCAAAAGAAGCAAAGTTCCCATAATATGTCTTCCTGCATTGAAGGGAATCATTGAACAGAATAGCAACTCCACCCCCTTTCTTATGCATTCTTTCCTGACTCATAAAACTAAAGTTGGGAGGGGTTGATTCGATAAGAACAGCTGCACTGTTATTTTTGTTCAATCCAAGTTTCTGTTAAAAACATAAAATCGAGATTGTGCTCAGTGATACAATCATTGATTAAAAATGTTTTTCCTGCCAAAGACCTGACATTTAATAAAGCTAGTTTAAGTTTGTTAAACACACTATCAGTCATGTTTTTTGTAACAAGCTGTGGCTGACATGGAATCACTGCTAAATTAGATAAACTCACACAAACGTTTGAGCGCTTCCTGTTTCTAAGATGATTCACCGCTCTTAATCTATTACCTATCAACACAGATATTGGCAAAGCTATAGGCAGGCAGGGCCCTGGCATGTCCTGGAAAGAGTTGAGAGTGCCATACGCCCTTGAGCCTGGACCCAGCAAATATCAGTTTGCAGCGTTTAGTACACACACATCCTTATCAGGCTTCGGAGACTGCAGATGCCCTCTCGAAGGGAGGGGAGGCGGCCGACGCAGGCACGGTGATGGAGACGTGGGAGATGGTGCGGGGGTAGAGGACATGCTGCAAGAGGGGGGAGGTGGTTGACGTAGGCACGGTGATGAAGACGGGGGAGATGGTGCGCGTCTCTGCGGTGATTTTGGTGGGCGTCGTTGAGGAGCGGGGGTAAAGGACATGGTGCCAGCCCCGCGTATCGCCTTAGTTTAGTCTTTGAACTCCAGGAAGGAATCAGTGCCAACCCTCTGTATCTCCTTCATGTGTTCAACGATCCCCAGGAGGGTGGGCGAGGGTGAAAGGGTGAACGGAGTATCCTCAAAGGCGTTGACAGGGGGGGGGGGGGGGGTGACGGGCAGTGGAGACTCCTCCATGTGTCTCCCATAATCAGAACATTCCTCAGGCAGGTGCAGTGATAATTCTTCAGGGTTTTCTGCACGATGTGTTGTGTCTTTCTCCTGTTTTGATTCCTCTTGTTGCTTGTCCTTGGCAGAGGGAACAGATTGATGACGCAGGCAGTTGAATATGTTAGAGATAAACAATTTCACTCCTGATTTGTTCAGGCAAACTCCATTTGCCTTGAAAAGATGTCTGCGGTCCCAGAAAAAGTTAAAATTCTCAATAAAATGAACAGAATGGTCAGTACAGACAGTTGAAAGCCAGGTATTCGGTGCAAACAATCTGCTGAATCTCTCCACTCCTCTTCTGACTGGCGGTAGAGGGCCACTGATGAACACCTCTGCATTTAGAGAGCTGGCAGTTTCCAACAAACATTTAAAGTCTTCTTTCAGCACTTCTGACTGTTGTTTCACAACATCATTTGTTCCAATAGTACCACATTCTTCACAGTTGGATGTTCAGCCCCAATATGCAGGATCTTCTCAGCCAAGTCAGAGACCACATCCTTGGGAAAACAGAGTACTTTGGTGTTGTTCTTATTACACAGACCTTTTACATCTCTTACAGCAGAGTCACCCACAATCAGAGTTTCAGGCCCAGTCGTTAGCTTTCCCTCTAGCCTTTTACTTTTGGAGTAGCTATTGGTCCTTACCCTGCTGTGTGAAGAGGACAGGTTATCCAGGTCATCAGATCTCCGGTTCTCGGTCAGCGGAGCGTATCTGTTCTGGATTGGCACACTTGGTGGTTTAGGAGGATTGTTTGTAGTTCTCCCTTTAGCAGCTGTCCACTGCTGTTTCCTAGTATGAATAGGGGTTGAAGAGGCGCTCTTCCTGGGTGATAACAATGTAGGCCAGCCGGTCGCATCACAGATTTCAGAGCGCTGGGCTCTGCATGTTATCCGTCCTCCCAAATCCCATGGAAATGATTTACTCTTAGGCTTTGCACCCAGAGAGTTCCAGGGAGGACTACCACTTGTAGATTTATTACCCGGTACACAGCCCTCCTGTTCCTTGGAATCCCTGTAGCTGCTAACTAGCTGTGAGTTAGCATACCCTTCTCCATTATTTTGCAACACTGGTAAAGTGGTGTCATTCCCATGACATAGTCCATTCACTTCCACGTTAACTTCCAACCGTTGCATTTTCATTTCCAACACAGCTATCTTCTGTATAAGTTTGTGGAAGTCATCTGTAGAGAATGGAGGCATTTTGCTACCAACTAGCTTAAGCTAAATAGCATGCAGTAGCCTACCAGGCTTTAGCTGTTGCTAGGCCACACTACTGTAAGACTGAGGTCGTCGTAAAAATGTTGAAATATGGCTGAAACCCTCCGTCTATTTACGAAGATGAACTGTCCCAGTGATAAGTTAATGTCCAGGAGCCGCTGCTCGAATGTTTTCAGAGAATAAGAATTGGAAAATCAGCATAAAAAGTAAGCAAAGGCAGGAGCAAGCAGAAAAGCGTCTGCACTGTAAGAAAGAAAGATAAGAATGTAGGCGAGAAGAAGAATTGTAAATTATATCCTGTGTTCTATAGGGAGACAGTGTAAGGCAGCCAGAACAGGAGTAATGTGGTCCCTTTTCCTAACTCTGGTTAGTACACGAGCTGCAGCATTTTGAATCAACTGAAGCGACTTGACTGACTTCTTGGCACACCCTGATAATAAGGAGTTACAATAATCCAGCCTTGAAGTAACAAATGCATGGACTAGTTTCTCTGCATCGTTTTGAGGCAAGATATGCCTGATTTTTGCAAAGTTACGTAGATGGAAGTAGGCGGTCCTTGAAATTGATTTCATGTGGGCGTTAAAGGATAAATCCTGATCAAATATAACACCAAGATTCCTTACAGTCTCACTGGAGGCCAAATTAATGCCATCCATAGTTTAGTAGATTATTCGGGCCAAGTACAATAACTTCAGTTTTGGTCGTGTTTAACATCAAAAAATGTAAGGTCATCCACATTTTTAAGTCCTTAAGGCAGTCTTGAATTTTATTTAGATGATTAATTTCATCAGGCTTGATTGATAAATATAGTTGAGTATCATCCGCATAACAATGAAAGTTTACAGAATGATTCCTTATAATATTGCCTAACGGAAGCATATATAATGTGAACAAAATAGGTCCAAGCACTGAGCCCTGTGGCACTCCATGGCTAACTTTGGTTTGCGTGGAAGATTCATCATTAACACGTACAAACTGAGAGCGTTCAGATAGATAGGACCTAAACCAGCCTAAAGCAGTTCCCTGTATGCCAACTAAGTGCTCTAGTCTTTGCAATAGGATATCATGGTCAATAGTATCAAATGCAGCACTGAGATCGAGCAAGACAAGAATAGAGACAATGGTAAAATAATTGAAAACGTCAATGAGGTCAAATACTTGGGAGTGATCTTGGATGCCAATTTGACTTTTGAAAGCCATATTAGAAGCATGACTAGAAAGCTGAAATATAACATTTTCAAACTTAAACATATTAGGAACTCATTAACCATAGAAGCATCGAAAACCTTTTTGCATGCCATGATACTATCACATTTTCACTACTGTATAACCTGCTGGTCCCAAGCAACTAAGACTGCTATGAGACCATTTGAGGTTGTTTATAAACAAGCCTTAAAAGTTATGGATAGAAAGTCATTAAAACACCATCATTGCAATATACTGTCCAAATACAAACTTTTCAGTTTTGATAGTCTTGTTCTACTTTCCCGAGTTCGATTGGTATTCAGAATCATTCACAATTCTACAACACCACCGTTGAGGGGCTTTTTTCAGTTTCGCCGTGAGCAGAGTTGCAGAAACTCCAGATCTTCATCAAATGCAGATCTAACCATCCCTCTGAGGCGCACTGCCTTTGGACGATCAGCATTTTCGTTTACGGCCATCAAGCACTGGAATACTCTTCCAGTTGAACTTAAAACCTGTACTGATTTTTAACTCGTTTTCCTATGGTGCAAAACAAATGATATTAAGCAACCAGTCAAGCCAACATTAATTACACTGTAATCTGAGTTTTTTTTAATTTGAACTGTATTGTCATACTATATCTTAGATATTTAATTTAAGTGTATTTGAAGTGTACTAAGTATTATGTTCGTAACCTGTATTTAAATCAGGCTTTGTAATTATTTGAGTGACCGAGATCATGTAAGTGTATTTCAAGTGTACTATGTATTAATTTATTGTTTACAATTGTTTGACTGATATAGATCATGCAATGTTATTATTTGTTTATTGATTGTTATGAACCGTCTGAGGACCACAGATGGAAATTAGCTATTAGCTATAATCTGGCATATTGCATCTCTTCTCTTTGCTGAGATTAATGTTTTTGTATGCATGGTCCTTCTATAAATAAATAAATACAAATAAAAAATGAATTGCTACATTTTTATCAAGTAGCATACATTTATTTTTATTTATTATACCTTTATTTGTGTTCATTCAAATATAATTCAATTCAATCAATAACAATTTTTTTCTGGACTTTCATTTGTCTGGACTTTTATCCCTTTTCTCTTTGTTCAGTTATTCTGTGTTTGCTCAGGCCATTGGTTGTTACTTCAAAAAGCCCTCCCTCAGCATTTGTTGTGGATACATTTTTATAATACCAGCACCCTCAATTCATTTCAGTGAAAATAGGCTTTTCTCAAAGTAAAAAATACATCTAGGTCACCATGTGTCTTTGCCTTTGATGCTATAGCTACAATAGGCTGCATATGAGGATTCAAAGAGCATACACAATATAGCAGGTATAGTGTATATATAGATACTGAGACCAAACACTGAAGGTGAGTCACAGCAGGATTCAGGTCAGCCAAATAACTCCAGGTGGCGGGGGTCCTTCCCCCAGGTCACAGTGCAGCCAGCAACTGGACCAAGGTTAGCAACAGTGTGCCCTGGGTGCATAATAGGACATTAATTTGTAATGTAAAGTAAGCCATCCCTTGCTGTAGGCACGGGGGGTTATGAGCGGTTTACTACACTCTACATGCAGGAGTGTACACGTTGTGGTGCAGCTGGTTGGTTTGTATTCCTTGTTTATAATTCAATCCTGGAGCTCCGGTGTTCACAGGGAGAAAAACACATTTAGCATTTAGCCATTGGAAAGTGAAACTTGGAGCTCGGAGGCTGCAAAGAGCAAAAGGAACAATATTTACTGGGTCCCAGGAGTGAGAGCGGTAAACAGATAATACCTGCTTAGGAGGATGAAAAGCATAAAGTCAGGAGTGAGGAAATACCATGGTTCACAGACTTTCTATTTGATCGGGAAGGGTGGAAAATAGTCCTTACTACTTATGGGAAATGTTCCCAAACACTGATTTAAAAAGATCAATTCATTATGAATATACCCATTGAATACAACAGTGGGTTATTTACCCAGCAACACGTGCTTTAACAGTAAGGTGTTTTTATTGTCACACAATGTGAAAGCACTATGTTGGAATGTTCCTCTTACATTTATTTCAAAGCTTCGCTGCAACTGCAAAGTATTCACATTGCATTTCTTCTCGTTTGCTTTATTAACGTTGGAATTCCTGCTGAGGCGATTACAGGGGCGGCGTGTACCTGCTCAGAGCTTTTTCTTTTGTGTGCCGAGCAGAATTTTAAAGCAGATAACATTTGCACATGATTTGTCAAAAACAATATGAGTTTCAACAGAAAGAGCCTCTGCTGAAAAGCCCACAGTGGTGACAGAGACTGCTCTTTGAAGTGACTTAATCGTGATAGACACATTTACATTGTTCTCCCTCTCTTTCTCTGTCCTCGTATATTCATAATAAACAATATCATCTGTGAGAAGGGGTTCAAAACAATACCCGAGGTAAAAGAAGAATATTATGATTTATCTAAAACTTATCTTTACTTCAAATGTTAACAGAAAATGTCTCTAAGAAATGTTTGATCATGAAAAATATGTAGTGAATAACATTGCAGAGGATTATATTAACATTTCTCATATTAATGTTACATATTTACGGGATGTTGTCTTGTGCAGACACAAGTCACTAATGGCACATTCGATTTTATGAGGGGCTGTACGGGACATTATTCAGAAATACCGTTCACACACACATATGAAACGCACTCACACATACAAACACACACATGACATGCTCTAATACACATGTGAAACGTGTAGTGGACATTTTTATTATATCCTTATATGTTTTAAACCAAATGCTTCTCATTTCCTGAGATGTGCTGTTTTCTTCTATCTACTCTACTGTGGGTTTATTCCCAAGCACTTCAAGGCCACAGCTGCTATTTGGTTGAGACTCACACAAAGTCACACAAGAACCTTTTCTGAGAACCGTTATACTATCTACAGCTCAAGGACAGGTGTCTAATAACAATGTGACCGTGTGAAGACAGATTTCTAACCTTCTCACTCTTTCCTGTATATAAGCCTTGCTACCATATTGTACTGCGCACACTCGCACAGACTATTCTATACTCTGTGAGACCTGTGTCTATATGTATTGTATCTTATGTATTTGAAGCTTCAAATAAATAACCAGAAAGACAACTCTGTCTGATTCACCATTTATTTGTTTTGATCACTCTGACTTGTACTCTCCACAGTATTGGGTCTCAGATTTCCATAACAATTGGCGTTGTCGGCAAGATCTCTGCAAGTTCGATTGGGAACACCTACGGACGCTGGTGGTCGCGCTCCAGGATCCTCGGATCCTCCTCTACCTCGACAGAAACCGTACGGGACGAGAGGACCAGCGCCGGGGGTGGAACCGATTGACTTCACGAGATCCAACGAACTCAAAAGGCTTTCAATACTCGGTGAGATGTACAGTGTCTAAATTGTTTAAAGTTAAACGTAATTAAACTCCATGGCATTTATGAGAGGGACTGCTCGAAAGTAGGATATTTGGGATATCCGTCGTGATTTGGGATTACGATTAGTTTTTGTGTGATTTGTACTGAGAAACAAATATCACATCATCGACGGATGAAAAAATAGTGTTTTGGTAACACGGGGTGTTTTGGTAACACTTAAAGACTTTGTTTTGGGAGCAAAGCAGGTGTTTTGGTAACACTTAAAGACTCTGTTTTGGGAGCAAAGCAGGTAGGAGGCTTGTACACTCTCCGATTGTGGATGTCATGCGAGCAGAAATGGTGAAAACAGTCTGTCTAAATGAAATATCTGGACGGAAATGTTCGGATTTCCAAAGGGAGGTTTTTTGAGTAAATTAAAAATCAAGAACCTAAAGAATAAATTACAAGAACATGAAGATGGAATGAAGGGTAAAAATAAAGTTAAAGTAAAAGACTTATAGAAAACTGGACACTCAAAGAAAGTGTTTATAATACTGGGGAGAGAAAAAAGGCAGTTGGCCTTGGGCATTAAAGAAAATATTAAGGTTGAAGATGAATGTGAAGAAAAGAAGGAAAATAAATCATTTCCAAAACCATGTAAACCCCAGACATCTCTGTGTCCTTCCATTGCAGGCCTGAATGACCTCTCCTCGACTGGGTATCCTTTCCCTCCCCCGGGGTACTACCCTGGCAATCCGGCTGGCCCACCTCAACCACCTCCACCGCCACTACAAGCCCCAGCCATGCAGTCCGTCAACTCCAAGCTCGCCACCCCCATCAGCCCCAAGTAGATGGGGACAACAGCGGGATAAACAAACCCGATGCCCAAGCAGGTGTTTGGGACACACACCTCAGATAAGGCCTTTCTCAACGGACTCACAGACACAGCGCAAGCTACGCAGAATGCTGGCCACTCACAATACAGAGGGAGAGGCAGAAGAGGTTTTCCGAGGCAGAAGACGAGAAGCAAGACCTTCATTTGACGAAAGATGTTTCAAGTATGGCAGTGTTGAACATTGGGTTATGTGCAGAGGTGCCCAGTACGTCGACCGCGGGCGACCGGTCGACCGCGGGGGCAATGCTGGTAGATCGCGAGTCATTCATAAAAAATGTTAAAAAAAACGTTAAAATAGACAAAACAGGTTTTGATCCCTCCTCCCTTGGCCTCCCTGCCACTTAATTCAGGAGTTTACTTGATTAACAGAAAAAGCGACCTATCGCTTTCCAGTCTGTTAACCCAGAATGCAAAGCGATACAAAATCAGTCAAGTGCCGGGAAAACTCAAATTAAGTTAAAGAGACAAACAAGAGACAAACAACAAAATGAGTGCGGGACCGAGCAAGAAGCTAAAGACAAACCACTTCCACCCAGAATGGGAGGAAGAATATGTGTTTGTGATGTCACATTCAAAGGTTATTTGCCTTATTTGTAAAGCAAGCGTCGCTCTGCCAAAGAAAGGTAACGTGGAGAGGCATTATCGGAGTGTTCACAAGGCATATGACAGCGACTTCCCTCCGAGTAGCGAGTTGAGAAAGAGAAAGGTCATGTATTATTGCTACACAAATATTATCTCGCAATCTTAGTGTCGCCAACTCGTTTCTAACATGCAAAAAGACAAACAAATGTCGGTGTATTTTCGATCTTTCCAATCGAGACGAGATCTCTCTCCCCCGTCTGTGCGCGAGGGGGCGGGGCAGTTTACACACACGCGGCTGCTACAAGCAGCAACACACGGAGGAGATGGCGGAGAGAAGCGCTCCAAGGTGTGGTTAAATGTTACCCGTCTTGAGGTGGACAATGCTCCTTGCCAAGAGAGTTCAGCATGTGAGGGCGGTAACACGAGCAATGTGTCAAACATTTAGCAAAAGTGCACCACATCCAGACGGAGGAATGCACCGGGTTCGACTGTCTTTCTAGCAGCTCTGCAGCCTGTAGAGTTATATTTGTATTTATTCATGTTAGCAAACTATGGATAAGCTTAAAATGGGAATAATTTGGGTAAAACTGTGAGCTGCATTTGGGGCCTGTTGACATGTGTTTTTGAGGACAAAGGAAGATGGGGGAAGGTGAGAGCATGTCCTGATTTGCATTCAACTTAGAACGAGCTACAGTGGTTGTGATGTTAAGAGAGGTCCCTTGGGTTTCTCTGGTGCTTATCAATAGTAGCAGTTAAGTGAATACTGTTCAAACAATACCTGTGTTTGTGTTTTATATTGATTTCTCTGTTTTATCCTTTCATAAATGTAAGGACTACAAATGGCTATAAACATTCTGGGCTGGTTGGAGTAAACAGGGTTTTATGGCTCTGTGGGGGAGGTGTAGGTATGCAGGCCTTGAGACCTTTTGTTGTAAAGTGAGCCTGTTTGGTTTCCTGCTGCGTTTCCTGCTGCGTTGCGTCTCCCAATGAGATGACCTGAAAAGATGACCAGCTGACCTAACACCAAACCCCTCCTTCTTACTCTGGTATATCTCCAGTGGATCCCTGGCGTTCGGCCTCTTCTTCACATGCTGCGCTCGGGTGAAAGTAGCTCTGCAGTATGCGGACTAGAGCAGGAGTAAGCCGGCATTACTCCTTAAGCATTGCAATATAACTGTAATATATCATGTTGTGTTGTAATGATTGTATTGCATTGTCATATTGCCATTAAAGTAGATTATTGTTAACGGTTACTTTGTAGATATGGATTCCTTCCTGTATTATAACCAGCTTCATAGGAACGCGCGGAGATTTGAAAAGCGGACCAGTTATCCCTTTAAATCCCCAACAAAATGGTGACCCGACGTCTAGAGATAACGAAGCTGAGGAAGAATTCAGACGCTTTCAAACATCTCAGACAATCAGCAGGACTCTGCAACTTTGCAAATAAGGTAAGCAGACGATGAAAGTCGCCTGTCTGTAATTGGATACGCTAAAACTTTAGGATTGTCTGTAGGCGTTTCACAGTGTTTTTATAGTTTAAATGGAATATACAATGCATATTTTACTATGTTAGGAAAGTTATATACAAAACGTAAACGTGGATCGACAGGTAGACGAAAGTCCTGCGTGACGAAAAAATAGAGCAGTTTGGCGCGGATCTGCAGGTGTTTATTCCTGAGTGGCGTAGAAATGGTGCAGTTTGTGTGAATGCGAGGTTTGAATCCTGCACGGCAAAACCTGAAAACTCGATATATCAGATCGAGTCGCCGTTTAAAACTGGGGTTTAAATAACAGACCAATGCTAAAAGCTTAAAGCCAGAGGTCTGTTATATATTAAACCAAGGTAGAGCGTTTCCCTTTGTCTGGAAACTTCTGCTGCTGCCATCTAGTGGCTGAAAGGGGGTATTACACCCTTGAAACTTCTGCTGCTGCCATCTAGTGGATGAAAGGGGGTATCACACCCTTGAAACTTCTGCTGCTGCCATCTAGTGGCTGAAAGGGGGTATCACACCCTTGAAACTTATGCGAGCTTAGAGTTTAATCATTACATTGCTGGCCGGTATTGTTTGGTAAACTGGTACAAAACAATAAGGGATTGAACATTTTTTACAACGACAGCACCAGGAGATGAGTAAACTCAAGAATCTGTAGAGTGTAAATACATTGTGCAAAACACATTTTACACTCGAACTGTTTGCAAATGTAGACAATATAAATAAATGTTCAGAAAGAAGACATAGGCCTACACTTGATTCAAATTTCATTACTGTGATCCGATTGGTGTGCTCTGCAGGTTTACTATTGTTCGAAGTAACAGTGGGATTTAAAATGAGAGAAGATATGGAGATGTTCTTTCATAGTGTGTGGAATATGTGATGCTGGAAACATGTAAGTATTTCAGAGTTGTGTTGGGTAAATATGTAACAATGGATGAAACAATTTTTGGAGTTAGTTTTTGTAATATCATAAGTAGACATTAATTATGTTGTTTACATGGCATTTAACAACTAAGACAGATAGTATGATTAGAAAGAGACAGAGTGGAAAGGGTTGGATTTATTTAACATCAGTGTGCTAGACTTCTTATAGGTAATGTGTACCGGGGCCTGGACTCCCCCTCTGAGTTAGAAAGGCTTTGATCCCGACCCTCCAAGCAGACAACGAGACCTAACCCAACAGGAGACTCCTCCTTCTCCATCGTACAGACAGAGAACCAGAGCTGAACCAACAACAACAACAAGACTACATCAAGACTGCAGCCAGAACTATCTCCACCTGTGGCATCCAGAACCAAACCAGC
Source organism: Gymnodraco acuticeps (assembly GCF_902827175.1). Classification (NCBI taxonomy): domain Eukaryota; kingdom Metazoa; phylum Chordata; class Actinopteri; order Perciformes; family Bathydraconidae; genus Gymnodraco; species Gymnodraco acuticeps. The sequence goes on along the minus strand of NW_022992041.1, from coordinate 781,895 downwards.
ATGCTGACATACAGAGAGATACTCTCATCAGCCCCTCAGACAGGACATGAGAGCAGAATCCGCCCTCCATAAAAACAGCAGAGAGACTGTAAAGGAGGAGTGCAACAACAGTGGCATGATGGGGCTGCAGATGTGACTGGGCCAATGGCTGCCTACAAAAGTTACAGCGGATGGATTCAACAGCTGATGGACTGAAGAGAAGACAGAATCAGAGGAGTTGGCATGGTCGATTAGAAGTGAGGAGGCCGGGGTCACGGCTTGAGAAAACCAGGGGAGGAGGAAAGGAGACCGGGAATGAGTGAGTTACACATAAACACACTTATTCACAAAACGCACATTTAAATAACTTGAATTAACTTCATAAATACGTAAAGACAGAAAGATTTATTAATCATTTGGTAAATTAAAAATAGCAGTAAAGAGGAAACTATTAAAGTAAAATGATAATCATCCTAAAACACACTGACAGAGTAGAACCATATTCTTCAATATTTTCATCATGTTAACAATTCATTCTTTAAGACATTTTTATTCACGTGTGAATAAAGTAGTGATCTCATTGGTTACAATATTGATCACCATTAAAAGGATAGTTTTAGGAACCACTCTATAGGACAAATCTTTGTTTGTATTAATGGCTAGTGCCAAGCCACATATTAAATTCCAATCTAAAGTGTTGATTTCACCATTGTGGCATAGTTATTACCAGACTTCGGTTTTAAATCCTTGATAAAGGAGGGAGTAATTGTTGCATGTTCGGACACCCAGGGTTCCACACACTGCTAAAGAGTTTAACATCGTTTTTTAAGTAGACCAGAATTATAATGAGCTATGAAATGCAGAGCGACACAGATCCTAGTAATGTTTTGACTCAAGATAATAGTTATTGTACAAAAGTTTCTGAAATAGATCATTAGACATTTTAATTAGTAGTGGTACTCGAAGGAAGTGAGTTTTGTACCAAGTTTCAGGAAAAGTGGGAGGCGGAAGTCCCAATGACAAGTGAGAATCATCTTGAAAATTATAGTTGAAATCGTGACATATTTTTGTAGACAAAGGATACTGGCCTATGCTGAAATGTCAAAGTCTCTGCAGAGCACGACACATGGCCAAAAAAGACGGAGACCAACTGACCTTTGACCCTGACCGACAGTGTAACTTGACAAGGCACTGTGGATGACTGACTCTGGGGTGAACCTGACCAAACTTGACATGACGACCAGACAGTGTGAGTGTGAATGTATGCCGGCATGTGATCAGTGTAACTGCATGATTCTAAAACAATAACTAACCAAGCATGTTTTTGGACTAACATATTATTTTGGAGCTCCAAGGGAAACGAGAGGTTTCCTAAAAATTCCACAAAAAGGGGAAACCGCACATGTGATATTTTCCTCTCACATGAGTTGGCGGTTTGCAAATGTAAAACTACAATCTGAAGATTCTGTTTCTTTTAGGCCTGAAGGACGGAGAGGAACACTTCTTTTCACTGAAGTGTTCACTGTGGAAATAATGATAATAATGTTCGTTATGTCCCTAACCAATTACCTGACAGTTTTTGTTCCCCTCCCATTACAGGCTTTTGTTACACAGGATTTCATGTGTAAAAAGGGGGAGTGAGTATAATGTATAAATGTCAACATGGCTGTAAAATTCACAATTTACATTTTTTAAGGATTGAGCATTGAATGTAATTAACCTGCTCCATATCTGGGGATAAGATACTGTTTGATGAAGGTTGAGATGTTTCTAAATATTGATTTGAATTATAACGGGTAACAAAGAAGCAGTGGCCAAGGGGCTACTGTGAAACCGAAGAAGTTGACCTGTGATAATGAAACAATTTTGTAATATTTTAACAGACATTAGAGTAACTGAGGTTTGAAATGTAGAAAGAACATATTACAGTTAAAGCTAAAACATAGTAATGTAATGAGACAGAATTTAATTTAGACAACATCATGTAACTAGCCTGGTAAAGAAGTAAAAGCCATATACTTTATTGCTTAGGTCATTATAGGGATATACATTTCATCTAAATTTATAATAGAAAGACATTTGATGACAGTTTGTTGGAATTCTGTATTCCTTTTTTCAGCGTGATAATATCTAAGCACTGACAGGTAAAAGCAGTATCACCAGGAAATCATTCACTTTGTTAGCATCGTGATTTTGGTTGTTTTTGAATCCATAACATTAGTGTGTTTCTTTACCAGAAACATTAGCAGTTCATATTATATTTAGATTTTAAATAGGATTTCATTTAAAAATAAACACGGATGCTTGTCAGAAATTCAGAGCTATTGAAATATGTTATTTAGTTTACCTAAAGATGTTGAGGTTCTTATTTAGTTGGCACAGTCCAAGTATTAAGATTCTGAAGCTGCACTGGCAGATAGGAGGTCTACAATTAATTTGGAAAACCTGTTCACAGACGGCTGTTGTTTCAAGACACCCCACCAACAGGCTCCAAGTGGGTCAAAACAGCTGAGCGTAGGCTTGAGGGAGTTGTATCAGATTTCTCCACACAGGTCACCGGCGCCAAAAGGGGGACCCGAGAAGCACGAGGACAAAGTGGCTCAACCCCAGGCTCTCCGACCCCGACCGAGTGACCCAGCGGACCTCTTATGCCGTCTGCCTGGGAGAAAAGGGGGACAGCTCGTACCACGGGAGCCAGTGTGCGGCGGGGAAACCACCTGCTAGGACCAGGGGACGACATCAGGACGGACGTGGCCCTGGCAGACGTGGACTACTCGGAAGCAGCAGACTGGAGGAGCAGGACCCTGGAGACATCCTTACAGCAGACGACCCGGGAGGCATCATCAGCGGGCCGGAGAAGGAGGACCCTGGAGACATCTCTACAGCATCGACCCGGAAGCCGCCATCAGCGGGCCGGAGGACGAGGAGGAGGAAGACATCTCTCTAGCAGGCAGCCCAGAAGCTGCTGTCAGCGGATTGGGTGGACAAAGACACGGCAAGCCGGGACGGCGCAGCAGAGGAGTCTACTTTGCTCTGATCAGTTCTACCCGTGAAGGGCAAGCTGCATCTCCCCCTCCCTATTAGCTGTCCTTGTGGGCTATTCCTCGGGGGGGGGGGGCTGATGATTCTAGCACTCAGCTACCCCCTCAGGGTTCCTTCACTGCCATGGAAAGTGGTGTTCTGTCTCCATGAAGGTTTCAAGTGCTCTAAATACCAGCTTCGGATGGATTTATGGACACAGTAGAAAAGAATGACCGTGGGTATATTTCAAAATGCCTTGTCTAAGTTTATCTCTGGAGAAGGAGATAAAAAGGGGGATTTGTAGAGTTATATTTGTATTTATTCATGTTAGCAAACTATGGATAAGCTTAAAATGGGAATAATTTGGGTAAAACTGTGAGCTGCATTTGGGGCCTGTTGACATGTGTTTTTGAGGACAAAGGAAGATGGGGGAAGGTGAGAGCATGTCCTGATTTGCATTCAACTTAGAACGAGCTACAGTGGTTGTGATGTTAAGAGAGGTCCCTTGGGTTTCTCTGGTGCTTATCAATAGTAGCAGTTAAGTGAATACTGTTCAAACAATACCTGTGTTTGTGTTTTATATTGATTTCTCTGTTTTATCCTTTCATAAATGTAAGGACTACAAATGGCTATAAACATTCTGGGCTGGTTGGAGTAAACAGGGTTTTATGGCTCTGTGGGGGAGGTGTAGGTATGCAGGCCTTGAGACCTTTTGTTGTAAAGTGAGCCTGTTTGGTTTCCTGCTGCGTTTCCTGCTGCGTTGCGTCTCCCAATGAGATGACCTGAAAAGATGACCAGCTGACCTAACACCAAACCCCTCCTTCTTACTCTGGTATATCTCCAGTGGATCCCTGGCGTTCGGCCTCTTCTTCACATGCTGCGCTCGGGTGAAAGTAGCTCTGCAGTATGCGGACTAGAGCAGGAGTAAGCCGGCATTACTCCTTAAGCATTGCAATATAACTGTAATATATCATGTTGTGTTGTAATGATTGTATTGCATTGTCATATTGCCATTAAAGTAGATTATTGTTAACGGTTACTTTGTAGATATGGATTCCTTCCTGTATTATAACCAGCTTCATAGGAACGCGCGGAGATTTGAAAAGCGGACCAGTTATCCCTTTAAATCCCCAACAAGCCCCATCCACGAGTAACGTTTCCACGTCAGGTGTTATGTATGCTAGCAGCAACACACGCAGTTAACTCAATGATTCAAACATGGGTTAATGATTATAGGAAACTGAGTTACTCTTTATTTTGTTAAAGTTTCAGCTATTCTGTTCACAGTTCTGTCATCAGATTATTTAATACGATTTGTTAAAACATTGTTTCTTTTGATGTGAAATATTATTTATTTAATTTAAATAAAAAGCAATGTTAGTTTTGTTCACAATTTGTTAATTTAATAATATATGTATTTTTGAATCAAGTATTCATCTTTATTGTCTTCATTGTTAGTTTCCACATGCCTAAAACAACCTCAAGCTAAATCTAAAAGTTGATGGCTAAACAAGAGGGTTTGAGAAATTGTGCAAGGCATACAGTAATAGTCTGAATAGTCGATTAGTCGTTTCATTAATCGATAGATTAATCGATTATCAAATTAGTCGTTTGTTGCAGCCCTATTATCCCATGTATAAATAAAACGTGTTATTCAGCAACCCTTGCAATTTGGGATTTTATTTTTGGTTGGTAGACCTCGGTGAGCTGGTCATTTCAAAAGTAGCTCACCAGCCCAAAAAGTGTGGGCACCCCTGGATTATGGGATTGCTCACAGAACACTGGCAGTGGAGGCAGAGGGGGACAGCAAGGACGGGGCCATTCACAATCAGACTGACCTACACCAGATGGGGAGGAAGGGGCCCGATCGAGCGAGACGGAAATTCAGCCAGCAGCATCGAACCAGGGAAGTGACACACACACAAACACATCACGCTATTGAGTAATTGGAAAATGTAGAAGACATGTCTGTGGTTAAAGAGGGTATATATATTTGAAATATGACAGTGAAACAGCATTTAAGAAATGTCTCACACTAACTTTAGTTATCATGGGTGTTGATGTTCCATTTTTTTGGTTGATTCTGGGGTTACACATTCTGTGGTAAAAAGGGCAGATTTGCCTGATTGCAAATTTAGTGGTAGATTTATGCACTCAATAGGAGCGGCTGGGGTGACTGTAAAGGAGAAGTTTTTGTATCACTTCACAGTAGCGATAACGGTGATGATAGTCATCCATTTCCCACATCAGTAAAAAACAGTTTTCTTTTATCATCTGTCTGCCCAATAAATTTTCTGCGCAGAGATCTGATTCTCCGGTTCGGCTTAGACCTCATTTTTCCACAAATGAGGGTCTTAAAGTCCGACAGCCATCTCCTACGATTGTTCAAAAAAACTGGCATTTGATGATAAAGAACTGGAGAATGTGTATCAAATGGCTGCTGACATATCCTGATTCTCAGGCTTTGTTGCGTTTGACTGATCAACGTGGTTTTCCACCTGCTGTGTTCATGGAGGCTTCTCATTTGCATTGTACTGCTAACGTTGTTGATGATCCGTGTAAATGCTATGATGAGAGTTTTTCTGTTAGAATGTGTGAATGATGAGCTCATGTTTAAAACTATGTATTGGAGTTTGCTGCTCAGCTGGTTCCTGTTGCACTCACACCCACACAACACAAACTGTATCAAATCCCAGGGGCGGTCCACACATTTCACTAGCCAGGGGCCCCACTGATAGATAGAGGGATTTGGGTCCAATCGTTAAAGATTGGGAGTCAGTCACTGATTGGGCACCTACACACACAGAATATGTCATGTACACATGTACATGTGTCACGTGACGTGTATCAAATGAAAATGTGCACGAACGTAGCCGTTCTGCGCACATTGCTGTTGGTTGAGGATGATGAGGTAATTCTCATATCTCTGAGCTTCCTGCCGCGCTTTCAGATGTGCCATACTCACTCTGGGCAGCTCACAGATATGACGTAGGTTTAATGTCCACGTTCCGTTCAAATCAACCCCCGTACCCATTGAAACGTGAAGCTGTTGATGGCATTCGGCCAGTGTTTACCTCTCTGCTTAAACAAGGGGTCATTATTCCGTGTAACGATTCCGGTACGCACTCCAGTGTTTCCTGTCAAGAAGATCAGAGACAAAACCTCCTGACGAGTGGAGATTTGTCCAGGATTTACAGCTGTAAATGCAGCTGTGAATGCACGCTCGTCCCAAATCCTTATCTGATTCTTTCCCAAGTTCCAGCCTCTGCAACATTTTTTACTGTCATAAGATCTCTAAAATGCATTTTTCAGTGTTCCTGTACACAAAGACAGTCAATTTTGTTCACATTTGAATGTCATTCACACGTTTGTGTCAAGGCTACTGTGTACAACCAGGCATTGTGTACAAGGTTGGCCTCTCTCCAAGTTTCTAAAGGCACCGCTCTCATACAAGGCCAGTTTGATGACCTCATGATTTGCGCACCCACAGCAGAACAGTGTGGAGCTGATACCATTTCCTTGTTAAAATACCTCGCAGCCGAAGGCCAGAAGGCCAGTTTGTCAAAACTCCAATATGTACAAAGAACAGTTACATTTTTGAGTCATGTCATTTCAGGAGAGGGGAAAACGCTTTCAGATAAGCGTATTGCATCATTGGCTGCTCTGCCAAAACCTGTCACTAAGCGACAGATGATGTCATTCTTGCGTATGTGTTCATAACACACGGCTGTTGTTATGCTTGCTGTGATGTTACATTAGTCCGTTCTCTGCTTGTAATTATGCCGAAACAAGTTTAATATTCTGAAAGCCAATACTTTGTTTATTCGAAAACAGATGAAAACAAACTGTCTTTTATACAAAATGGAAGTATTATACAAGTAAAACTACATGTTGCTTTAATCCCATGTAATTGTAGAATGAACACAGTCTTCCTTTGTATAAGTCAGGTGTCTTGAGTAGTTAAAATTACCTACAAATCATTGTACACATTTGTAAATATTATTTTCCACTTGTTACCATTGTGAGGCTATTTGTATGCAGCTCTGTGTGATTTTGTAGCTACAATTCAGACTAATACACTACCAGAGGTGGAATAAGTACTCAGATCTTTTAGTGAAATTATAGGTGCTCAGATATTGTACTTGAGTAAAAGTAGAAGTACTCAGGTCTTGTACTTGAGTAAAAGTAGAAGTACCAGAGTGTAGGAATACTCTGTTACAGTAAAAGTCCTGCATTCAAAATGTTCCTCAAGTAAAAGTAGAAAAGTATTCTCATCAAAATATAGTGAAAGTAGCGACAGTAAAAGTATTCATTGTGCAGATTGGTCCATTTCAGAATAATATATATGATATGTTTTATAATGATTGATCATGAAAGTGTTCTCAGAGCTGGTGAAGGTGCAGCTAGTTTGAATGACTCTGTATACTGCAGGGTAGCTTGTGGATTTACTCCAGGTGGAACTAAAATCTGATTATATCACTTGATTATATTTCACATCATTCATCCACATCTGTGAAGTAACTAAAGGTATTAAATACATGTAGTGGAGGAAAAGTACACCATGTACCTCTGACTTATGTTCACTGCCAACCTAAAAGTACCTCAAAAATAGTAATCAATGATGTATTGAAAAGTTATTTGGCTGATTGTTTTTATATCGGCTCAGCCAGGTTATAGTCTACGTACACTCTAAAAACAAATGCTTGGCTTAACAAAGAAAATCAAGGCAATAGGTTGCATCGATGGTTATTGAGTTAAGACAACTTCTAATTACATTTTGTTAAAGCAACAAAGTTATTTGAGTTAGGGGAGAAGGCTTTTCCTCTACAATCAGAGGTGTTTTCAATTACCACTTACTTAATAATTGGTAGCATAAACACAAGTTTTTAAGTTGATTACTCCAAACGTTCCAACTTGTTTTACCGTATGATTTAAATATAATCTTAAGTTGTATATACTTAATTACCAGTGTTGAACATGGACAGATGTTTTTAAATTTATAAATTAAGTTGCTCCAAATAATATTGTATTCAATAGGGTTTTTCTCTTAGCTTTTCCATGTTTTGCCTTTAAAGAAAGAAATTAATTGATTCCACAACAAAAATATTAGGCAATTCACTTTTTTATTTTTGAACTGCAGTTGTTTATTTCAACACATGATGTTTCAATCAGGAGAGTTTGAATTTCAAGTTGTATTTGAATGACAAAAGATGACACCTTAAAATGTCCTTTGTATATTTCTATTTGTCTTAACTGTGGGAACTTGTCCAGGCATCTTAAGTGGGAGTGGACTTGAAATCCTTAACTCAAGGTGTAGAACAATTAAGTTATCAAGCCAATTGCATTACTTACTTCAACTTGAATTTAGTTTGAAATCAATTAACGCAGAAATCAGAGTTCAAATGACACAATATTAAGTTGATGTAATTACCAACATTATTACGTCAACACAACTTATAAATTAATGTTGCAACTTAAACTGTTTATTTAAATCAATTAACTCACATTTTTATCGTGCAACCAGTGCATTTAATTAAGTGGAGGTGAAAGGTCGCCTGAATTCATTTTTAGACGTACAGATCACTAATTTTGAAATATTAAACTTAGTTTTATTTTCTTTAATTTTTCATCCTCGTGTAGAATGCTATCACGAAAAACACATTTGGTTGTTTATAGCATAAAGAACATCTGATTTAATGTGAGGTAGGGAAATAATCATTTGAGTATGTGCATATAAATATGTAATTTACAACAGCTGTAAGATGCTTGAAAAGCTTGAAAAGTGCACCTTGAAAATGCTTGAAAAGTGCTTGAATTTGACTTTGGAAAAGGTGTAAGAACCCTCTTATTGACCTTTGCCTGAAGGTGATGAACACGACTGTGTGCACACCTAGACCGGACTTAAAAGACGTTCCTCTGACCAACGCTGACCTCATTTTGTATGTTGATGGGTCTGCCTCTTGCGACCAAGGGGGCACTAATCGGGTGGGTTTTTCTGTTGTTTCAGATTCTGCTGTACTCCGTTCTGGACCAATCCCATGTCACATCAGCACAAGCAGCAGAGCTCATCGCACTAACTGCACGTTTGCAGAAGGCAAAACCGTGACTATTTACACTGACTCACGCTATGCTTTTGGGGTAGTACACGATTTTGGGGCTATTTGGAAGTGTAGACAATTTCTGAAATCTGATGGCAAACCAGTACTTAACCATGTACTGGTTGCAGGCTTACTAGACGTCATTCTGCTCCCATCTGAAGTTGCAGTCTGTAAATGTGCAGCACACGCAAGCAGTACAGACCCAATTTCCCTAAGAAATTGGGTCCGCTAATTAACTGCTGACTCAGCCGCAAAGGCAGCTGCTCTGATTCCTCTCGCACCTCACGCACACTCATTTGTTAAAATCCCTGTCTCCTCCTTCACTGACAAAATGTCATCACTGACTTCCATGCAGCAGCTAGCTACACCAGTTGAGAAAGCTCAGTGGAAGGCTGCTGGGGCTGTTTTTGACCCAACCTCCAGCATCTGGGTTGGTCCAAATTCCAATCCATGTCTCCCAAGACATTTCTTCCCTCATTTTGCTAAGTTGACATGGGTTGGACCATGTGTCAAAAGGGGGGATGTTAGAGGCTATAAATCAGGAGTGGTTCACAAGGGGGTTCACAGTAACAGCTCAAAAGCACTGTGAAGCATGCCTAATTTTCATTATGAAAATTCTGGTAGACCAGTAAAGGTTACAGGACCCGCCACCTCCCACCAGGCCATTTGAGCACCTAATGCTGGATTTCATTGAGGGTAGGAAGCACTGTCTGGTGGTGGTTGACATGTGGTCCAAATGGGTTGAAGCTTTCCCAGTAAAATCACAGACAGCAAATGCTGTGGCAAAGGCACTACTGAGGGAAATCATTCCTAGATGGGGACTACCAGACAACATTTCTAGCGACAACGGTTCACATTTTGCTAATGAGGCCATTACGCAGATAGGAGAATACATGGGCATGGACATCAGAAAGCATTGTGCTTATCATCCACAGAGTGGGGGTGGGGTGGAAAGAAAGAACGGCACAATAAAAAACAAACTAGCAAAATGCTGTGCAGACACAGGTCTGTCATGGACACAAGCTCTGCCCATTGTGCTGATGTACATGCGGATGCGGAAAATAACACGGAGTCAACTCAGCCCATTTGAAATCCTTTTTGGGGCTCCTCCACAGATTGGACTCAAGGCTCCAGGATGTCCTCTTCCCTCCACAACTTTGTGTGAGGATTCTATGTTGTCATATTGTGTTAACCTGCCATCCACTTTAGCGACTGCCACTGGTCCACTTAACCATCTCTTGACAACTCTGTCTGATTCACCAATTATTTGTTTTGATCACTCTGACTTGTACTCTCCACAGTATTGGGTCTCAGATTTCCATAACAAACACACTAACACACACACATGTTGTGTGAGAGGGATTTCAGTAGTGTTGTTTGAGGGATTTCAGTATGTTGTGTGAGAGGGATTTCAGTTGAACGGAAGGCATCTCAGTTGAAAAGGAAGTCGTTTTAAAAAAACAGCGAAGAACCGCGAATTTCAAAAAAGCGAAAACAATATTTTTCGTCTTTCCGTTTGCGATTGTTCCATTCCATCATGTCTGCTCAGCAGCCTGCACAAAGCTTAACTGATGCAGCAGCGTTGTTAAGTAATATCCTGGCCTCAGCTGAGACTATTCGAACACTATCGAACGTGGCCACAACCAGGCCGCAAACGACTGTTGGAGCTGCAAGTGGGAACACACTGGACGGTCAGCTATCGTCCCTCTTCCCGTCCCGCGGCGGGAGAGACTGTGCACCCCGATATCAAGCACAACACTGCTTTGCTCTGCAATTGATTTAGTAGTGTTGAGGGGAAAAACTAAATAAAGATTAAAAAAGCACAAAAGCATTATAATGGAGAATTATAAATAAGAGACAAAGAGGAAAGATGATAAATGTGACTGGTCAATGACTGACTATGGGGTGAACCTGACCGAACCTGACTTGACAACCAGACAGTATGAGTGTGAATGTATGTCTACATGTGATCAGTGTAACTGCATGATTCTAAAACAATAACTAACCAAGCATGTTTTGGACTAACATGATTTTGGGGCTTTGTGGGAAACGAAAGGATTCCTAAAGTCCACGAGCTGGAAAACCGCACATATGCCATTTACTTCCACAGGAGGTGGACATTCAAAAGTGTGGGGCTCAAACTAAATCTCAAGATTCTGTTTTCTTTTAGGACTGGTTGAAGGAGAGAAACACGCCTTCTCACTGAAGTGTTTATTGTGGAAATAATAATGATTTGTTTTTCCTGCACAGGGTGTTTTTTTGTTTTGTTTTTACACATATGTTGATGTGTACAAGGGGGGAGTAGCCAATAATGTCAACATGGCTGCTCATATAAGCTCATATAACGGACAATTCACAATTTAAATTTTTCATTTAGGTTCAAACTGACCAGTGGATGATGGATTTTAAATGGATGTGCTCCGTATGTGGGGATAAGATACTGTTTGATGATTGTTGACATGTTTTTAAATATTGATTGAATTATAACAGGTAACGCAGATGCAGAAGCAGTGGCCAAGGTGTTACTGTGAGACATTTTATGACAGTATGTTGGATTTCTGCATTCGTTTTTATGCTTGTTAAGATCCAAGCACTGACAGGTAGAAGCAGTTTCGGCAGCATGGTGCGATTGGAGGGACTTCTGCATACGATCCAAGCGGAGACTTGGTCGTGGTGAAGGACTGCAAGAGACGCCATTGGAGGAAGCCTCGGTGGACCGGGCCTTTTCAGGTTTTGCTGGTGACCAACTCGGCTGTGAAGGTTGCTGAGAGGACAACTTGGATTCACGCCAGTCACTGCAGGAAGGCGCCACCCTTGGAGGAACATATTATTCCGGAGGATCCACAGGGCAATTAAACTGAGCTTTGACGACATCTTCGGCTACAAGGGATTCAGAGCATGGAGTCGATATGGAAGAAATGGAGTCCATTCAGGAGAATGGGGAATGGCACAAGAGATGGCATTTGCTGCCTAATTATCATATCATGTTCTTTGCTATTGTGGGCGGAGTCACACAAGGAAACAATAGACATTGTTAAAACTATGCCCAGCAGAAGCCTCACTGCAACATCAGAAAAACATGATGAGCTACGGAGGCAGAAGAGGAATTTGTATGATGGGGATTTGACTCTTCTTCATCTTCAATGCCCTTGCTGATGGAAGGAGGTTGTCATTCAAAATCTCACGATACATGGCCCCATTCATTCTTTCCTTTACACGGATTAGTGGTCCTGGTCCCTTTACAGAAAAACAGCCCCAAAGCATGATGTTTCCACCCCCATGTTTCACAGTAGGTATGGTGTTCTTTGGATGCAACTCAGCATTCTTTCTCCTCCAAACACGTCTAGTTGAGTTTTTACAAAAAAGTTATATTTTGGTTTCATCTGACCATATGACATTCTCCCAATCCTCTTCTGGATCATCTAAATGCTCTCTAGCAAACTTCAGATGGGCCTGGACATGTACTGGCTTAAGCAGGGGGACACATCTGGCACTGCAGGATTTGAGTCCCTGGCGGCGTAGTGTGTTACTGATGGTAGCCTTTGTTACTTTGGTCCCAGCTCTCTGCAGGTCATTGACTAGGTCCCCCCGTGTGGTTCTGGGATTTTTGCTCACCGTTCTTGTGATCATTTTGATCTTGCGTGGAGCCCCAGATCGAGGGAGATTATCAGTGGTCTTGTATGTCTTCCATTTTCTAATAATTGCTCCCACAGTTGATTTCTTCACACCAAGCTGCTTACCTATTGCAGATTCAGTCTTCCCAGCCTGGTGCAGGTCTACAATTTTGTTTCTGGTGTGCTTTGACAGCTCTTTGGTCTTGGCCATAGTGGAGTTTGGAGTGTGACTGTTTGAGGTTGTGGACAGGTGTCTTTTATACTGATAACGAGTTCAAACAAGTGCCATTCATACAGTTAACGAGTGGAGGACAGAGGAGGCTCTTAAAGAAGAAGTTACAGGTCTTTGAGAGCCAGAAATCTTGTTTGTTTGTAGGTGACCAAATACTTATTTTACCGAGGAATTTACCAATTAATTCATTACAAATCCTACAATGTGATTTCCTGGATTCTTTCCCCCCATTCTGTCTCTCATAGTTGAAGTGTACCTAGGATGAAAATTACAGGCCTCTCTCATCTTTTTAAGTGGGAGAACTTGCACAATTGGTGGCTGACTAAATACTTTTTTGCCCCACGTATCTTGCTAGACAGACAAGTTCGAGAAATTCCTCCATTCTGGCAATACAGGGTCCCCCTGTGGCATGGTCTGAGTTATTTTCGCTTAGATCCACTCCATCAGTGTGTCTGCCAGAGATTTTGGCAGTTGTACATTATTATTCTAGTTTTGATTGGGACTCTGAGGATCTGATGCAGGAGTGACACAGGTGCTCAATGGAAACTCTGAGCTTTTGGAAAATCAGGAAAATGCAAGTGGACAGTGAAATTCTAAACAGTATTTTGTGGTATTGTTCGAATTTGCAACCCCAGCGTGATCCCGAAAATACTATGCTATCAGAACCAGTAGAAGCTCCTATAACTCATCCAAATGCATCAACCTTTCCTTGTGTATGTAACAATGGCACGGGTCAAGTGTTTTTCAAGCTGTATTCGACCATTAGGTGGTTTGTCAATGAAAGGTAGACATGGCAAATTGGGAAACACTCAGGAATAATAAGATGATTCAAGTAAATGATATATTGTATACAAACATGTCTTTAGGACTACCCTCAATACAAAATGTATACTGGCTGTGTGGTGTAGATGCGTACTATTATTTGCCTAAAAATTGGAATGGCTGTTGTCAACATGTAAATCGCACCATTGCTAACAAGCCCGAAGGTCCCCGCCGGCAGGGACCCTGGGTATTTTTTTCACGACACTGTGTCTCAGGGCATCTTATTATTTAAAAACCTATTAATGTGTTATACCAGATTAACGAGAAGAATCTCAGCTAACTGACGATACGAACCATTTTTACCGAAACAAAACACAAGTCTCACAAGAAGCGTTAGCATTAGCCCTTAGCTAAAACGGGCAGATGCTACTTCCGGTGCTAACTAGCAAAAACGATCTTTAAAACTGCATATTTTCTGCACAAACTACATATCATCTGAAAGCTGATACTTCACAGATTATTTTGTTATAAGTATCATCACTGTAGGATACAAACTCACTGAGCTAGCAGCCAGAACAGAGAAGAAAAAAAACAACAGTTTTCAAAACCATAACAATAATGATGTCTTACCGTTGCTGTTTTGTGATCAAAGCTCTTGTTCAAGGGAATAAAAACCCTGTTTAAGGTTAATCCAATGTCTCTTAGTCACTTTAGAATTGTTCCTGATAATCTATCATTACATTCATGGCAGTCCCGAGCTAATGCTGTCTCACGTGCTGTTTACGCAAACCTCTCTCTACTTGACGTAAGTGTTTAGCGGGATTTACACCTTTTCTGAACCGTTAGAGCCAATAGAATGGAGTGACAGTTAACTCCATTCTATTGGCTCTAACGGTTCAGAAAAGGTGTCAATCACCCAAATCGACCAATGGGTTCCAAAGATATGATCCTATAAACTACGCCGCTCCGGCTCCATTACGCAATACGCATTACGCAGCAGGACAGCACCACAGCAGGACAGCACCACAGCACGCAGCGACGATAGCAGCTAACAGAGCACATTTCAAGGACGTTGATTTCTTTGCTTTTAGATCTTTTTCTTGTGTATCCTCTTTCCATTTTAGCAAATAATGGCAGCCAGAAGAGAGAGCTTCACCACCGAGCAGGTGCTAGAGATGCTAGCTGACGATAGCGGGGCTATGATCATACCAGATGACTCTTCGTCGGATGATGAAGATCTCCTCCAGCCAGACCTAGATCCGGACAGTAGTGACTCCAGGGGCGGCGGGTGCTGTAGGCTAGGGAAGGCTAACGGCCCGTCTACACTACAGGCGTCAAAAAATGCTTTCAACGCTTCGCCCATTCATTTGAATGGGGTGACGTAGGATATTTTAAAACTTCGCCGAACTGCATTGTGGGTAGCTTGGCAAGGCGTTGCAAGCATCGCGAGCGTCAAAAGTTGAACAATGTTCAACTTTTGAGGCTCGATGCTTTCTCGAAGCTGGCGTCAGCCAATCAAATCCCGTTTTTGCAATTCCCGCCAGTACAAGCGCTAGCCAATCAAACCGTGTGTATGCTGATCCCGCAGGTCTTGACTATTTTCCATATCTCATAAAATGGAGGACAAATTAATCATTGCCGTGGCAAATGTCCCAGTCCTGTATGACTGTACTCTGTTCACCTACCGGGACCTAAACCGGAGGAACCAGGCATGGCGGGAGGTGGCAGAGACAGTTGGTGAAACTGGTAGGTTTTCAACTGTTTGGGGAGTTTATATCCAGTTTACTTCGTTTTAGCATTGAATGGACAGCTAGTAATGTAGCATAATAACATATAATATTCATATAATAATAAAAAAACATTATAATAAGTATAAGCATAATATATAACATAACATATAATACATGCACAGCTATCAAGCATAGACAGTATATTTAGCCAGCTAGTAATGTAGCATAACATATAATATATATTAATAAACAAATATTATATATAATATAATAAGTATAAGCATAATATATAACATATAATACATGCAGAGGGTGTCGTTTTTCTCATACTGATATTCTGAACAATCTGTGCTGTTGTATTTGCTGTAAAGTGTCTCTACTGTAGGCTAATTTTATTATATGTACAGCACTTTGGCTCGACCAAAAATCGTTTATAAATGTGCTATATAAATCAAACTTGATTTGATTCACAGCTATCAAGCATAGACAGTATATTTAGCCAGCATGGAATGTAGCATAAAAATAGCATTCATTAATGGAGGAATAATTTAGTAAATTCAAGAAATTCACTTTATTATTTATTAACTTTATTATTTCATTTCATTTTATTAGATAATGTCTGCAAGAAGAGTCTGAGGGACAGGTTCCGCAAGGAAAATAATATGGAGAAGGAGGCCAAAAGAAGAGGGGCAGGGTCTGCAGGGGGGTACAAGCCCTGGCGTTTCATGGCAGTGATGGGGTTTTTAACCCCATTCATCATAGACCGTGAGACATCCAGCAATGTCCCCCGGCAGACCCTGCCTCCATCCACCCTGGTGGCAGAGGAAGAGAGCCAGGTAGACAGTGAGTCAGCCAGCCAGTCCACCAGCCAGTCCGCCAGCAGGAGAATGCTGAGGTCCGGGGCAAAACACGGGGGAGGGGGAGGGAGATGTCCCCGTTTGAACGAAGTCTGCTGTCTGCTGTCAGCAATTACCCAGCAATTGCCCAGCCAACCCCACCAGTGGTGGAGGAGGACGAGGACTTGCAATTTTTCAAGAGCCTCTTGCCCATCATGAGGCAGATGACAAGGGCACAGAGGGCAAGAGTCCGCCTCGGGGTACACCAGCTAACTTTTGACGTGGACCAGCAGGACAATTTATAGTTTAATAATTTTTTCACACATACTGATCCACATTACATTTTTTTACACTCATCACTCATCACACACACTCAAATAAAACATTATTTCAAGTATGTTATGGCTATACTGTGTCTTCACTTGTTCATGTGGTTTGTCAGTTGCAACATACCAGAAGCTTCATGTATATCGGTATATATAATGTGCTTTCTTCTGTAATTGGTCATGTGAAAACCTATTGAAATTATGAGTGATTTATCAGTAAAAACAGGGCTGAAAGAAAAAGGTTGTTAGTCATATCATAATATAATAATATCAATTCAAGAAACATGTTTATTAGGAATGTTTGATTTTAAAATGGCTCATTTGAAATATTTGCTCTTTAAAGAAAATGGGTAGCTCTTAAAAGAGCTTTTGGTTTGGAGGAGCCATGGTGACCCTACACCACTTTATGCTGCCATGACACTACACCCTCCTCATTCAAATAGGAGCAGAAGGTCTCCCGCAGTTGGATGGATCGGCATGTGGCGTTGTTTGAGCCCATCATAGGTGCATCGCGCAGGGTTGGAGCTTCATCACTCGACTCTGCAACGACAGGGACGACAGGTGTGCGTGATGACCTTCCTATTGTCTTCCTGCGGAGGAAGTTGTGCAACACACAGGTGGCCTTCACACACAACTCTGTTACCTCCGGGCTGGTGGTGATGACACGCCGGAACATTCTCCACTGAGATGAGAGGATGCCAAACGCACATTCAACCACCAACCTGGCCCGGCTGAGGCGGTAGTTGAACAGCCTCCTTTCACGCGTGAGCTGACGTCCAGGGAACGGACGCAGCAGGTTGTCCAGCAGCGGAAAAGCCTCATCTCCAATAAACACATGGGGAAGAAGGCCCAGCCGCTCTGCTCCTGGGATGACGGTGTCAGGTGGTAGCTGCAGACTGCCATCTCGGAGGCCCTCTCCAAAAGCGGAATTCCTCAGGCTCCCACTGTCGCCGCTCCTTCCAAAACCTCCGACATCCACTACCCTGAAGAGGTACTGGGCATCCACGACAGCCAGTAGCCAGGCCGGAGCCTGGATCACCACGTGCTTCCCATCAATGGCACCAACGCAATTTGGAAAGTTCCAGCGCTCCTGGAACCCAGCAGCGATGGCTCTCCAGTCCTCCGTCTGTGGTACCGGCATGGTCTCCTCGACCAGCGCGGTCCAGATGGCACCCGCAACCTCCTTGACGATGACAGCCACTGTTGCATGCCCGACCCGATAGCTGAATGCTATGGTCCTGTACGAGTCACCGGTTGCCAGGTACCTGAGAAAAAAGTAATATACAAGATTTTAAAAAAAAAGAGTTATACGCCACGCAGACACACACACCATAGACACACACATCACAGACACACACACACCACACACATCACAGACACACCACAGGCACACACATCACAGACACACACATACACCACAGGCACACACATCAGACACACACATACCACAGACACACACACCAACACACACATCACAGACACACACACACCACAGACACACACACCACAGACAGACACACACACACACACCACAGACACACACCACAGACACACACACACACACACACACACACACACAGGGGAGCAATACTGCGTTTACCTAGCTATCTTAATTAATGTCATTCATCTGAACTACATCACAGACTTCATTCCTCCATTGCATGCATTCTCTCTCTTTATATACAGAGTCATATTAAAGAAGTAGAAATACACAAAACGTACCGTAGGCAGATGGCGAGTCGCTCGGCGGGTCCGATTGACAAACGCATACGGGTGTCTGCCTTTGCAATCAGTGGACCGACTTTTCCGAGCAACTCGTCGAACGCGTCTTTGCTCATCCTGAAGTACTGCTGAAACAGTACACCATTCAGGCGGAGCTCTTGGACAAGAACGTGGTATTCCCCCCGTTGCAGACGTTTTCTGAGTATTGTATGTACCCAACAGCGACGCACTATACGTGGCCTCCTGCGAGACATTGCATAAACCAACGCTACCGTTGCTACAAAAACGGCATCCATTTTGGCAATAGTGTAGAAGAACCGGGCTTTTTTTGCTTTGTATGCTGGGGGCGGGCGGGAGATTCCTGATTGGTTGTTGGTCGCGAGAAATCGCCAAGCCTCAGACACGCCCAGCTTCAAGCTTTTTCGACGCCTGTAGTGTAGAACTGCGGTCAACTCAGCCGTCTCTCAAATTTGCTTGGTCAAATGAGCAGTTCTTCATTTCTGAGTGCGCGATTTATAGCGCCTTTACGGTAATCGCTGAGAAGCGGCACTAACGCAAGAGTAAAAATAATGCATGTTTTTTCTGCTTCATGCGATACAAATTATTTTTACCATGAGTTCTTAAAAAAACTAACACTGTTTGACTCAGTCCTAGTTTGACTGCTACCAACAATAAAATGAAGTACTTTTACTGTCTTTTTTCTGGGTAATACTCTCAAATTCCCCTCCTGAGAACAAAATCATGCAACTTCTGCTATATTTGATGAGATAAAATCATTTTTATCGATGCATCCTTAATGAAAGTGATACTGTTGGACTCAGTACTTGTTAGACTACTACCACAAGTACAATCAAGTACTTTTACTGTGTACTTTTGAGTAATCCCCTGTCAAACTCCCCTCCAGAGTACAATAATGCATGTTTTCTGCCCTCTTTGATGAGAGATAAAAGGATTTTTAAAAATAAGTTCTTAGTGAAATTATACTGTTGAACTCAGTACTACTTGGACTAGTAGCACAAGTACAATCAAGTACTTTTACTGTGTACTTTTTGAGTAATCCCCTGTCAAACTCCGCTCCAGAGTACAATAATGCATGTTTTCTGCCCTCTTTGATGAGAGATAAAATGATTTTGTGCAATAAGTTCTTAATGTAATTGGTACTGTTGGATTCAGTACTACTTGGACTACTACCAAAAGTACAATCAAGTACTTTTACTGTGTACTTTTTGAGTAATCCTTTGTCAAACTCCACCCCTGAGTACAATAATGCATGTTTTCTGCCATCTTTGATGAGAGATAAAATGATTTTGTGCAATAAGTTCTTAATGTAATAGGTACTGTTGGATTCAGTACTACTTGGACTACTACCAAAACTACAATCAAGTATTTTTACTGTGTACTTTTTGAGTAATCCTTTGTCAAACTCCACCCCTGAGTATAATAATGCATGTTTTCTGCCATCTTTGATGAGAGATAAAATGATTTTGTGCAATAAGTTCTTAATGTAATTGGTACTGTTGGATTCAGTACTACTTGGACTACTACCAAAACTACAATCAAGTATTTTTACTGTGTACTTTTTGAGTAATCCTTTGTCAAACTCCACCCCTGAGTACAATAATGCATGTTTTCTGCCATCTTTGATGAGAGATAAAATAATTTTGTGCAATAAGTTCTTAATGTAATTGGTACTGTTGGATTGAGTACTACTTGGACTACTACCAAAACTACAATCAAGTATTTTTACTCTGTACTTTTTGAGTAATCCTTTGTCAAACTCCACCCCTGAGTACAATAATGCATGTTTTCTGCCATCTTTGATGAGAGATAAAATGATTTTGTGCAATAAGTTCTTAATGTAATTGGTACTGTTGGATTCAGTACTTGGACTACTACCAAAAGTACAATCAAGTACTTTTACTGTGTACTTTTTGAGTAATCCTTTGTCAAACTCCACGCCTGAGTACAATAATCAACCCTGTCTCCTAAAAATTACGTTCCCACAGAACTAAACTGCATTCTCAATTACGTTTAGCCAGAAACGTATTTTCTCCCACGTTACGTTCGTTATGAACGTATCTCAAATACGTTTATTTTCGACATATCTTCTAGAAACATATCTTCTCCCACGTTACGTTCGTTATGAACGTATCTTAAATACGTTTATTTTCTACATATCTTCTAGAAACGTATTTTCTCCCACGTTACGTTCGTTATGAACGTATCTTAAATACGTTTATTTTCTACATATCTTTGCCATTTATTGCCTTGCTTATAATAATGATAATAGTCATTTATAAATATCATTTTAGAGCACACATTTGAAATCGAGAATCGGGCTCGATATATGGTTAAATTAAAATCAGTAGGCGAGGCTGTAATTTCGGCAGCTGTTACTCTCATGAGCGAGGCAGAAAATATTAGTTTTAACATGACAAAAAGCTGCTGTGTCGTTTATTGCACCTCAAAGATTAAAACAAATCCAGAGTTACTTGTTTCTGTACTTCCTCTAAGAAGAAAGGACAGTAAAAGAAGAGCTCTGTGGCTTCAGGCTTGATCGCCGTTCAAATGACAGCGTTGGTTTCCCCAAAAGTGGGCGGGGCTGTAAAGTGACGTTTTACTATCATCTATTATTCAAAACCATTCTATTTATTCTAACGTAAATTACATGCCAGTGTTTTATCTTTTTATTTATTTGTTTTTATTTTAAATCGTATAAATGTCTGTGAGGAAAATAAATGGGGTTTAGAGCCTCAAAATATTGAAATCTGTATTTTTTAAAAATCTTTTCCTTCTAATTTGTTATTCTTTTCTAAATAACACTGTTATTTACTCAACCATAACACACAATTATCCTTGTTTTTATTTATTCGTTTAATTCTATAATCTTGGGCTTTTTAGCCGTAAATAAAGTCACTGGAAACAGACGGGACATTTCGAGCGATACACACCACAAACCCACCGAACTGATTACCCAAGATCCTCAGCTTGAAGCTCGTTGATTGGATGTTTTAGCCGCAATAAACGCTGGGATATGGTGTTAATAAGTTGTGATATCCGAAAACGAAAAATAAAATAATACCTAATTCAGAGTGTTCTTGCTTTTCTCTTTGGAAGTCATCACATAACGGCATTGTAATACACGGTTCGGCTGCATTAAATATTATACATCTGCCGTAGTTCTTTATTTATGATGAGAAGACTTCTAGACAAACATGAGGAACTGCCGCCAAAACTGAATACTTGATGTGGATCATAAATATATCAACAATTAAACAACATCTTCAATTTCTTTTCACAAAATACGTCTCCTTGCAGTATCAATAGTAATTCGGCTGACTTTTATATTTGATCCAATTGGTAGATAATAGGTTATATTTACACCATAACGGTGCACAGCTGATAGAAAAGGACTTGTAGTTTTTAAAGATATTACTGATTTTCTTTGAATATAAGAATGTAAATACTGAGTTGAGAGAATAGTCAGGGGATTTGGGTGATGGGAGACACATCTATGGATTCAGAATTTCAATAGCGTACCATTAAATGACGGATATACCTTTCTGTCTGTGATGTTTTACAAATCAGATATTAATGTGTAGAAGTAAAACATGTGAAATAATATAGCAATATCCTGTAAAATTATGTAAAAACATGAATAAAACTACACATCTTCAGATGTTATACATACATAAGTGTTCTACACTAATAATACAAAGTTATTATTAGTATGCTGTTTGTACCTTGTGTGCACCGCCTAGTGGTTAAAGCACGTTATTGAATTATTTTTGTTGAATAATGTTATTTGATGAAAACAATATAATAATAATAATAATAATAATAATAATAATTTCAATTTATATAGCGCCTTTCACGAAACCCAAGGATGCTTTACAATGGGAAGTAACAAAACAAAAAGTAATAATAAAGATACATAGGCTGAAGAAAACAAAAACAGGAACAGGTTGCTGAGTACTGTATATTAGTTGAGGCCAAAGGCCTGAGTGAACAGATGGTGTTTGAGGTGTTTTTTGAAGGTGTCCAGAGTGTCTGCATTCCTGATTGCACAGGGGAGAGAGTTCCAGAGGGTGGGGGCTGCGACACTGAAAGCTCTGTTGCCAAATGTTTTCAGCTTGGAGCGCTGGATGGAGAGCAGCCCTTTGTCAGAGGACCGCAGGTGACGAGAGGGGGTGTAGGGCTGAAGGAGGTCAGAGATGTATGGAGGGGCTAGGGAGTGGAGAGATTTGTAAGTCAGCAGGAGGAGTTTGTACTGGATGCGTGACTTGACCGGGAGCCAGTGAAGGTGGATGAGGGTAGGAGTGATGTGTTGCCAGGGCTTAGTGTGGGTGAGGAGCCTGGCTGCAGAGTTCTGGACGTACTGGAGCCTGTCCAGGGCTTTGCTGCTGACCCCGAACAGAACTCCATTGCAGTAGTCCAGACGAGAAGAGATGAAGGTATGAATTAATGTTTCTGCAACGGGGTCGGGGAGAGTGGGCCGGAGTCTGGAGATGTTTCGTAGGTGAAAGAAAGCGGTTTTGACAGTAGATCTGATGTGGGAGTTGAAGGTGAGGCTGGAGTCCAGAGTGACGCCCAGGCTGCGAACCTCAGGGGAAGGGTGGATGGAGCCGCCATCGATGGTGAGGAGCAGATCTCCAACCTTCCGGAGCAGTGTTTTTGGGGCCACAACCATGAGCTCTGTTTTGTTATTGTTGAGTTTAAGTAGATTTTTTGACATCCAGGCTTGGATGTCGCGGAGGCAGTTGACAAGTGACAGTGGGGGTAGCTGGGATGATGGATTGGTACTGATGTAGAGTTGGGTGTCGTCGGCATAGGAGTGGAAGTTGAGACCATGTCGGCGGATGATTTCACCGAGGGGGAGCATGTAGATGTTGAATAGAAGGGGGCCGAGCACTGAACCTTGCGGCACACCTTGGTTGACAGGGGCTGGGGGAGAGCTGGATTTTCCGATGGTCACAAACGGTTGCCTGTTGGAGAGGTAGGAATGGAACCAGGAGAGGGCTGTACCAGAGAGGCCAAGGTAGACGGATAGGCGGTTGAGTAGGATAGTGTGGGAGACTGTGTCGAATGCGGCGGAGATGTCCAGGAGGATAAGGATGCTGATATTAAGAGTACATACTTTCATAGGGGGAAAGTAGAAGGTCAATGATAGAAATATAGAATATAAAAAGTCAAGAAGATACTATAAGTGATCTCTACAATAAAACAGTTTAGTGCCGGATGTACAAAGATATTAATAGGAGGATGTGCAAAACAGAAAAACGAATTAACCTTTATTAACACATTAAAGAATACTTTAGGTTAAGGTCTTATTTTAAACAAGAAAAAAGCTTTGGGGGTATCTATCTACCGATGAATATTAAGCCTGACAAAGTACTTAACGTCTAATATATTGCTTTCCTGCAATGTTAACTATGTTGAAGCACTTCTTTTAACTGATATTATACACATTAATTATACTCTTATGTATGTAGATAGTATAAGAAATGTGCAGAATATGACAGTTTAATGGTGGAGGTACACACATATTGATAGATGTCTTGTAATGCGCTGTTGAGGAACCTGCGACCCAAGTTGTGTATATGATCAATAAACCTTAGAAAATCTTGAAATCTTGAAAGGGATGTGCAAAATATCCATTATACAGTTTTTAATTAACTATTAGTAGAGAATAACGAGTAATGAATATACTTTATAGAGATCTGCAGATAAATGTTTCGTCTTCTCAAGCACCACCTATCAAATATCTCCCCTGATTGTTGGCACTTGACAATCACCTTCCCTGAATTTTACTCAGGTGTAACTAAAGTCTGCTTTAAGGGTTGTTTATATTTCACATCATTAATCAGAATCTGCAAAGTAACTAAACTAAATGTAGTGGAGTATAAATATCAGGTTAACCTCTGAATTGTAGTGGAGTAGAATTACAAAGTAAGCTGTCGTGTGGGTATATATTAATGCTGCCCATTATGGATATAAGCGATTTTTACCCATTTAGTAATTACATGTTTTAAATGTGTACACACCAATGTGTTTCCTATCGCCTAAACCTCCAGGGCTGTACACAGTTTAATACTGGCAACTTCTAATTTTGGGAAAAACGTCTTTTAAAACTACAATTCCCAGTAGATACGTGCCATAGAGAACATGTTGCGAAACACAATAGCCAGCATGTGTATTTCTCGGGGGGCGTTCGAGTCCAGTTTTGAATAGTCTGCCGTGGTTTCGTTCCATTTCAAAGAGCTTGACGCTCGGCGTAACCTTGGCGCACTGCCACTCCAACATCACGGGGTTTGTCAACGGGACTGTAGTCCCAAACGATAGCTGGGGATTATGGGTAGTGTAGTGTCTTCGGCCATCCTAAATCTCGAAATGTCCCGTCTGTTTCTGGTGACTTTATTTACGGCTAAAAAGCCCAAGATTATAGAATTAAACAAATAAATAAAAACAAGGATAATTGTGTGTTATTGTTGAGTAAATAACAGTGTGTTATTTAGAAAAGAATAACAAATTAGAAGGAAAAGATTTTAAAAAATACAGATTTCAGTATTTTGAGGCTCTAAACCCCATTTATTTTCCTCACAGACGTCTATACGATTTAAAATAAAAACAAATAAATAAAAAGATAAAACACTGGCATGTAATTTACGTTAGAATAAATAGAATGGTTTTGAATAATAGATGATAGTAAAAATCTACGTCACTTTACAGCCCCGCCCACTTTTGGGGAAACCAACGCTGTCATTTGAACGGCGATCAAGCCTGAAGCCACAGAGCTCTTCTTTTACTGTCTTTTCTTCTTAGAGGAAGTATAGAAACACGTAACTCTGGATTTGTTTTAATGTTTGAGGTAAACGACACAGCAGCTTTGTGTCATGTTAAAACTATTATTTTCTGCCTCGCTCATGAGAGTAACAGCTGGCGAAATTACAGCCTCGCCTGATTTTAATTTAACCATATATCGAGCCTGATTCGCGATTTCAAAGGTGTGCTCTAAAATGATATTTATAAATGACTATTATCATTATTATAAGCAAGACAATAAATGGCAAAGATATGTAGAAAATAAACGTATTTAAGATACGTTCATAAGGAACGTAACGTGGGAGAAAATATGTTTCTAGAAGATATGTAGAAAATAAACGTATTTTAGATACGTTCATAACGAACGTAACGTGGGAGTAAATACGTTTCAAGCTAAACGTAATTCAGAATGCAGTTTAGTTCTGTGGGAACGTAATTTTTAGGAGACAGGGTTGCAATAATGCATGTTTTCTGCCATCTTTGATGAGGGATCAAATTATTTTTATCCATAAGTTCTTAATAAAATTGGTACTGTTGGACTCAGTACATGTTAGACTACTACCACAAATACAATCAAGTACTTTTACTGTGTACTATTTGAGTAATACTCTGTCAAACTCCCCTCCAGAGTACAATAATGCATGTTTTCTGCCCTCTTTGATGAGAGATAAAAGGATTTTTAAAAATAAGTTCTTAGTGAAATTGATACTGTTGAACTCAGTACTACTTGGACTAGTAGCACAAGTACAATCAAGTAATTTTACTATGTACTTTTTGAGTAATCCCCTGTCAAACTCCCCTCCAGAGTACAATAATGCATGTGTTCTGCCCTCTTTGATGAGAGATAAAATGATTTTGTGCAATAAGTTCTTAATGTAATTGGTACTGTTGGATTCAGTACTACTTGGACTACTACCAAAACTACAATCAAGTATTTTTACTGTGTACTTTTTGAGTAATCCTTTGTCAAACTCCACCCCTGAGTACAATAATGCATGTTTTCTGCCATCTTTGATGAGAGATAAAATGATTTTGTGCAATAAGTTCTTGATGTAATTGGTACTGTTGGATTCAGTACTTGGACTACTACCAAAAGTACAATCAAGTACTTTTACTGTGTACTTTTTGAGTAATCCTTTGTCAAACTCCACCCCTGAGTACAATAATGCATGTTTTCTGCCATCTTTGATGAGAGATAAAATGATTTTGTGCAATAAGTTCTTAATGTAATTGGTACTGTTGGATTCAGTACTACTTGGACTACTACCAAAAGTACAATCAAGTACTTTTACTGTGTACTATTTGAGTAATACTCTGTCAAACTCCCCTCCAGAGTACAATAATGCATGTTTTCTGCCCTCTTTGATGAGAGATAAAAGGATTTTTAAAAATAAGTTCTTAGTGAAATTGATACTGTTGAACTCAGTACTACTTGGACTAGTAGCACAAGTACAATCAAGTACTTTTACTATGTACTTTTTGAGTAATCGCCTGTCAAACTCCCCTCCAGAGTACAATAATGCATGTTTTCTGCCCTCTTTGATGAGAGATAAAATGATTTTGTGCAATAAGTTCTTAATGTAATTGGTACTGTTGGATTCAGTACTACTTGGACTACTACCAAAACTACAATCAAGTACTTTTACTGTGTACTTTTTGAGTAATCCTTTGTCAAACTCCACCCCTGAGTACAATAATGCATGTTTTCTGCCATCTTTGATGAGAGATAAAATGATTTTGTGCAATAAGTTCTTAATGTAATTGGTACTGTTGGATTCAGTACTACTTGGACTACTACCATAAGTACAATCAAGTACTTTTACTGTGTACTTTTTGAGTAATCCTTTGTCAAACTCCACGCCTGAGTACAATAATGCATGTTTTCTGCCATCTTTGATGAGAGATACAATAATTTTTTACAATGAGTTCTTAATAAAATTGGTTATGCTGAATTCTGTATTACTTGGACTACTACCACGAGTACAATCAAGCACTTTTACTGTGTACTTTTTAAGTAATACTTGTTTAAACTCCTGTCCTGAGTACACAAAATAATGTATTCTGCTATATTTGATGAGAGATAAAATGATTTTGTGCAATAAGTTCTTAATGTAATTGGTACTGTTGGATTCAGTACTACTTGGACTATTACCAAAACTACAATCAAATACTTTTATGCTGTACTTTTTGAGTAATCCTTTGTCAAACTCCTCTCCAGAGTACAATAATGCATGTTTGCTGCCATCTTTGATGAGAGATAAAATCATTTTGTGCAATAAGTTCTTAATGAAATTGATACTGTTGGATCAATACTACTTGGACTAGTAGCACAAGTACAATCAAGTACTTTTACTGTGTACTTTTTGAGTAATCCTTTGTCAAACTCCACCCCTGAGTACAATAATGCATGTTTTCTGCCATCTTTGATGAGAGATAAAAGGATTTTTTGCAATAAGTTCTTAATAAAATTGGTACAGTTGGATTCAGTACTACTTGGACTACTACTAAAAGTACAATCAAGTACTTTTACTGTGTACTTTTTGAGTCTTGTAATGCGCTGTTGAGGAACCTGCGACCCAAGTTGTGTATATGATCAATACACCTTAGAAAATCTTGAAATCTTGAAAGGGATGTGCAAAAGAGCCATTATACAGTTTTTAATTAACTATTAGTAGAGAATAACGAGTAATGAATATACTTTATAGAGATCTGCAGATAAATGTTTAGTCTTCTCAAGCACCAACTATCAAATATCTCTCCTGATTGTTGGCACTTGACAATCACCTTCCCTGAATTTCACTCAGGTGTAACTAAAGTCTGCTTTAAGGGTTGTTTATATTTCACATCATTAATCAGAATCTGCAAAGTAACTCAACTAAATGTAGTGGAGTAAAAATACCAGGTTAACCTCTGATTTGTAGTGGAGAATTACAAAGTAACAATGAGCTGTCATGTGGGTATATATTAATGCTGCACATTATGGATACAAGCGATTTTCACCCATTTAGTAATTACATGTTTTAAATGTGTACACACCAATGTGTTTCCTATCGCCTAAACCTCCAGAGAACATGTTGCGAAACACAATAGCCAGCATGTGTATTTCTCGGGGGGCGTTAGAGTCCAGTTTTGAATAGTCTGCCGTGGTTTCGTTCCATTTCAAAGAGCTTGACGCTCGGCGTAACCTTGGCGCACTGCCACTCCAACATCACGGGGTTTGTCAACGGGACTGTAGTCCCAAACGATAGCTGGGGATTATGGGTAGTGTAGTATCTTTGGCCATCCTAAATCTCGAAATGTCCCGTCTGTTTCTGGTGACTTTATTTACCGCTAAAAAGCATGCTAAAATGCCCAAGATTATAGAATTAAACGAATAAATAAAAACAAGGATAATTGTGTGTTATTGTTGAGTAAATAACAGTGTGTTATTTAGAAAAGAATAACAAATTAGAAGGAAAAGATTACAAAAATACAGATTTCAGTATTTTGAGGCTCTAAGCCCCATTTCTTTTCCTCACAGACGACAAAAAAAGTCCGACATTATACGATTTAAAATAAAAACAAATAAATAAAAAGATAAAAGACTGGCATGCAATTTACGTTAGAATAAATAGAATGGTTTTGAATAATAGATGATAGTAAAATCTACGTCACTTTACAGCCCCGTCCACCTTTGGGGAAACCAACGCTGTCATTTGAACTGCGATCAAGCCTGAAGCCACAGAGATCTTCTGTTACTGTCCTTTCTTCTTAGAGGAAGCACAGAAACACATAACTCTGGATTTGTTTTAATGTTTGAGGTGCAATAAATGACACAGCAGCTTTTTGTCATGTTAAAACTATTATTTTCTGCCTTGCTCATGAGAGTAACAGCTGGCGAAATTACAGCCTCGCCTACTGATTTTAATGTAACCATATTTCGAGCCCGATTGTCGATTTCAAAGGTGTGCTCTAAAATGATATTTATAAATGACTATTATCATTATTATAAGCAAGACAATAAATGGCAAAGATATGTAGAAAATAAACGTATTTAAGATACGTTCATAACGAACGTAACGTGGGAGAAAATACGTTTCTAGAAGATATGTAGAAAATAGACGTATTTTAAATAGGTTCATAACGAACGTAACGTGGGAGTAAATAAGTTTCTAGCTAAACGTAATTGAGAATGCAGTTTAGTTCTGTGGGAACGTAATTTTTAGGAGACATGGTTGCAAAAATTATACATGTGTTATACATCCAGAAATATCAAAATATCGTTTCCCACAGTGTGACATGTATACATAAAACAAAAAGGGCCTAGATAAACGTGGTATAAATTAAACAAACAAAAAGGGCCTAGATAACCCGGGGTATACCGTTTAAAATGTTAATATATTTAAAGTGTTCAAAGTGCAGTTTCAGTGCAAGTCAGTTGAAACGATCTTAAGTTGGCGTGACGTTGAAGTCGTGCGACCCTGCTGCTGTACTGGCTTGTAGTTCGTTTATAGCATAACGTTAGCATTTCTCTTTTGGCGACTAGATTTATGATTCAAAAATTATAAAAGTAGGGTAGACATGTGGAGATTATCCGGCTGAACAAAACGTGATCCCTCTCTTAAATGTGTGTCAACCACAGACCTTATTTCGAGCTATTTTCCAAAATCCTATGGAGAATTTGCATTGGTTTTTCACGAAGGAACCGGAAGAACTTTACTTCCGGGTTTTACCACGCGTCACTGCGGTTCTCTATACCTGTCAATTAGTGCTTCCATGGACCTCATCTGTAATGGAAGCTCGTCGAGGGTACGTATATTTGTATTTCAACAGAAAAGTAGTTATATACATAATTGTGTTCGAAAATAAAACACAAGTGTTTATATTAATTGTTTATAGTTCTGATTTGACTTTATTTTAAGTCAAATCATAACTATTATATGTAGTTTAATCATTTTTATTTAGGTGGTCGCTCAGTTTTTCAAATGTACACCATTCAGCTCCTCCAGCACCCCTACTTCCCGCGGTACCCGACACACTGAACTCACATGTTGTTTAACAGATGACACGTTTGTAAACAAAAACCCTGCTGGGGGACTGGGTGATACATTATCTTTTAAAATTGTATGAACATGTCCAAATTTAAGAATCCCCATATAAATTGTCAACGGACAAACTGTTTTCTCAAGATGTACATGTATTATTATTATTATTATTATTATTATTATTATAATGAACAGCGGAACGTTAGATGCATTCTATCGAGCACTTTCGTTGATGTTGAAGTGCAGGCTATACGCCACTTTCGGGTCCCGGGGGAGCAGCTCCGGGTGAGCAGCTGGCAGCGAAACAGCTGTTTCGCTGCCAGCTGCTCCCCCGGGACCCGAAAGTGGCGTATAGCCTGCACTTCAACATCAACGAAAGTGCTCGATATATGCTATATTGAATCAATAACACAAACTAACTGTATCACTATAACATGATGGTGATGGTGATGAAGAATGCATCTAACGTTCCGCTGTTCATTATAATACAAAAACAGCATTAAACAAACCATCATGCTCTTACTTTGAAATCATGCGGAAATGTCGCCATCAGCGGGCCATCACGTGGTTTCCGAAAATAACCGAGTGACACGGGTAGATTTTAGCCGAGACCGGCGGAAAATATGTCTCAAAATTCCGTGTGTGTAAAAAGACGATCCGCGAACAGAGATTTGAGATCCGTGAACAGAGATTTGATATCCGCAAGCGCATTTTTGGTCCACAAATACAAATTGGATTCACAAATGCCTGATCGAAAGGTGTAAATGTTAAAGAGATATTCACAGATCTTTTTTTTATTTGTGAACATATTTAGCGTATTTGCAGATCCGTTTTACACTTGCAAATGTATTTGTGAGTTTGCAAATCTTTTAAATGCATTTGTGGATGTTGTTTTACATTTTCAAATCACATATTTACACACAAATTATTTTTATGTTCACACAAATAATTATGAGACATATCTATACCAGGGTTTCCGTTAGCCGGTAATTACCGGTTTTTAGCTGGTAAAATGTATTCAAAACCGGTAAATTCAAAACCTGCCGGTCAAAATGTCTGGTAATAATTAGGGAGGCTCCGATAGATCGGCCGCCGGTCATTATCGGCCGATATTCACTCTTAATAGTTTGATCGGTGCTCTCTATAAAGGCCGATCAGGAGAGCTGGATCTGATCGATATGGACATAAACGCGAGTGAAGTATAACCGGACACGCGAGAGAGATCAGATCAGCTGCTGAGTCTGACCGAGACACGCAGCTCTGCATAATCACCTCGCCCTCTGTTTAGCGAGCTGCAGGAGCTGCATGAGAAACTGACGGGCTGTCAGAGAGAGAGGGAGGGAGAGGGGAAAAGAGAGGATCCGTTTCTCCCGTGTTATTATTCAAAGTTAATGTAAACTTTTGAATAATGTACGTTATCTACTACAAGTAGTTTGTTTGAATGTAATAATTATGTTGTTTGTGGAATAATTTATTGAAAAATGAATCTGAATTTTTCGATCTGTTACGATTATAAACTGAAGCAATATAAAAATGAGCCCCGTGAACTGAGTTTTAAACTGAAGCATATCTGCTCATAGTCCGGTAATTACCTGCTAACGGAAACTCTGTACACAACTCTTATTATTATTATTGAAATATGACCGGTAATTTTCAAATGTGTCCGGTAAAATAAATTCTGCCCGGACATTTGACCGGCGAGAAAAAATCCTAGCGGAAACCCTATGCCCATATAAATACGGTGCTTTTCTACAGATTACTTTATTACTGCACTGGTAAGGTAAAATTAGGCCGATTAATAAGATGTGAAGTGCTTTGTAACTTCGACCCGCTTGACTGAATACTGTAGTGCCGTGAAAAGAGAGTCGGAGGCGGTGTATTAAGAATGGAGTTCCAATCTTTATTATCCATTACTTCAGAGAGGTTAACACATGCACTGCTCTGCCATGATGAGCTAGCAGGAATGGCAGCTAAAGCTACAGGTGTTCCCCACTAAAGGGTCCGTGTGGCAACACAATAAGCAAGGTGAATTATGTCCAATAACGTGTCACCACACAAGCCCCCCCAGAATTCACACATAAACAAAATCAGCATGGCGGGGAGGAACGACACGCCGACCCCCACGACTCCTGAGCACGGGAGTCGGAAAAGTGACTCCCGCCTGTGCGGCCCCCGGAAGGGGAGGGACCGGGACAACAGGTCTTAAATCCGTGACAGGGGACGAGGCCGGGGGGGCGGCCCCGTCGCGGAGGTCGAGCCAGCACCACAGGCTGGTCCAAGTCCAGGTGAGCAGCCTTCACCCGGTCCACCGAGACGTGCTCGGCCTTGCCACCCAGGTCGACCACCAGGTGCTTGTCCCCGTGCTCCAAGACCCGGAAAGGCCCATCATAAGGGGGCTGCAGGGGGCCTCTGTGCGCATCGTGCCAGATGAACACGTGCTCCGCCGAGCGGAGCTCTGCGGGAACCTGGGACACCTGAGTACCGTGCTGAGTAGTAGGGATCGGAACAAAGGCCTCAGCGGCGTCACGCAGGAAAGCCCGCTGGGCCGACGCCGACCAGGGAGCCGATGCATTTGGGAGGAAATCCCCCGGAACTCTCAGCGGCTGACCGTAGACCATCTCCACTGTAGAACACTGCAGATCTTCCTTAGGTGCGGTCCTCAGGCCCAGCATCACCCAGGGCAGCTTGTCGACCCAGTTACCGTCCGTAAGGCCGGCCTTGAGGGCCGCCTTCATGGAGCGATGAAAGCGCTCGCAGAGACCGTTAGCCTGAGGGTGGTAAGCGGTAGTCCTGTGCAGCTTAACCCCCAAACCGCCTGCCACAGCGTTCCAGAGCTCGGACGTGAACTGAGAGCCCCTGTCTGAGGAAATGTCTGACGGGGTGCCAAAACGACACACCCACGTTGCAATGAAGGCCCGGGCAACGTCTGCGGCTGATGTCGAAACGAGCGGAACCGCCTCCGGCCAACGGGTCGTCCTGTCCACCATGGTGAGGAGGTAGGAAAACCCCTGAGAGGAAGGCAACGGACCAACCAGGTCAATGTTGACGTGATCAAACCTCCTCTCAGGCACCAGGAAACGCTCCAACGGGGCCTTCGTGTGGCGGTGCACCTTAGCGCGTTGACAAGCCACGCACTCCCTGGCCCAAGTCCTCACGTCCCTTTTCAGTCCTTGCCAAACGAACTTCGCCGCTACCAAACGGACCGAAGGTTTAACGCCGGGGTGTGACAGGCCGTGCACAGCCTCGAACACAGGACGCCTCCAGCTGGCAGGGACGACAGGCCGCGCCAGGCCCGTAGAGACGTCACACAGGAGAGTAATGCCCGCGTCGCCGAACACCACGTCCTCCAAGCGCAGCCCCGCGCTCTCCACCTTCAGGGCCTGGACGCCGGGATCTGTGACCTGGTCTGCCGCCATGCGAGTATAGTCCAGGCCCAACTGGACGGCACCGATGACGACCCTGGAGAGGCAATCAGCAACCAGGTTCGACTTGCCAGCCACGTGCTTAATGTCCGTAGTGAACTCCGATATGTAGGACAGCTGCCGCTGCTGACGTGCCGACCAAGGCTCCGCCACTTTTGACATGGCAAAGGTGAGCGGCTTGTGGTCGACAAACGCCATAAATTCACGGCCTTCCAGCATGAAACGGAAGTGCCGCATGGCCAAATAAAGTCCGAGGAGCTCCCGGTCAAAGGCGCTGTATTTGCGTTCTCTAGGCGTCAGCTGGCGGCTGAAAAAGGCGAGCGGCTGCCAAGCGCCCTCCACCCACTGCTCGTGCACTGCGCCGACCGCGTAGTCTGACGCGTCCGTGGTGATGGAGATGGGAGCCGTAGATGATGGGTGTGCCAGCAAAGCCGCCTGAGCCAACGCGGTCTTGACCTCAGCAAAAGCGCCGTCCGCCTCTGCTGTCCAGTCGATCTCCTGGACGGGGGTCTTGCCTTTCAACGCTTCATATAGCGGCCGCATGATGTGTGCGGCCCGGGCGATGAAACGGTGGTAGAAAGTCACCATCCCCAGAAACTCACGGAGCGACCGGGCTGTGAGCGGGCGAGGAAACGCCGCAACAGCCTCCACCTTCGCTGGCAGAGGTGTCGCACCGCCCTTGGTGACGCGGTGCCCCAGGAAATCGATGTCCGACACCCCGAACTGGCACTTTGCAGGATTGATGATTAATCTGTGTTCGTTGAGCCGTGTGAAAAGGGCTCGGAGGTGGGACAGGTGCTCCTGCACTGAAGCGCTGGCGACGAGTATGTCGTCGAGGTAAACAAACACAAACGGCAGGTCCCGCAGCACCGAATCCATCAGGCGCTGGAACGTCTGAGCGGCATTCTTGAGTCCAAAAGGCATCCGCAGGAACTCAAAAAGTCCAAAAGGCGTTATCACTGCTGTCTTGGGAATGTCCAGGGGGTGCATGGGCACCTGGTGGTATCCACGCACCAGGTCCACCTTGGAAAAACACCCCCGTACCGGCCAGATGCGCCGAAAAGTCCTGAATGTGCGGCACCGGATAGCGGTCAGGCGTAGTGGCGTCGTTGAGTCGGCGGTAATCCCCGCACGGGCGGAACCCGCCGTTCGATTTGGGAACGACGTGCAGGGGGGAAGCCCAAGGACTGTCGGAGCGGCGGACAATGCCCAGGCGCTCCATGGTTGCGAACTCCGCCCTCGCTACAGCCAGCTTAGAAGGGTTCAACCGCCGGGCCCTGGCGTAGACAGGAGGCCCCCCGGTAGTGACGTGGTGTTCCACGCCATGCTTAGTGGTAAGCGCAGAGAAGGTGGGTAGCGGACAGGTCTGGAAACTCGGCCAACAGTCTGAGAAACGTGTCTGCACCTGACAGCGAGCCTGACAGCCCGTCGTACGCTGCGCTGCCAAGTGTGCACACGAGGGAAGAAAACGTTAAGGCATCAACCAAACGCCTATTCTTAACGTCCACTAAGAGTCCATGAGCACACAAAAAATCCGCTCCGAGGAGGGGAAAAGAATGTCCGCTGTCACAAAATCCCAGCTGAAACGCTGTCCTCCGATGCACAAACACATAGGCCTCACGCCGTACGTGCGAATGGGACTGCCGTTAGCCGTCGTCAATCGCGGTCCGTGCCCCCACGGGCGACGTCTTCACTCGACGCTGGAACTACGCTCCGTTGAGCGCCCGTGTCACACAGAAACAGGCTCCCCGAAACGCTGTCGCTGACGAAGAGGAGCCTGCACGTGCCGCCGACGCTCAGAGCCACTACTGAGCGCCGGCCCCTCCGTTTCCCGGGGGTTTGTAGCTGCACGGAGCGATGCATCTCTTCGCCCTTGTCCCGAAACGTGCGTGGTAAACGCACTCTCCGGCGTCTCCACGCCGGCTAGCCACAGCCGTGTCCGGCCTCCGCCACGCTTTCTTGACTGCCGGTGGGCCGCTGAGCGTCGCGGCTAACGTCTCTGCCCCGGGCTGTTGCGTAGCCAGGAAAAAACCATCCGCTTCCTCAGCCAAAGCACGGGGCTCCGTGACAGGCGTGTTGGCCAGCGCCGTCTGTACCCGGGGAGGCAAGTGACGCAGGAAAATCTCCGTGAATAAAATACGGGGATCTTCCCCCCCTAGCAGATTTAGCATTTTCTCCATTAGCTGGGATGGCTTGCTGTCTCCTAGGCCTTGAATGTCAAGTATCTGGCGGGCCCTCTCCTTAGCAGATAAGCTAAATGTCTTAAGGAGAAGGGCCTTAATCGCCTCATATTTGCCATGATGTGGGGGGGCTGCGATGAATCCCACCAACCTGGATGACGTGGAGCTCCCCAGCGCTGCTACTACATGGTAGTATTTTAGGTCCCCGTCACGGACCTGTCGGCAGGCGAAATGTGCCTCCACGTGTGCGAACCATGCCTCCGCGGTGTGCTCCCAGAATTCCGGCAGCTTTATGAAAACATCGCGCTCAGCCATGTTCGTTAATTTTCCGGAAACTTTCTCGGAAAAGTCAGGGTCACCAGTGTAGTGCCGTGAAAAGAGAGTCGGAGGCGGTGTATTAAGAATGGAGTTCCAATCTTTATTATCCATTACTTCAGAGAGGTTAACACATGCACTGCTCTGCCATGATGAGCTAGCAGGAATGGCAGCTAAAGCTACAGGTGTTCCCCACTAAAGGGTCCGTGTGGCAACACAATAAGCAAGGTGAATTATGTCCAATAACGTGTCACCACAATACACAACAAACAATGAAGAAATAGTTTTATCTGGGCTGCTTCGCTGCCAGCTGCTCCCCCGGGACCCGAAAGTGGCGTAGGCTATAGCCTGCACTTCAACATCAACGAAAGTGCTCGATATATGCTATATTGAACCAATAACACAAACTAACTGTATCACTATAACATGATGATGATGATGATGGTGATGAAGAATGCATCTAACGTTCCACTGTTCATTATAATACAAAAACAGAGCATTAAACAAACCATCATGCTTACTTTGAAATCATGCGGAAATGTCGCCATCAGCAGGCCATCACGTGGTTTCCGAAAAATAACCGAGTGACACGAGTAGATTTTAGCCGAGACCGGCGGAAAATATGTCTCAAAATTCCGTGTGTGTAAAAAGACGATCCGCGAACAGAGATTTGAGATCCGTGAACAGAGATTTGATATCCGCAAGCGCATTTTTGGTCCACAAATACAAAATGGATTCACAAATGCCTGATCGAAAGGTGTAAATGTTAAAGAGATATTCACAGATCTTTTTTTAATTTGTGAACATATTTAGCGTATTTGCAGATCCGTTTTACACCTGCAAATGTATTTGTGAGTTGCAAATCTTTTAAATGCATTTGTGGATGTTGTTTTACATTTACAAATCACATATTTACACACAAATTATTTTTATGTTCACACAAATAATTATGAGACATATCTATGCCCATATTTAGCCTTCCCAAACCTGAGCCTCACGCGCCGCCTATGAGTGACTCGGATGTTGAACTTCCACCACGGGAAAGGTATGTAATCTCTCTGTTTTTATATATTACTTATGTGTTTGGTGGAACTGCGTCACAGTGCTAGTTTAGCCAAGAAGCTACAGGAATGATTAGGCAAAATGCTAAATAGTGTTACTTGTCTTTTTGGAGTTACATTTTCTAAATGAATGGCCAGTGAATGAATATATACATGTGTTTACTTATTTATTTGGTGTAATATTATTCATTTATAGTCCAATATTATCCTTTTTATATATTACTTTTGTGTTTGGTGGAACTGCATCACAGTGTTAGCTTAGCCAACAGGAATGATTAGCCAAAAATGCTAAATAGTGTTACTTGTCTTTTTGGAGTTACATTTTCTAAATGAATGGCCAGTGAATGAATATACATGTGTTTACTTATTTATTTGGTGTAATATTATTGATTTATAGTCCAATATTATCCTATAAGTATAAGCCAGTGAATCAATCTAATCTCTTTGTTTTTCCATATTTGTTAGATGAGGAGTGACCCCAGCAGGACAAAGCCACACACCCAGAAGACTTTCAGGGAGCAGCTTGCTGCAGAATTGTTGGAGTTTGCTGAAGGCCCTGCTGAAGGCCCTGCACCTCCACCACCCCCTCTTCCACCACTCACATGCATGCCTGAGTATTATGGGGAAGATGCCACCAAGGTCAGGAAGAACTGCAGGAGGTGCCTAGATGCTGGACTCAAAAGGGTGACACCTGTGTACTGCAGGAAGTGCCAGGTCCCTCTGTGCTTCACTATAAAAAAGAACTATTTCAGGGAGTGGCACGACCTAAATACTGGAACATTCAGGTAGGTATAAAGTTCAGGTAGGTATAACGTTATGCGAGTGTTTATTTAAAAAAAAAATACTTGTTGTTTTTATATACCTAGTGTGATTTTATTGTATAGTGTGTTGGTAAAATATTTGTTGTTTTTACAAACCTACAGTGTGGTTTTATTGTATAGTACGTTGGTAAAATGTTTGTTTTTACATGCCTATAGTGTGTTGGTAAAATGTTTGAAATAAATCTGCCCCAGTTGGAGTCAAATGTTACCTATGTTTCCGTTTTTTTTTATTGTGCAAGTACACTTACACACACTGACCTACAGTGTAGTTTTATTGTATAGTGCGTTGGTACAGTTACATAAACACACACAGCTACACTTACACATACAGACCTACACATACCCACACAGCTACACTTACACACCTACACATAGCTACACTTACACATACACTCCTACACATTCCCACACACACACCTACACTTACACGCACAAAAAAAAAAAATTAAAAATATTTTTTGTTGTTGTTTTGGGTGGAATGAATACCTATAGTGATGATTCAATGTAATACAATGATTTTTATAGTCTGGTACCTGAAAAAGGTCAAATGCACTGATGGAACCAAATGTGCCCAAATGTG
This sequence comes from Gymnodraco acuticeps, assembly GCF_902827175.1. Lineage (NCBI taxonomy): Eukaryota > Metazoa > Chordata > Actinopteri > Perciformes > Bathydraconidae > Gymnodraco > Gymnodraco acuticeps. The sequence continues at coordinate 743,350 of NW_022992041.1, read as the reverse complement.
CCCAAAGCTTATTCCGCCTGGACTTTATTTTCATAAACCTCTCTAAAAAGGTCAAATGTCACTTGTTTTGCCTCAATCTTGATACAGGGTACTTATTATATGTTATACTTTGGATTCCTAAAGCTTTTAGGCTACTAACCCATCATTCAAGGTTGGTCTTCACTATAAGTAATGGGTTTTCTTTAGGCGGAGACAGGAATTTACATTTTTTTGCTATGTTCCATCTGAATTTACTCTGACACAGAAACATCTATATTGATTCTGACACTTCTACATCCAACTCACAGATGTAACCTTGCTTTGATAACACAAATTATTCATATAAACCTTTTAGAAGTGAAGTTATAGTCATTTGTTCTGGGAATGTCATTTTCGAGCCTGAAACTTGAAAAACAGGCTCGGGTTTAACAGGTTAATGTTTCTAACAGAAACGAAGAATGACCATGTAGGTGATCACAGACAGAAACGAGAGTTAGCTGAATTTCATAATCTAGAATCATATCATTGGCATATCATATCATCTCTCTTGGTGAAAAATGGGGAATTGGAATTTTTCCATGGTATGGGGTTAAACATGTTTGAGGATGTAGAGTGTTTGGGAAATGAGGAGATGTGTGACCACACAGACTTACCTGATGTGGAAGAACTTTTCAAACTGACAAATATACATGCCAATGTTAATTAGTCCTAAAGTTGATACCACAATTAGTGATTCAAATTAATGAAAGGGGGGAATGTTATGGAAATTGTGAGATCAAGTGTATTAACATTGCAGACTGTAAACTGTTCCTCTGATTAGGTCATAGCGTGGAAGAGATCCTTAAATGTATGTGTGGTCAACAGAGGGGGTGAGGTTTTTGCATACTGTGTCTGAGGGGTATCTGGATATCCCATTGTCTTGTATTGAGTGAAGGTTTTGCATACTGTGCTGGCCTCCCAGAATGTTGTTGTAATGTAAATCTGCTTTGATGTCCTCCTATAAAGAGAGACTGTTTCACTCAGAAAGGTACGTGCTCTTTGGAGGAGACGTCATACTTGCAAGTATAAAAGATCCTGATTGCTTTTAATACGAATATTGTGTTGCTGTACGTTTGTTACCTTACTGATTATTCTCTCTAGACCACAGCTGATTTAAAAGCTGCTACGACAGGACTCAAGGCCTGGATTTTCACACACAGATAACGGCCTTGGCATCAACCCAACACAAAGTATAAATGTGATGCTTTTGAGATGATGCCATGTTAGCAAAACAACAGTTTTGTCAGGTACTCATTTGCAGCTAACAAGAATTAGCATTCACCCCGGACGGAAAGCCCTCACTTCCCACTATTTTCAGTCATCCGTATCACATCTCCATAACAGGATCACACTCTCCTGTAAATAGGCTTTGACCCAGCTAAAACTCAGTGAGCTGTCGAGAAACTAGACAACGTTCTTCATAAACCCGAGTTACATTAATGACATTTGACCAGATCAACTGACCCATATAGAAAATACCAATCTATATTAATGTGTTCTGCTCCATTTTCAATATATATTAATGTTGGGTGTACATTTCTTTAGGTATGGGAAGGCATTTCATCAGCATTCTTCTAGTTAAATGGAGCTCCTGTTAATTATTCATCATCCTTTCAGCTATTGACGCACAACAGAAAATGCTGACTCAATTTTTAGTTTTTATCTTTATCTTTTTGGGGCATGATTAAGTTAACGTATTAAGTAATTACAAATATGCTCAGTTAATTGAAGTGAATTACAAACATTGCCACCATGCTTAAAAGGAGTCTAAATATAACTGTTTAGGCATGTTTTTTTTTCAAACCGGGTACCCTTTCCTCACATGGTGCATTAGTGATCGAGATGCTGCTACAGCATGCCGGGGTTCATGATTCTTCAGAGGCTCTGAGTAAACATGCCACTATGGGTTAGAGGTAAGATTGCTTCTGCATGTCTGTATGATCAGTTAATCCACTTGCTGCCATCACTCACTAAATGTGCAAAACAAAAAGCACTGCAGCAGTGGATTATGTGCCTATATGCTATAAAAATGGCCATTGCATTCCCTCCTTGAGTCATCTCATACATGTTCCATTATTTATAAGAATAAATTGCTTTAAAGGTCTCCTATTATGTTATTTTTAGGCATATATTATGGGTCTCAGATATATACAAATATATAAAAAACATGTCTATGATGTGTTTTGCTCAAAAAACAGATCATGCATTTTAGAAATCCGTCATATCTCTCTATTTCAGCCCTGTTATGCCCCTTTCACACCAAGGCTTTTCCCGTTCTAGCTCCGTGCTAGAGCTTTTCTGGTTCGGAACCGGTTCTTCGGTTCAGCTCCCGCTCTGTTCACACCGCTCAGAGCCCGACTGGTGCTGCATCATTGCGTCATCGTTTGCATCATGACGTAACCGTTTGCGTGCCTGCTTCATAAAGCAAAACCGTCCGAGGTCTCGCTTTTGGTCCCGATAATCCTTCTTGACTTTTTTCAATTTGTTGCCAATCTCTTCAACGGTACGGTCAAAACCAGCGGTTCCCATCTCTTGCTGCAATTGTTATAGAATTGCTTTGGACCACGTGCTCCCCTCCAGCTTCCTCTGTACCTCTTCGGAAGACCAGATTCCCAGTAGGTAGCTGGTCTCTTCAGTGGACCACTGCTGCTTGTTAAGTTGTTAGTGTGCATCTGGACCCGGTGACGACATTACCTATTGACGCAGCAACCACTGTAAGTTATATTCTTGTTTAATTAGACTTCTCGGTTTCATTTATTCGACTCTGTATAATTGTTACTGTAGCTTAAACGGCTAAATCGCTTTTGAGAGATTTTAAATCTCAGATCTGCTCAGGCGAAACCTGCTTTACAGGTCTCAGCACTCAAGCCTGCATTATTAATATAGGCAGGGCCAATCTATTGATTGCGTGAAGTAGAACCGCGTGACTCAGTCATCTTTTAGCTCAAAAAGCATTTAAATACCGCATTTAGAAACTGATGAACTCAGTGTGCATCTGGACCCGGTGACGACATTACCTATTGATGCAGCAACCACTGTAAGTTATATTCTTGTTTAATTAGACTTCTCGGTTTCATTTATTCGACTCTGTATAATTGTTACTGTAGCTTAAACGGCTAAATCGCTTTTGAGAGATTTTAAATCTCAGATCTGCTCAGGCGAAACCTGCTTTACAGGTCTCAGCACTCAAGCCTGCATTATTAATATAGGCAAGGCCAGTCTATTGTCGCCCATCAGCTGTAGATAGTTAACTAATTAGAGGGGCGTGCCCCTACAGCTGTGAGAACTGAGCAATCAGGCGTCCATTTTAGGTATCACTTTCCTGGAGCGTCAGCGTCAGACAGGCTAAGACTGACAAAGACATTAGAGTCCTACGGGAGTCACGAGGGAGGCAAAGAGGAGGCAAATCCTACTTTGATTGAGCTAAGTATCGTTGGTGTTTTTATTTTTTCATTTTGTTGTTTAGCCCCTCATGCTATAATCATGTGTATTTTCTCCATTCCTGTTCATGTGTCTTCTCGCAATTATCACTGGCCCCGTGTATCTCGTAATCGATATAACCGGCCTGCTCTCGTCTATCCCACGTGCTCCACTGAGATCCAACATCTAGTTTCAGGTGGCCTGTGGAACTGCCAGTCAGCTGTTCCTAAGGCTGACTTCATCTCTGGCTACGCCTCCCTGCAGTCTCTGGATTTCCTTGCTCTCACTGAGACCTGGATTACTCCATCCAACACATCCACCCCAGCAGCTCTCTCCACTGCATATTCCTTCTCCCATACACCCAGACCCACTGGCAGAGGAGGTGGCACTGGTCTCCTGCTCTCTCCCAAATGGAGCTTTTCCCTCTTCAAGCTACCTAACTTCACTCCTTCCACCTTTGAGTTCCATGCCGTCACAGTAACCCATCCTATACAGTTAACCATTGTTGTTCTCTACCGTCCGCCAGGCACCTTGGGGGACTTCTTGGAGGAATTAGATCATCTCCTCTCACACATCCCTGAAACTGGCCCTCCCGCTGTACTTCTCGGAGACTTCAACCTCCAGATGGGGAAGATAGACGAACTAACATCTCTGTTAACCGCCTTTGCTTTCTCACTGTCTCCGTCCCCACCGACTCATAAAGCTGGCAATGTCCTTGATCTCATATTCTCAAGGAACTGCGCTACTTCTAACCTCTCTGTAAACCCGCTCCACACATCCGATCACTTCTTCATTTCATTCTCTCTATCCCTTTCCAAACATAACAAACTAATCTCTTCCCATCCTACACTTGTCCGCCGTAACCTTCGCTCCCTCTCCCCTCTACCTTTGCCTCGTCGGTGCTCTCAGCCCTCCCTTCCTCTGATTCGTTCCAACTACTGCCTCCAAACTCTGCTGCAGAAACTCTCCTCTCTACTCTCTCATCCACTCTGGACTCGCTCTGTCCTCTCACATCTCGGCAGGCTCGTCAGTCCCCTCCTGCTCCCTGGCTAAATGATGCACTGCGTGCTAATAGAACCGTCCTTAGGGCAGCAGAGCGGAAATGGTGGAAATCCAAACACCGTGACGACCTCCTAACCTATCAAGCTCTCCTCTCCTCTTTCTCTGCTTCGATCTCTCAGGCAAAAAGCACTTTCTTTCAAGATAAGATCCAATCTTCCTATTCCAATCCTAAAAAACTATTTTCCATCTTCTCCACCCTCTTGGACTCTCCAAAAGCTCCTCCCCCCTCCTCACTTCTGTCAAGCGACTTTGTTACCCACTTTGAAAAAAAGGTTGATGATATTCGCTCTTCTTTTTCTGACTCACCTTTACTCACCGCTGGGTCACCAGACCTTCCTTCCACCAACACACTAACCTCCTTTTCCCCTCTCTCTCCAAGTGAGGTTCTTACCCTCATTACCTCTGCCCGCCCTACCACCTGTCCTCTGGACCCTATCCCTTCAAACCTCCTTCAGACTATCGCTCCTGATATTCTACCGTTTCTCACCCATTTCATCAACACTTCTCTAACTTCTGGTCACTTTCCAAACAGTCTCAAGGAGGCAAGAGTAAACCCTCTCCTAAAGAAACCCACTCTCAACCCGTCTGATGTTATAAACTACAGGCCTGTCTCTCTCCTCCCGTTCCTGTCTAAATCACTTGAACGCGCTGTCTTTAAACAACTCTCCTGTTATCTCAATCAGAACAACCTTCTGGATCCGCACCAGTCTGGTTTCAAGGCAGGTCACTCCACAGAAACTGCTCTCATTGCTGTCACGGAGGAACTGCACACTGCCAAAACTGCATCCCTCTCCTCTGTCATCATCCTGTTGGACCTGTCTGCTGCATTCGACACGGTGAATCATCAGATCCTCCTTCGCACTCTCCAAAAACTTGGAGTTTCAGGCTCTGCACTTTCCCTCCTCACCTCATACCTGAAAGACCGTACCTACAGGGTGACTTGGAGAGGGTCTGAGTCCGACCCTTGTCAATTAACTACGGGGGTCCCTCAGGGCTCTGTTCTTGGTCCCCTCCTCTTCTCCCTGTACACAAACTCGCTCGGATCAGTCATTAGCCCGCATGGTTTTTCTTACCACTGCTACGCTGACGACACCCAATTAATTCTGTCCTTCCCCCGCTCAGAGACCCAGGTCGTTGCACGCATCTCTGCTTGTCTAGCTGACATCTCTCAGTGGATGTCTGCTCACCACCTCAAGCTCAACCTTGACAAGACTGAGCTGCTCTTCCTCCCGGGAAAAGATTGTCCAACTCTTGACCTGACAATCAACATCGGCACCTCAGTTGTTTCCCCGACTCAGACTGCAAGGAATCTGGGTGTGACCCTAGATAACAGCCTGTCCTTCACTGTAAACATCGCTGCTACAACCCGTTGCTGCAGATACACGCTTTACAACATCAGGAAGATACGTCCCCAGCTGACTCAGAAAGCGACTCAGGTTCTGGTCCAGGCTCTCGTCATCTCACGCCTAGACTACTGCAACTCCCTCCTGGCTGGTCTATCTGCATGTGCCATCCGACCTCTGCAGCTCATCCAGAATGCAGCGGCTCGTCTGGTCTTCAACCTTCCTAAATTCTCCCACACCACTCCGCTCCTCCGCTCCCTTCACTGGCTTCCGGTAACTGCTAGAATCCACTTCAAGACACTGGTACTTGCTTACCATGCTGCGAATGGATCTGGCCCTTCCTACATCCAGGACATGGTTAAACCGTACACCCCAGCGCGTGCACTACGCTCTGCATCAGCCAAACGACTCGTTGCGCCCTCGCTGCGAGGGGGACCCAAGTTCCCATCGGCGAAAACACGTGGGTTTGCTGTCCTGGCTCCAAGATGGTGGAATGAGCTCCCCATTGACATCAGGACGGCAGATAGCTTGCACATCTTCCGGCGCAAACTGAAAACTCATCTCTTTCGACTCCACTTCGAGCGTTAGAACTATTAACGAAGCACTTTTATACTAATAAAGGACTGGCTTACCTAAAGCCAGTTGAGTAGCACTTGAAATGTTTGGCTCTATGAAACCTGATGTACTTATATGATTCTGTTTTCTTCAAGGTTGTGTCTTCCTGGTCGAATGTACTTATTGTAAGTCGCTTTGGATAAAAGCGTCAGCTAAATGCAATGTAATGTTAAGTTTGAGGTTTTCCATCGTTGTGTACAAACTGGATAAAATGCGGGCTTGTTGTTGTTAGAGGTTGATCCCGCCCTTGCTTACGCCTCCGACGTAAGTGTGACGTATGCGGTGCTTGCTTTCTAGACCGACAACTTTTTGGTGCTTGAAGCGAACCGGATTCCGGAGCTTAGAGGCGGCTCCGCTGCGGTGTGAACATGAAAAACCGGTGCTTTTCAGGCTCTAGCTCTGAACCGGCCATGGAACCGCGTTGGTGTGAAAGGGGCATTAGAGAACTGCAGGATTGGGGTCCTTAATTTGAGAAAAAAAAGAGGAGGTGTACGAGATACAGCTAAATGCTGCGTGATGAAAGGCCATATCGTGTTCCAAACCACATCAAGGATTATTTCTGAAACGGTATGGAGCTCAAATGCTTTTTCTCTTGCAGGTTCACCACAAGGTGAGTTCCTTTTTATTTCCTGCTTTTTTACACATACTCTCTCCAGTAAAGGTTAACTCTGACTGTTAGCGATGCTTGCTAATGTAAACAAAGACCATATTAAGTCCAAAGCACGTCGGGCATTGTTTCTGATAGCAACTTTCTGAAAAAGAGAGAGGTTTTTATTTTCTTACACTTTGTGAGTTCCCTGGCACACCAGGGACACATATTTATGTATAAAAGACGTAAAAAAGTGCATTTTGCATGATAGGTCCCCTTTAAGTGAAACATTTATCCCAGCAACATATTGGAAAACTCTTCCCTGAAACAAACACTTGCCTCATTAGTACTTAGGGTTTCAATTGATCATTTTTTAAAAGATCTGCAGTCTCAAATCCATTGTGCGTCGTTACACTAAACAAGATACTCACTGCTGGGCACAGGCTGCACTGTTTCAAACATTCCCTCTCTAAACCCAATTTGGCATAATTTAGTCTAATCTGCATTGCAGTGATTAGATAAGGCTATTTTGATTACAATCAAGTATTCACCCAGGACATGGAATCAGCAATATTAAATTGCTACCACAGAAATTGATAGCATTTACTTAATTATATACAGTTGCAATTCAGTCTGGCATCCTCCAGGATCTATTTATCTAAAGGCAATTAAATGACAGGAAAACGTGTCGTGTTATATATGGGATTAAAATGAGATATTGAGAGAGAAAAATAAAGAAAGACAGTGAGTCAAAACCTTAATGGATGAGTTAAACAAAGGGTCTGGCAGACATTGTGTTGTATACTTTATACCATGCAAATTGTGCTATAAGAGTTTTGAGGAACTAGGGCCCTACCTTTTTTTGGTACCTTTTTACTTTCTGCTTTAGCAAAGTGAAGTTTTTGTGCCCTCATTTTCATATGAATTGTGCCTGGTGTGCTTCATTTAGAATCCAATGTGAAGGAAACCAATCATAATGTTGCAGTTCAACAAATCCATGCTCTTGTAACACAGGACTCAAGAAATGGAGGGAAATAATATTATTACTTCCCTGTTACATCCAGTTTTTGGAAATATTATGAGAATTATAACAGAATGTAGGTCAATAATGTATTTTAAATGAATAATTTGAGACCAAGTTTAGGTTAAATTGTTCTTTCCAGTTTCGTTTTTCAATATCCTGAATTGATGCATTGAAAAGTGTAGCAGGTAGCACCCAAATTCTTCTTTGTTCCCGTGCCGCCTCGGATTATACCACAAATGTAGGCTATTTCCAAACACACTTCAGTGGCACATTCTGCCCAGCAGAGAGGAGACTCAGTCGAACTGGGGCTGCACATTATGACATGCACTAAATAAATGTAGCTTAAAAAGATAAGTAGCATTTGTAAATATCGCCATCTTTGAATAGCTCACCTCAACCACCATCAGATTAATGTTGGCAGAGGGAACAATTTCTTAAGAGCAAGATTCAAGATTCAAAGGTTTTATTGTCATATACACAAAGCTACAGTGTAGAAATGGCAATGAAATTCTTCTGACCTGAGCTCCTCCAACAATGCAACATATTATAATACAATACACAAATACAAAATAAAAAGTAGTGCAAAAAGTCTCTATATATGTCAATAGAATATGGGATATGTACAAGAACAGAATATGTAATTAAATAATGTAAATGAAGACACAATTAAATACGGTTTATTGCTGTCATAACTATTTATATTGATTGATTGATACATTTATTTTTGAACAAGTAAAATAAATAATTACAAAACAAATGTTGCAGTGCGCATAGTCATGTAAGAGAAATCAAAACAAAAATTGACATTTACAACAACAACAACAGCATTAGCAACATAAACAGTGCCACATCTACAGTAGTGTTCGAAAAAATATAAATGAGTATATTGCAAGATGACAACAGGAATGTTTAACGGGGCACTTAACAGAGCTCAGGTGTTTATCAGTCGTATGGCCTTTGGGATCAAACTGTCCCTGAGTCTGGTGACAAAGCAAGTATATTGTATAATGATTTTTATATTTTTCAGGTGATACAGTAACAATTTAACAATAATCAGGGAACCAAGGACATATAATTAATCAAATTTTGCAACAAACAAATAAAAGATCAATTTCCAGTGTTCAAGGTTTACTATAAAAAGCAGAATACGTGTAGGTCTACCTCAGGGCAACAGGACACAGTCATATTTCAGGGCCATTTTTCAAGATCCAGATGGGCTTCAGTCTGGAAAAAAAAGAAAGATTGCATTCAAAATGCAATGACTGCTACCGACTGTTTAACATGATGCTGGTGGTGGGGCTGTAGTATGGACAGCCCACCTGCAGGAGAGACAATAGGTCCCATGATTGCAATGCATTATGAGTAGCTCCCACTGAATATGAAGATATTCTGCAGGACCAGATGCATCCTATGGTGCTAACAGTGTTCCCTCATTATTTTTTAATATTGCAGAATGCTAATGCTTCCCAGCACAACACAAAACAAATACAAAAGTGGTTTCATAAACACAAGGATGAATTCAAATACAGTTGTAATGCTTCAAATCATGAATGCGTCATTTAACTTCTATGTGAGTGTCAGCCAAAATGATGTCATCTTTATCCATGGCCAAATAAATGGATACACTTTCTTCAGGATTTGCCAAATAGCGCAACTGAACCTACAGTGAAAGCAAAGGTTTGTCGTTGTAGTGAATTTCTATTATGATCTGTATCAATAGAATTATCTTCAACTTAGAAAAGCTCATATTAATTAAAGTGTCTATGAACATTAAATACATTAAATACAACATATATATCTAACTGAATGTAATGTGATTTAAATGAATATGTGTCAGATCTTATTCGTTGGGATGCTATTTAATCATAGTTCTACTAGAAATATCTATTTTCAATTTTTCAATTTAGGTCGTGTATTTATTTTTTTTTTTTAACAAAAATAATATTTGTAATGTTCTTGAGAGAAGGAGTTTGCATTTCAACTCGAAACATGAAGTAAACCATTTTGTACTTAAATATCTTCTGTTAAACCGTTTTTACAGTATCCCTAGTGAAAGGGCATCACATAACATTTGTTAGCTTTTGAGCTAACCACATTTGCTTTCATTTGATCCTCCGATTATATGACATCCATTGGTAATGTCTGGCAACACGTAAAGAAAATATTGTGGTAAAAACAATTTGATCAAAACTTCAGTACAGCTCAATGAAGCTGAATGATCCCTCTCAAGCTCGACTGGATAGAGTCAAACGTCCCGGTCGCAGACATCAATCGTGTTCATGGCTGTTCTGCTGCAGGATGTTTTCTTTCTCTGCTGTTCAACACAGCTTCTCACAACGACTGTCTCCAAAAGGACAGCGCAGAAGCACTTATTCTCCAGCTTGGGGCAAAACAGCTGTCCTCTGCAGCTATGCGTTCATTTATGATTGATGTATAGACAATCCATTCAAGTTACTCAAGGGTTGAGCTAAATTATATTCATATATTTTAAGACAAACAATATGTGTGCAACAGAGGAGAAATAAAAGGCCTGTAGAAATGTGTACTCTGGGATTTGGAATCATTTAAAATCCTGAAATAAAATTATAATGCTAGATGTAAATGGTTTCCTTCATGACTGACTGACACAGTTATTGACATGACCATTTTGCTGCTTGGACAACCAAATGAAATGATGCATTATCCTGCTTGTAAGCTGTTTTGACACAGGTTTGCTGAAACATGGCTGCATGCCCTGAGTTGATACCACTCTCCAGAGGTGCAGGGGGATTATTCCAGATGTGTACAGCCAGAGCTCATCTTTGCACAGGCAGCAGCCGAGGCACTGTCTCACTGGATAAGCCCAAGCATCAAACTGAATGAGCTAACGTCCTATTTCATGATCTGCACTGAGAGAATAAAAGCCTGAGGTTCTCGTTGTTGGAATCTGCATTAACAAGCTGCGGGAGCGTGGGAGCAGTGTGGGCAGAGCGCTCAGCAAGCACTAACGCCTGTGAATGTCTTGTAAGAACCCTCGGTGCATTGAGATTTGGGATGTATATATTTTGATTGACCAGTCATTTTACATTTTGTAGTTGGATTTCATGGCTGAGCTACAGGCTGTGTAAAGTGAGCAATAAGCATGCAAGGAATATAGGCTCATGAAAACGTTTTTACTGACCAAAATAAACTGCATTTCATTTGTGTTCCGCCACCATGGCTTGAAATGAACTTCTTGGCTCACTAGACTCGGTCGCAAGTTCCTTTCAACTTCAACTCAAATCCAAATGTTTTCTTACCAATCATTTTTTGCTTATATACATTTTGTAATTTTCGAACTGTTAAACATGGTTTTCTTTCTTTTAATTATTGTGTGTGTTTTTGTATTTCTTCTCACTGGCCATCGTAAAAATGTATTGTGTTTTATCTGTTTGATCCTGTAAAGCACTTTGAATTGCATCACTGCATGAATTGTGCTATACAAATAAATTGCCTTGCCTTGCCTTATATAACAGGGCAACGGTTGTGCAAATCTCACAACATACAGTTTGCACACATGACTTTTCCATGAGTTTAATGTTAGAATTAATCACAGAAAAGGAGCATGACTATAGCCTCATGATTTGTATATGTACACATGAGGCTCAAGCAAACTCTAGTAGTAGACATTATTCAAAAAGTCAGAAATATTGCTCTTTAGTGGAAATATCAGTGTATAGAATATCTGCGTAAATCACATTGGTGCAGAGGAATGCTTCAGGATACATTTGAGATCAATTCAACATGAGTCAATCATGTAGCATTTATTGCATCCAGTCCTCTCCAAAAACATTTCATTATGTTGTATTTATTTAAATAACCATATTTTGTAAGTATATCAAATAGGCATTTATGCAGAGATGTTTGTAAATATAATTTGACGTCTTATTTAGCAGGGATTTTACACAGTAAGCTTCAATGTGAACTTTATTGACCTTATCTCCCCATCATCATATCTGTCTTCAGAATAGTTCATGCAGATACTCTCCTCACCGCCCCTGAATTATATTATATATTATTATATATATTCTCTGGAGAAATAAATAAATTAACTTCAATTTCCTTCGCAATTGTGGTTACACAGGGTCTATTACAGGATGACCCCCTTTGTGAATATTCAAAGTCCAATATCCATTAACGCTTATCGTATAAACAGTTTCTTATCTGGTGTGGAACACAGTAGGATGTTCTATCGATCGTGATTTAAAATGACCGGAGAATTGAGTTCCCAAATCCAACTGGATATCTAGCAAGCAAAACTTAAACTCTGCCCTGACGTTTATGAGCAATTTCATCAAACAGTAATTGCTGTGATTTCAACATGGTAGCAGCACCATTTATTTTTTAACCTGAAAATAAAAAACAAGGTAGAAGGGAAATAATATATACCAAAACAGGGTCAGTGAGACCGCTTAATGGGTGTCATGGTTGCTGCGGAAAGAAAGGCCCTGCAGATGTGGATGATTGGTCTTATGACAATGATAGATGGTGCTTCCTGGAGCCTTGCAGGGTCCTGCTGTGCTGCCAGTGACACTTGGGAGTTGCACTAAACGCCTGTGCCCATGTCACAGATCTCCAATGAAAGCCTGGGGGGGATGTACTGTAGGCAAGATAATCCAGTGACACACATCCCATCAAAACTTTTCCAGCACTGGGCCGCAGCGAGTGATAACATCTTGTGAGGATCGTGATCAGACTGTGTTTTGTTTTATTTTCCAGCATTTTGAAGTGTTTTGCCAAATGGCTTTTGAGTATGCTTTGCCTGTGTAGGAGATATTGTTAGTGAGCCTTTTTTCTATTATTGGCTACTTACTCATACATCCACATTTTAAATGAATTAAATTAAATAAAAGATAATGGGCACTATTCTGTTCTAGTTTGCATCAAGCTATTGATGTCAGCTAATTAATGAATGCTAATGGAAGGGTATGGTTGTAAAAATAATGTTTCTAAGACTAACATTATATCGACCTTATGATATACTGTAAAAATTTGGATTTGTACTTGTGATACAGGTCCTTAATAAGCCATAATCAAAGCATCTTTGTCCAAACCTGTGTAAAGGGTCCAATTAAAGGAGAGTGCATGCTGAAGGGGGATGTTCTAAACTCTTTTAGATGTCAAAGGGACCTTCAGCGATGGCACAATAGCGTGCGTAGTAATATCAGCCCGAAGAAGAAAGATGGATCTCCCAAGGAGTGAAATTTTATAATAATTGGGGTAGATATATCTGCTCTCCATTTCAACCAGGGGCCAATCTTTGGGTGGCATTTCATTATAGCGACATAAATTGTCACCATAATGAATTCATCAATGTTGGTAAGATAAATGGCCCAACAAGAAATTGATAGAGCCATTGTCCCGATCTGATGTTGGAAATTGTCTCTCATATATATTGTCTTATTAGAAAAGGGGACAGCTATTTGGACGCCGAGACCGTATGAACATCTTTTTCCATTTAGCATGTTTGAAATATTAATGGCAACATGATTTGACCTATTCTGGAAACACATCCCAAGATGCAGTTAGCACATTTAGACAGACTAGACATTTGGCCTTATTGCTGTCCCCAGATGGCACAAGATGAACACCAAACAGAAACATATCATAATATTGCTTATAAAATCATTTTTCTCTCTGGTACTCAATAGTTGACACATTTTTAAATTATGAATTTTTCCTGTGTTTTTTCAGCCTCTATAAATTAGTATTGTTGCTGAAAGCATTTTTCTTATCCAGAGTTACTAGCAGTCTACTCTTGTAGGGGTCTGGTTTTTAATCTGACTGAACCTAGAAGAAATGACAACACTTGAAACATGCATGCCAACTTTATCGGAGAATTAGCTTCCCTTAATTGCACAGTTGATGCTTCATGTAACATTTACAGGATTATTTGTAAACTTGAAAATATGTGTATTCCCTTTCTTGCCAGTTGATTAGAAGATTGCTAGGGGGGGGGGGGGGGGGGGGGGCGGTGCCAATGAACTGTCAACGGGGGAGGGGGGGTAGGAGCCTCGCTGTGGTGCCGTTCTGTGATTCTACAGTTGGCCAGTCCGCCACTGCTCACAAGCTTATTAAGATCCAAAGCTAGTGCGTTTTGTATCAATGCTGAGTATAGCCAAACTTGACAGTCTCTTCTCTTTCATTGTAGACCAAATGCTTCTCGTTTTGCGCCGTCCCGTTCAAATGAAAATTACATTTCCATGCTCGCGCTAGGGCCGGGGGATGGGGTTACAAGGCTCGCGTCTTGTGCTGTATTCACTTGCACTCGGACATTAGGGATTTTCTCTCATACATGTCCGATGAGCCACAACCTTTCTTTCAAAACAAAGCTGCCAACTGGGGTGGCAGCATATGCACCACCACCCCTCGCCCTCCATGATCAAGCGGCTTCTCCGATTTGGTTGTCAATGTTTTGACTGCAGTTTGTTACTGTTCACATATAAGTAAACATTACGTTTGAATGATTTTGTGAGCTGGTGTTATTTTTTTCACTCCACAAACCGCATGTTGGCTATTTCAGCACCACGCGCTGTCTTGATCCACTATCAGCGTCAGTGCACCCCGCTGCCTGATTGTGCCTGTGCTGTGTGTCATTCACTCTCAACATGGATAAAAGTACAATAAGCATTCTTCAGGTGTAGGTAGATTCTCTATTCGGACATTATAGCCTATATGTGCGACTGTCGGTCCGATATTGTAAAAATAAAAAATAAACCTCCATTTTTTTTACATTTGTATTCTCAAAATAATTTTCCGGGCCAAATATTATTGCTGGCGGGCCACCAATGGCCATAGTGTATAGTTAATGTTGATGAAAGTAAAATAGATGTTGATTATTAGAATGTTCCTGAAAGAAACGCTCCATTTCATTGTGGTAAAAAGGCTAAAATATATTCCTTCACCATATCAGAAAAGTTGATTGTCACATTGATTTATTTTACAATAATAAAACCACTTATTCACATGCACACTGAGTACCAGTGCAAATACAAGCTCCATTGTAATCATCACTGAGGCAGACTTAGCCATAAACACATTTCAGTTTTCAAGTCGATGGAAGTTAGGGGGTTTACTGTGCCAGGAAAAGGATGCTCAGAACTCAAATCTATTTTTGTGTCTATGTGGAGGGGGTTGACTTGCATTCAACTAGAACTATATGAAAGTGAAGGACAGAGTTATGAATTATGTAGGAGTGGGAAGAAAAAAATCCTGCTGACAACAAAAAAACAGACTCCTCAAGCACGGCCTCACTGCAGCAGCAGTGCTGCACAGGCTCCACAAACTCCTCAGGAATAAAAGTAAGCAGACAAACTCATTTATAAATTAACAATATAGTGTTCTTATTTTTATCTTATAAATGTTACACACTATGTGGAAGAATGCAACATTTATAACTTCTTTGCCATCGTTATCTGATGTAAAAAATGATAGATGTTGAAAACAGATTTAGGTTTAAATTCATGTTCTTCACAGTGTAGTGAAAACATGTGTTTGATTGAGATCAGTTTGAATGTACTGCTGTGTGTTGCAGGTTCTGCTACACTACAAAGACATGACAAGTCATATTTAGGGGCTGAGCTGCTTGTTGGTTGTCAGCTGTGCAGTAAGCTAAAGCAGGTCTCTGGGATGCTGCAGTCATCTCAGTAATTACACTGTCATTTCCTGCACGTGCAGAGCTCTGCAGCACACCGCGTGGCTAATCTATTTCAATAGAAAGGCGTCTAATCAGCAAAGTGTACATTTACTGTAAATGTAAAGAGTTATTGTGAACGTATGAATGCCATGCTAAGTTAGCCGAAAAGCCTGCAGGCACAGCTTTGAATCATTTATTTTTCAAATCCATTGCACCACTGTTTAGGGACAACGATATGTGGTTGTTATCCTTAATTGTTCTCCCCGTGGTATTCAGCGGAGCCAATTATATTGTCTTGTGAGAGACATTTAAATTTGCAAAAGGTCACATTGTTCCAATTCTTTCACATATTTAGCAGCCAGCCAGTCACAGCTACAGCCCTCATGCTAATTAGTCAGTATGTGAAGCTTTACTCCAGTTCAGACGTTGGATTAAAATGTACCATGGTTATTTATACCCATGAAATAAACATTTACTTAAAGCCAGTTTTATGACAAAGACTGTTAACAGCACTTCAATGATCTAATATATTTCACCATCCTTCATAATTATGATTGTATTTAACAGACTACATGCTTCATATAAACCGGCTCGGGTGTGCACTGAGAGTAATTGTAGTCACAGGGGCAGGTTGACAACCTAGCATCAGTGCACATCTTGATGTTATGGTTCAAAACCTTTATTAGAGTGCTTATAAAATACAATCCCTTTGTCATGCCCCTTACATGCCCTGTGCTCTCTCCTCTGCAAACACACCACTTCATTAATATGCATTTGTGCTAACCAGGCATTTTTTTTAAATGTTATGACCCCAAAACGTGTCCCGTCTCTGTGAGCAAGGTGCATGGCAACAGGGATTCAAAGTCTAATTATAAAGAGTTCTATTGGTAGTTAACCCTATTATGTATCTTTCTTTGAACACTAGTAAGAGGGATTCCAATGGTAAAAATAAACAACAACAAACAAGCAAGCTGACAAAAAGCTGACTTTTGAACACCTACAAGGCTACTGAGTGTTTTGGTTGTTTCAAGCATTCCTTTTCCATTTTATATTTATTGAGATATTGTAAAAATGGAAGAAATCTCTGTATTTTAGTCTGCATGTCTGTCCTTAAAATCTACGTCATACTTGGCAGGTATGCTGCAAATATTTATCAGCAATGTGTTATTTACACGCTGTTTAGTCTGTTGAGAGCTGATCCCTATTAACATTTAAATCGCTCTACCCAAGTTTCATGGCTCCCCATCTAATCGTTTTTTGAGATATTTGATTCTTGACCAGAGTTGTTTTTCCGGACAACGGAGATAGCAATCCCCGGAGTCATGCTACTAGTGTGGTCAATAATTTTACAAAGGTACATATACATATATGTTTTTTTGGCAGCAGACCGACACTACAGGTACCTCTGTGCCAAGAGCTACAGTACATCCCCAAACTGTCAGATATCTGTGTTTTATTCTGCAGCAGTAACCCTGAAACCAGACATACATTTCCACTTTAGTATAAACACTACCTGGATTGAGCTAAAGTAAAGGTGAGGTGAGGTGAATCTCTTAATTGCTCATATTCACATTTCATTCGCTTGACACCTCATTTAGCATTTCTGGAATAGCATTTCATCCTATACACCACCAACTCAGTTCAGTTAGGTGCTGGTTCATTTCAGTTTAGTTCATGGTCTGTTAGCTTCAGTGAACTCCAATCCAATACGTCTTCTATTTTTACAGCTAATCCGGGGAGTTGTTTGAGGTCAGAGTGATTCACAGTAACTCAACCACAGTCGTATAACGGCACAGGTCATAAGAGTAAGTGCATTTATTCAGCTGCTACTTATAGCTGGGGAAAGTTGTTTCTACATTACATGCATGGGTTTTTGTTGTTGTCCTGTTCAGTTTTGTAACTGCATGGCCTGAGGCACAAAGGAGGCTCGATGTCTATCTGTTGTCCACCCCATACGGTGAAGACAGAAACCCACTGGGAGCAGTTGATACTGGCAGGAGATATTTTCTGCAGAACAGAGACTCTGGGAGCAGAGTGAGTGGGAGTACGCTGTCTGTGTATTTCAAAATATGGTGGCTGTGTCTGAGTGCTCATTTTGTCATTAGTGTGGAGGGTTAAAAAGCTTTCAAAACACACCCTTATGGTTGAATCACTGTGATCTGAGAGCAGTAAAGCATCCATTAGAACTAGGTCTAATAAACATTACAAACATTACTTTTTCTTTTGGCTGTAGTGTGCAGTGTACTGCATTTAGATTTTTTTAAAACAACGTTCTTAAAGGTAAGGTCAATACAATTTCACCATAATCGATCATCTTAAACATTGCTCCTATTCAACAGGCAGCAGCCTTTCTGTGCCACTCAGGTTGACCTTTAAGGCCCTGTCACACTGTCCCGAAATTGACACCCGATGGACACACGATAAAGGAAATGTTCAAATTCGGCTGTGATCGTAGCAACATCGGGCCATTCGTGAGGGCATCTTAAGCCATCGTATGACCGCCGGTGGAGTTTCTCAGGCTCCGGCAGCAACTTAGTGAGCGGCAACTTCGTAAGGCACTCGTGAGGACATCTTGTCAAATCGTGTCATCTTCGTGTTATCATCGGTGCCATCGGGCATTCGCCCTCACTCTGATCGGGGCGAATGCCCGATGGCACCGATGATAACACGATGCCCTCACGATGGCCTTACGAAGGGCACAATTGACACACGAATTCAACACGAAAATGAACCTTCGCAAGGTCCTTCGGCAATTTTTTGGCATGCCAAAGATTTTGCCACCGCTCACGAAGTTGCTGCCGGAGTCTGAGAAACTCCACCGGCGGTCATACGATGGCTTAAGATGCCCTCACGAATGGCCCGATGTTGCTACGATCACAGCCGAATTTGAACATTTCCTTTATCGTGTGTCCATCGGGTTGTATTATTGCACAACAAAATCATGTAAATATATTATGTAAATAACCCAATTTGTGTTCTGTGAAACTAAAAAGGATATAATATATTATTTTGAAGGACAGTTGACAGGAAGTTGTTGTTGTTATGGAAACAACATTACGGAGAAAACGTAATATTTTCTACATATAACGACGGATAAAGTAAAGAACAAAGTCTGAAGATATCAGTACAGTATCATAGTACTGTAACACAATTGTTTTTGGTACTTTCATTGCAGTTGTACGTCTTAAATGTAATGTAAATGTTGCCTTCGTGTGTGGTTCGGGGCCAACATCGTGCGAAATTCACAATTCCATATTCGTGTGTCCATCGGGTGTCAATTTCGGGACAGTGTGACAGGGCCTTTAAGGGTTTAAATAAAAGGCAGGTATTTGTTTGAAAGAAGAGGATGGATAATAAGCTGCAAAGGCTACCTGCATCACAGCCTTTGAAAGGTACACTTTCAGAAACTCTTTGTCAGGAGACATTTTCTTTTATGGCAAGGCCCATGCTTTTCAAACATCTGAAATCATATTACCACACAACCCGATAAACCTTTTCCACCCTGCCATTTTCTCATAGTGACTTTTGAACTTCCATCACTAAAAAGTCTAAAATTCAGGGAAGACTTCAACAACATTATTTATGTTGAAAATGCTGGGTTCAAGGGAGCCTTTTCCAGGTTTCATGGACACTTTATCAATTACTCACACAGGTACTGTATATTTCATCCGGAACATATCAACTCATCTGACATTTTTCCCAGCCCTCCTCTCCACCTGCCTGAGTCCAACCAGGGCTGCATAACTTTAAAGTGAGCAGTCTAAGCTCTGTCAAGGTGTTGGCATTGTTGCTGCCTCCATACTTGGCAATACCAGCTTCCCTTCTGTTTGGAAGTCCCCTGTTGGAACAATCCCAGCATGATCCGTTTATACATGATATGAAGCAATGGTTTATTTATTTATTTAAGGTAAGGTACGTTTATTTATATAGCACATTTTCAGACACAGGTGCAATTCAAAGTGCTTTACATCATCATTTACACTCAACAAGAAGACAACAGAAAGGATCACAATAAATACACATAATGGAATAACAGATTCATAAAAGCCGAGCATAAAAGAGATACCGAATAGTTTAAAAACAACATTGTAAATATTGCAGGTGCTAAAACAAGTTAAAATACTTCTGGGTAAGCAGCTGAAAAAAGTAGTGTTTTTATCCGCGACTTAAAAGAAACTCAGCGTTAGTGAAGACCTCAGGTTTTCTGGAAGTGTATTCCATTTGTGGGAGGCTAAAAGACTAAAAGCAGCTTCGGCTTGTTTTGTTAAGAAATATTTCTCTTGCAAAGGGATTCATGGCACGAGCATCACAGCCTTTAAAGTCTTGTGTTTTTTAAATCAAAGTGTATACCAAAAAGAACATTCAATACATGTCATGACAAAACTGCAACTGACACTCATCTTAGATGTTTGCACTGCAGCCTGTTCCTTTAATCTTTTCTGATCATCAATTTGGACTTTTGTTGTTAAAATGCTGTTTTTCGCTTTGCTTTGATTTGTAATTGTTTATGACTTGAATTAATATTTCCTTATTTAAAAAAAAACAACAACCAACAGCTGCAGATAATGTGTCAAAAAAATAAATTCCGCCTCAGGGTATCTATTCCTCTGTTATTTGGTGTCTATCTGTGATTTGTTTTGACGTCTTGTTTTAGTGTTAGGATGCTTTATTGTTCAGCGGCTGAGTTATGAGGTTGTTAGGAAACTCTACAAGCAGCTTGTGGGTTGTCATGTGATGTTATTATAGCTGTTGGTCAATTACTGCAATTCACCAGGAAATAAAACAGCAAATGTATTTTTGTATTCATGTGAACTATGCTTTGTTCATTAAAACATGTTTATAACGGAAAAATACCTAATTCATCAACGTATTGCATAAGATTATTGTTATCATCCATCCTACTCCTACTAAGTGTTCTCTCATCACATTCAGTCTTGATCAAATCCACTTATATCGCATGACAGTGAAAAACATAACAAAAGTAATGGAACAGATATTCCTTCAGACCATAGTTTGAGGAATCTGTTTATTGATGTGGTAAACATTATTTGATCTGTAAATAAAAACACACCTAATCCAGCCTGATTCAGACACTAACCTTCAGCTCTGCCAGCAAGTAAAACACATCCTGAGAGGAAACACTCTGCTTTCCCCTACACATCACAACATATGCTGTGTTTGCATACTAGGCACACATTCCTGCTGTTAACAATGCCAGCCAAAGCTAAAAGTCCTGGGAAAACAGTGTATGAGGATGGAGGTGTCTGTCGGCCTTGTTTCAGATGCGTGTCAGGTTAGTCTCTAAGTATAGCAAACAAAGAGAAATACATGATTATGCAATGAGCGGAGTCAATCTCTTCCTCTGAGCACAGATGCAGAGATTTTTGCTGTCTGTGCAAATAAAGTCTGATGGGTAACTGGGTCAAAAATGATGGCATTCCAAAACAATACCAAAATATATTTGTTGTCTTTATCCCCACAGGTCTGAATTTATTACTGAATGGGGTAACATATCGACATTGCGATTCACGGCTCTTGATTAACAATGTGGGTAAGGGGTCTCAAGGGCATGTAAACTAGTGAAATCATGTTATTGATATTATCATATATAGCATTGCATATGGACATAATTCAGATTTCAATTACAAGGCTGACTCATGCCTTTGATGATGCGTGTCTTTAGGGAATTGCGCTACCTTGCACAAAAAAACACAATGTTTTAAAAAGATACATTACAGGCCCAGAGGAAACATGTATGCATTCATTTTGTTATGTTTGCTTTGAATAGTTCATTAGGAACTTTAAAAGTCCTACAACAGGGATGTAGAAAGTGTGTAGTGCACATGACTTAGAGAAATGAGAAATTAGACTTCTACCAAACAAGTATCAATGCAGCATTATAGTCTGCGGACCGTTATCCTATAAGGTCAATAAAAAATATTGCAATGTATCTAACGTAAGCAAACAGCTATTATACTGCACAGGCACACTTCATCTGAACAACATATTTTATGAAGTGCCAGGGGAAATATAACAAATAACTTTCAGCACACAGTATGGAAACAGGATATTACATCTAAGGAACCGGCGTGCTGACTAAGGCAATGCAGCTCGCATTCAAAAGCTTCTTTAGAGATATGGTCTCAAACTCCCTGACCAGCCAATTGTTACCGGGTTATATTCATTTTGCTTTTGCTCTGATACTCATTTGTAATTGCAGCTACAATTGTGGATATTAAGATATTTTCGTGGAGGGCGATTTTGTTGACGTTGGCCTTCTTTTATTATGAGATACCCCATCGTTGAATGTATGAAAATAATAATTGCAAATGATTGTATTTTAACCTCATTAAAACCATTATAAATGTAGTAAAAAAGAAGAAGCTGTCGTCAGTCCCACCACAAAATACTCTCTTATAAGTTATGATGGTAAACGAATACAGTAGATACTTCAAATCATTACAGTATGACATCAAATTAGAAAGTGTAGGACGTTATAATGTTACTTGAAACTCATTTACAGACACAGAAAAGTAAAAAAAAACATGTTTTTTGGAGCTGGTGATGTGGTTCCAAGCTTCTCTATAAGTAAGCTGAGCCATTTTTTAGTTATGCTGTCCTCTAAGCAAGGAGAAATGACACATAGTAAAAATGAAAACACACACCTATAATTCAGGATGTCTCCTATCAATGGCAATGATAATAATTAATATTTGATCAAGGGCAGTGAAAATATTACTTCTTAAAAAAAAAAAGTCTTGTGGCTCAACTTTCCCCAGGGGTAAGTTGATCCAGGTCAGGGGGTAAATTGAACCACGGTTCAAACCTGGGCATACCTGTTCAAACGTGGGCATACCTACAACAAATCTTAAAGGTAACTATAAACAATAAATAACAAACCAAATACAAGCTTGGTTTTTCAAATATTTTTAATATAAATTTCGATTGAATTGATTGATTTTTTTTTAACATGTGAAAAGGAAAAGTAATCATACACATGGTGATACAATTTCATACATCTTACCAATCAAACACAGGGTAAATTCAACTTTAAATGTAGCCTACAATGAGCTCTTATTATCAACTTGGCCTACTTTCATTAATTTCTCCATTGAAAAACTGGCTCAACTTACCCCAAGGCCCATGGTTCACTTTACCCCATAGCCACCATTTTAGAAAAAATAGCCTAGCATTACAATTCAGAGTCATCTTTAGCTTAATGATTCACATGGTTTAATACGCTGCCAACACATCAACATATACAATATATGTGTTTAAACCTGAATACTTTTTTTTTGACATGACAGCTGATATAGCTGACATCTAGAAAATGTACTTTGACAAGCAAAAAACGTTTTTTTGTAAAGATGTTTACTTACCAGACCACAATGAGTATCTCTCTTTCACAGGCAATGAGAAATGGGTGGAGCTTGCATAATTTCTGGTCACTTGATTACAACTATAAGGCGTTGCCTGGTTACAGGGGGTGGTTCAACTTACCCACTGGCTCAACTTACCCCCTTCTCCCCTATATGTGCCAGACTATTTCTCTGCCATTACCAGACACACATGAGAGTGGTATCAATATTTTCATCTAACTCTCTATTCAGAAATCAAATAAGCATATGTTCCACTCTTAAAGACGAAAACACATCATCAGCTATGTATTTAGCGATGAATTGTCTAACTGTTTATGACAATATACTATCTTTAGAGCTAGGTACAACAAAGCAAAAACAAATACCATTCTAAATCACATTAGCTAATAAACATTGTCAACTCTATTTTTGTATCTTTTAAATCATGGTTGTCACACAGTGTGTCATCAGCCAGCAGCAGTTCAAGGATGCAGGACAGGAAATCAAAATAACCATCATGATATAGCACAACAGTAAAAATGTGAGTACTGTCGTTATCATCCATCCAAAAAAGAAAAAACAGAGCTATGACCTTGGGTGTGTCGCTGGGTACAAAGATATGCTCTGTCCAACTTGATTCATGTTCTGGCCACTCTGAGTCATGGCTACTCCCCATCCAATTACCATCCCATAATATATCATGGGAGTTACAGCTAGACCTGGCAAAGTCAGAAATGACTTGAAGACACCTGTGGCTAATGGACAGGAGTGCTGTCTGGTTCGGATCACAGCACAGAAGTAATGATTCAGTTGGAGGGAGACCAGGTCAACTGATAACTAGGTCAAAAGGAGGTTGTGCTTCATCCTATGACTCCAATTATATATTTTTATTTTAATAGAAAGTCTGGAAAGAAAGAAAAAAGAAGGTATTCATCAACTCAAGGCTATCAGAAATCTCTGCTAATGGGTCACGTGAATTCATATTAATAAGAGAACCTGAACTAGAACTATATTAGATGTGCCGATCAGGATAAATGTGTCAGGGATCATATCGTGTGGATGGTATTAAATATACATAACACTTCAAAGGTGGACTTCATTTAGTTTTGTACATTTGAAGAGATACGTTATGGAAAGTTTGGATTTGTAGAGGTGTGATTTCTTGACAGGTCTGCAAGAAGTTTCCAGACTAAGCTGCAGATGACACATATCAAATTGAAATCCAATGTTATTTCAGTATCATGGGCCACATTTTCCATATTCAGTAACAGTCTGACAACATCTCTGGGTGACGTGTTGAAGATGTAAATGCCACCCACTGTCTGGTTGAAGCAAGTTTAATATTGTATATGAACCATGAGGATGTACTGCCATTTCCCTTCAATATGTCACATCCTGCTATAAAAGTGATAGACTTAGCACAGAAAATACATTTCTACAATTCTTGAAACACAAATTAAAATATTCAATACAAAACTATTAACCTTGAATAGTTGAAATCCTTAGAGACATAAGTGATTATGTTTGCAGCACTATCACTATAGTAACCATAACAAAAGCATGCCAACAGAGACTTATTTGGTTCCCTATTTCTGTTTCTCAGTGGCTCCCAATGCTCAGTGAATGCTTAAAAGTGACCTCTGCTGTAAGGCAGTGTAGTCTGGCCAGCTTCACAAAACAACAAGTGTATGTTCTTGCATTCAGATCACCCACCTATCCATTTTCACTTTAAAAGATGGTGAAATGGTAGCTTGCATATCTGAACTACTTCACAGCTGAATAAATGATCTCCTCAGAGCATCACTAACTGCAAAAATAGCACTCAGTATAGATGAATAAATAATGCTGCTACAGCCAAAAAAAAGCATCCCTTGATAACAACATGGAGGTTGTCATGGATGACTACATATTTTATTTTATTTTGGCAGTAGAAAAACACCAAGATGAGTGCAGTGTAGAATGAAATATGGGAAACAAGGGCACAATGCAGGGAGAATAGCCCCTACAGCAACACAGGACAGAAACACTTTTCAGTCCCAGAGCTGGTTTGGGGTTAGGGCGACGGCTGGCATGCTTCTTGTGTTGCATTGAATTCCATTAAAGAAAGTGTTTCGACCGAACACTAAAGCTGATGGCGAAACAAAACTAAAATTAGCTCGAGCTGAGGCCAAAATAATATAATAATAATAATAGTAATAATAAATAATATAATAATAATAATCTTTATTTGTATAGCACCTTTCATACAACAAGTGCAGTCCAAAGTGCTTCACATAGACATTTCACAGAAAATGTATATCACACAGAATACAGATACCAGTAAAAGACATAAAAACAAACAACAAATTGCATAGAGTAGACATATATACAAAATACAATTAGATTAAAGGTAAAACAATGAAATTGTGCATTAAAAGGAGGATAGTGCAAATTCAACACACAATCAGGTGACAGGTTGAAATGCATCGCAATACATTGAGTAAGTGCAGCATAGAGCAGGAGTTTGCTTCCTAAAAGGCTACATTATATTATTATTTATTAAGACTTCCACCAAGCTGGCTTCCCTGATGCCTACAGGTATTTGGTTCCACAGCTTTGGGGAATAGTTAATGAAAGCTGCGTCACCAAACGTCTTTTTACCGCTGTTTTTTGGAACTTAAAAAACCAGCAGCAGAGGATCGCATTTTTCTTGATGGCTTGTAGCTTATAAGGGAGTTAATAATGTAACTTGGACCTTGCCCATTAAGGACCTTATATGTCAGGAGGAGGACCTTCGAAATAAGTTGTTTTGATTGTGTATTAGAATTGAGGTAGGAATGGATAATAAGCAACTGTGAGCAACGTATTGTTAATTACTCTCTCTAATTACAACACTAAAAAGGACACAAATGTCATAGAAACGTAATTCAATCATTAAGTGAGCAGCTAATGGCAAACAGGATTTAACTACAGCTTATTTAACCTCCCTTATTCATCACAAATTGTTGTTGCCATTGTTCCTCTTGGTGTTAATTATTTTTAGCATTTTATTTATGGATGTTTTCACATTTATTTTAAAAGCAAAAAAAAGAAAAACACATGAGTTTGTGGGAGGATAAGTAAAACTAGGCAAATATGGCTGATTTTAAATATTGTAACACTCACATTACATACAGTAAATATGATCTAATCGATAAGATATTTCTGATATATACCTGCCATTTTAAGCTGTTGTTTTTATTTTGTTGAGTCACATAGAGTAATCTGTTGTAGAAGTTGTAGGTGTTTAACAAAGTTGAACAAAAAAGAAGAAACC
The DNA here is from genome assembly GCF_902827175.1 of Gymnodraco acuticeps. Lineage (NCBI taxonomy): Eukaryota > Metazoa > Chordata > Actinopteri > Perciformes > Bathydraconidae > Gymnodraco > Gymnodraco acuticeps. Next base: position 716,972 of record NW_022992041.1, on the reverse strand, counting down.
TTTTTGAGCCAGTATTTTGTAATGAGTTTTTTACTTGCTGCCAGCATGATCTTTAGAGTTAGAAATCATATTTACTGAGCTAGTCAGGGGTATTGGAATCATCATTTTGATTTTGTATTTGTACTTTTTATTTGGTACACTATACTCTGTGTCTTGGGAAGACATGAATTATGCTAGAAGTTCTGTGAGAAAAGAAGCTGTGTCAAGGAGACTAGGGTACAGTATCTGTTATTCTAAGTTATTCTGTAGATGAAGCCACAGAGAGACTTTGAGGATGCAGCCAGGAAGCACACCAGTATGGACAGGTGACATTTTTACTTCATTGATTTTTCCAGCACGGACTTTCATGTGAGTGCAGAGCTCAGCTCGGTAAGTGATATGTCTTGTGCTTCACTGATGATTTATGTTTTTCTGGCTTTGAGGATTTCACATAGCTCTCCGAGGACACTACAAAGTTACTTGTAATATTATGCCTCTGACTCTGTAGCTTTCCTTAAACTAGCATGAAATCCTTCAGCAGCTGGCTGAATAAAGTTTTTGAAAACAAGTTTTTGCTGAAATGGTTTACAATATTACCCATCTTCAGGGGCGCCGGGTGAAAAGTTAGGACGATTCTAAGGGCCCATGACTGACAGGGGCCCCACAATGTTTAGAACATTAAGGAAAAAAATGTAAGTAACCTTTCATCAATCATCAATAATTAACATTAATATAACGTCATATTGATGATGTACTCACTAAACTTACGATTCATTTAACTTATTTTCTTCCAAAAGTTAATTATCCAAAGCATCAAACACCCCCCTCTATTTACATGTAATGGTTTGGTCCTGCCTCCAGACGCTGTGGGACACCGCACTTTCTAGCAGCAGAGAGTGAGAGCATGTGAGGAGGGATGCTAGTACTTACGTGTGTACGTCTCAACGACTAACAAAGTCAGGCTTTCAAGAAAGAAAAGAAAGGAGAGAAAGACAAGAGAGAGGGACTAAAGGGTGACAATATGTCAATATGTTTTCAAAAGAAAAGGTGGGTGTGGGCCATGAGTGGTGGAAATTAGTCTGTTAGCTAAGCTTAGTCCATTGTAAATAATAATTGTAATGTTTTGCTGACATTAAGTACTGTTAATATCTTCACAGAAAAGGCTGAGGTTTTTTTCATTTCACTCCTCTTTTAGCCGACATTTAATAAATGCAGGTACATTTTTAGCAGCTATTCATACTAAATCAGTTGTCCCTCCCCATGGTGCCAGGACCAACAGATCCATCTTTAGGCTCCGCAGCCCTGTCCCCCCATAAGGCTTTGCAGTCTTGCCATGCTGTCCATTGAAAGCCAGTTGGCTAGAAAGCTGGACTTCAAGGACTTGATCAGTGACTTTGCCTGTAAGAAGGCTAGGCGCTGGGCTCTTGGTGAGTAAGGCTGAGCCAGGGCTCGTAATAACTGTTAAAGGGCAAGGCTATGGTACGATATTGGATCACTACACACAAGATGCATGATGAGAAAAATACTGAGAACAGGTAATAGGCTCTGATTTAGCACCACCATCAGGCCTTTTCACTTCCATTTCCGTTTTGTTGTCCATTTACACTTTAATACCCGCTTATTTTGTAGTTGGTATGTATATGTAATTAAAAAATCTGCTGCTTATGTTATTTTTTTTATTATAGCATTTTATAAATTATAATATTGGTGTTAATGTTCACTTTATTTTAATTTAAGAGGTCATGTATATTTAAGTTATATTTATTTAGATTTTTCCATTCAAAAATGTTATTAAAAAAGGCATGTACACCATAAAAGATAACTATTGAGATCTATTGTCAGGAATGTTAGTGTTATATCAAATAGTGAATTCTACTGCAGCAGAATGTTGCACGTCTGCACAGTGTTATATTTGCACCGCTCAGTGTCAGTAAATATTGTGCAGTTAGTATTAGACTACAAGATAGATGCAAGCCTGTACAGGTAGAGTTATTTAAAGCATAAATGAGTGGGTTGGGTTCTGGAGGTGTGGTTACAGCAATTGTGCTTGGTTGGCGTGGCCTGGGCCTGGTGGTGGGGCACAATGTGATATATTTTCATGGGGCCCAAAATCCCTGGCGGCGCCCCTGCCCATCTTAGTCTATTTATGGCCACAGAAGTGAAGTCTTCTACTATATCTCCCCTATCCTATTTGTAATTTGTGGAATTTAAGATAACCCATTTTCCTTTTTAAAACAGGCAAAGCCACAAAGCTTTTTATTGCTGGTAGCAGGAACATTATTAGTGGTGAATTTATGAATGTTGTTTATTTATCTATAAGTACTCTGCATTCAGTAAAACCATATTCAATGTAAGTGTTGATTGGATTGAATGAACCCAGGTAGGTCCTGACAAAAAAATTACAGCAACAGCATTTTGATAATGTTGTCATGGAAACGGGCTAGATAAAAATAAATAGAAATGCTGAGTTCTTCCTGCACTGACATGTTATGTGTTGGCTTGCCAAAAATGTACAATGTGAAATGAACAAATCTGGAAAGATAAAGATGAAAAAAAGAAAAAGACACAATGACATTCTTTGGCAGATTTTTGGGACTGACTTAACTTGTGAAATGTTGCAGAATTGGGCTTTTTGTAAATGCTGTTACCTTAAGTGTGCACTTACCGGAACCACATGTGACATAATTTGCTCTTTATTCCCAGCACTCACTAGCAGTTTGTACTAGCTCTAAGTAGATTGACCTCTGAGCATTGATTGTATTGTCACTTTCACAGAGCTATTTTCAGACCTGTGGTTTGTTGGTATCATTTTCCTCTGCGTTTCAACAGTTCATTTTGATTGTGCTTAATTTGATGATCTACTATGCACCACATTTCAAACATACAACAGGCTTATATATTTTTTTTTAAAGATAAGTTACTGACTTTGTAAATTGTCAACAATGTTAATTTTGAGTTTCTTGTCTTTTGTGTTGAACTTAGAAAGATAAGTAGGGATTCTCAATTAAAGGGGACCTATCAAGCAAAATGCACTTTGTGATGTTTTTTATACATAAATATGTGTCCCCGGTGCGTCGTGGAACTCACGCAGCGTCAGAAAATAAAACCCTCTCTCTTTTCCTCCGTACCCAAATCTTTTTAAAAATGGGTATACAACAAGCGGATACAGATTCCATCCGAACTGACGTCAATTCGGTAGCGGACCCACAGAAAGTTGCTATCAGAAACAATGCCTGACGTGTTTTGGACATCTTTGTTTACATTAGCAAGCCTCACTAACACTCAGAGCTAACCTGTACTGTAGAGCACATGTGTTTAAAAAGCAGGAAATAAAAAAAGAACTCACCTTGTGATAAACCTGCAAGAGAAAAAGTATTTGAGCTCCATACTATTTCAGAAATAATCCTTGACGTGGTTTAAACAGGATGGCGTTTTATCACAACCGAATTTAACTGTATCTCCGGTAGAATTCTGATCAGGCATTAGCTCCGCCTCCTCTTATTTATTTTTTTCAAGCTAAGGACCCAAAATCTGTGTTTCTCTAATGGCGCATTTCCACTGCAGCGGGTAGCCCCGTTTAAGCGTCCTTAATCGTCCTCAAGCGGCCAGGCCAGTTTTTGGTGGCCTTTCCATATAGCGTAGCACCGGCTAGCGGGTACTTTTTCCCTATTTTCCGGCCCCATAAAATCGTGGTTCTATCAGGCCAGGGCCAGGGCTGAACTAGTGACGTCAACACTCTCGACTGCTGATTGGGCAGAGAGAATCGTCACAAGATCGCACGCGAGATCATCCCTAGCGTCGCATATATATCTAGAAGCAAGCTTGCAGCATTTTTGTAAACGGAGGAGCTACAAAAATGGCAACATCAAAGAAAAGCACACCATGGTCGGTGACGACGTTCCTACATCTCATTGGGGATGATAAAATCCAGCGGGAGCTCGAAGGTACGCTCACTTCTAACAAAGAAGTCTATTTTATCCTTACATTAATGTTCGACAACCCATGCTTTTATGGAGCCCCGAAGAACTACATAGCTAGCTAAGACAAATAGCCTAGGCAGATAGCCTTAGCTAGAGCTATTGTTTGCTAACACCATATGTGCCATTGTTTACGTTCAGTTTTTCTTTTCTATAGTTGTTGTTGCTATTCAGTATTGTGCTGCAGTAGTTTGTGGAATTAACAAGTCATTTTGCTGTTCTAGATGATTACATTGGGACTAGTGAGGAGGAACATTCCCGAACAACGGGTGATGGCAGTGTTCCGTCCACAACATCGTCATTGAATCCAGAACGGACCCCAACTCGACCACAGACACCAGCCGAAGAACCGACACCAACTCAACCACCAACACCGAGTGCCATCACGACACCGCAGCGTGTGGTTCTAGGTAAGAAAAAAAAAAAAAAAATGTAAACCTTGTCATCCATCGTCAGTAATTAAAATAAGCTATACCACTGTGTGGAAATGCTCTGTTACAAGTAAAGTATTAGCTAGTAAGCAGCTAGTACAGTTGTGTGTGACATCCTATCATATATTTATATTCATTATCAACAGGCTGGACATAATGTAATTCACTTTCACAATCATTGTAAACATCTAGGGCCAGAACTTTCTTTAGTTCATCCTTACTGTTGTTCTGTTTATACATGTTATTCTTATATCCTTGTGTGACCTGTACCTGTCCTGTGTTTTTTCCTTATTGCTAATTATTATCTTATTGTCACCCAGGCAAGAGGAAACGAGGAGGAGAGGATCGGGCCCAGCAGGAACGGCACCATGAACAGCACATGGCCCAGCAGGAACGGCACTTGGACTGGGCCAAAGCGTCTGCTGAGCGGAGATGGGAGTTGGATGCGGCCTTGAGAAGGGAGGAGGCCGTCTTGAGAAGGGAGGAGGCCGTCTTGAGAAGGGAGGAGGCCGTCTTGAGAAGGGAGGAGGCCGCTCAAGCAAAGACCTTCAACCTAGCCTTCCTGCGCACCCTTGGCGAGGTGCTAGGGGGACTGGGCGGCCGACGTTGCAGCCGACGTGGCGCGTCTCCTCCGTGATACTTCAAATAACCTTAATAGTTATTGTACATATTATATTTTTTTGATCTAATTCATTTTTAAATGCAACATTTGTACTTTCTTGTTTATTTATTTTCTTTAAAATGTTCATTTAATTTTAATTTTTACAATGCCATGTATATTTATGCTGGCTGCAATACAGTTTTACATTTTTTATTTGTATTGTTTAATGGCATGCCTTTTTGATACAAACATTTTTTTGTATTCTATACTGCCATCAATAAAGTACTTCTTTGACTTATCTTATCTCTTGTTGATAATTACATTACATTACATTGCATTTAGCTGACGCTTTTATCCAAAGCGACTTACAATAAGTGCGTTCGACCAACAAAATACAAACTTGAAGAAAACAGAATCATATAAGTACATCAGGTTTCATAGAGCCAAACATTTCAAGTGCTACTCAACTGGCTTTAGATAAGCCAGTCCTTTATTAGTATAAAAGTGCTTCGTTAATAGTTCTATCGCTCGAAGTGGAGTCGAAAGAGATGAGTTTTCAGTTTGCGCCGGAAGATGTGCAAGCTATCTGCCGTCCTGATGTCAATGGGGAGCTCATTCCACCATCCTGGAGCCAGGACAGCAAACCCACGTGTTTTCGCCGATGGGAACTTGGGTCCCCCTCGCAGCGAGGGTGCAGCGAGTCGTTTGGCTGATGCAGAGCGTAGTGCACGCGCTGGGGTGTACGGTTTAACCATGTCCTGGATGTACGAAGGGCCAGATCCATTCGCAGCATGGTAAGCAAGTACCAGTGTCTTGAAGTGGATTCTAGCAGTTACCGGAAGCCAGTGAAGGGAGCGGAGGAGCGGAGTGGTGTGGGAAAATTTAGGAAGGTTGAAGACCAGACGAGCCGCTGCATTCTGGATGAGCTGCAGAGGTCGGATGGCACATGCAGGTAGACCAGCCAGGAGGGAGTTGCAGTAGTCTAGGCGTGAGATGACGAGAGCCTGGACCAGAACCTGAGTCGCTTTCTGTGTCAGCTGGGGACGTATCTTCCTGATGTTGTAAAGCGTGTATCTGCAGCAACGGGTTGTAGCAGCGATGTTTGCAGTGAAGGACAGATTGTTATCTAGGGTCACACCCAGATTCCTTGCAGTCTGAGTCTGGGAAACAACTGAGGTGCCGATGTTGATTGTTAGGTCAAGAGTGGGACAATCTTTTCCCGGAAGGAAGAGCAGCTCAGTCTTGTCAAGGTTGAGCTTGAGGTGATGAGCAGACATCCACTGAGAGATGTCAGCTAGACAAGCAGAGATGCGTGCGACGACCTGGGTCTCTGAGCGGGGAAAGGACAGAATTAATTGGGTGTCGTCAGCGTAGCAGTGGTAAGAAAAACCATGCAGGCTAATGACTGATCCGAGCGAGTTTGTGTACAGGGAGAAGAGGAGGGGACCAAGAACAGAGCCCTGAGGGACCCCTGTAGTTAATTGACAAGGGTCGGACTCAGACCCTCTCCAAGTCACCCTGTAGGTACGGTCTTTCAGGTATGAGGTGAGGAGGGAAAGTGCAGAGCCTGAAACTCCAAGTTTTTGGAGAGTGCGAAGGAGGATCTGATGATTCACCGTGTTGAATGCAGCAGACAGGTCCAACAGGATGATGACAGAGGAGAGGGATGCAGTTTTGGCAGTGTGCAGTTCCTCCGTGACAGCAATGAGAGCAGTTTCTGTGGAGTGACCTGCCTTGAAACCAGACTGGTGCGGATCCAGAAGGTTGTTCTGATTGAGATAACAGGAGAGTTGTTTAAAGACAGCGCGTTCAAGTGATTTAGACAGGAACGGGAGGAGAGAGACAGGCCTGTAGTTTATAACATCAGACGGGTTGAGAGTGGGTTTCTTTAGGAGAGGGTTTACTCTTGCCTCCTTGAGACTGTTTGGAAAGTGACCAGAAGTTAGAGAAGTGTTGATGAAATGGGTGAGAAACGGTAGAATATCAGGAGCGATAGTCTGAAGGAGGTTTGAAGGGATAGGGTCCAGAGGACAGGTGGTAGGGCGGACAGAGGTAATGAGGGTAAGAACCTCACTTGGAGAGAGAGGGGAAAAGGAGGTTAGTGTGTTGGTGGAAGGAGGGTCTGGTGACCCAGCGGTGAGTAAAGATGAGTCAGAAAAAGAAGAGCGAATATCATCAACCTTTTTTTCAAAGTGGGTAACAAAGTCGCTTGACAGAAGTGAGGAGGGGGGAGGGGCTTTTGGAGGGTCCAAGAGGGTGGAGAAGATGGAAAATGTTTTTTTAGGATTGGAATAGGAAGATTGGATCTTATCTTGAAAGAAAGTGCTTTTTGCCTGAGAGATCGAAGCAGAGAAAGAGGAGAGGAGAGCCTGATAGGTTAGGAGGTCGTCACGGTGTTTGGATTTCCACCGTTTCCGCTCTGCTGCCCTAAGGACGGTTCTATTAGCACGCAGTACATCATTTAGCCAGGGAGCAGGAGGGGACTGATGAGCCTGCCGAGATGTGAGAGGACAGAGAGAGTCCAGAGTGGATGAGAGAGTAGAGAGGAGAGTTTCTGCAGCAGAGTTTGGAGGCAGGAGTTGGAACGAGTCAGAGGAAGGGAGGGCTGAGAGCACCGATGAGGCAAAGGTAGAGGGGGAGAGGGAGCGAAGGTTACGGCGGACAAGTGCAGGATGAGAAGAGATTAGTTTGTTATGTTTGGAAAGGGGTAGAAAGAATGAAATGAAGAAGTGATCGGATGTGTGGAGCGGGTTTACAGAGAGGTTAGAAGTAGCGCAGTTCCTTGAGAATATGAGATCAAGGACATTGCCAGCTTTATGAGTCGGTTGGGACGGAGACAGTGAGAAAGCAAAGGCGGTTAACAGAGATGTTAGTTCGTCTATCTTCCCCGTCTGGAGGTTGAAGTCTCCGAGAAGTACAGCGGGAGGGCCAGTTTCAGGGATGTGTGAGAGGAGATTATCTAATTCCTCCAAGAAGTCCCCCAAGGCGCCTGGTGGACGGTAGAGAACAACAATGGTTAACTGTATAGGATGGGTTACTGTAACGGCATGGAATTCAAAGGTGGAAGGAGTGAAGTTAGGTAGTTTGAAGAGGGAAAAGCTCCATTTGGGAGAGAGCAGGAGACCAGTGCCACCTCCTCTGCCAGTTGGTCTGGGTGTATGGGAGAAGGAATATGCAGTGGAGAGAGCTGCTGGGGTGGATGTGTTGGATGGAGTAATCCAGGTCTCAGTGAGAGCAAGGAAATCCAGAGACTGCAGGGAGGCGTAGCCAGAGATGAAGTCAGCCTTAGGAACAGCTGACTGGCAGTTCCACAGGCCACCTGAAACTAGATGTTGGATCTCAGTGGAGCATGTGGGATAGACGAGAGCAGGCCGGTTATATCGATTACGAGATACACGGGGCCAGTGATAATTGCATAATAATGAATTGCACCCAACAGAAAAAAATCAGATTCACATAATCTTGATTTAGAGAAGATATAAACATACATGAATTTATAAAGCAATAACAAACACCATCAGTTAGGAAAAAGCCCATAAGATAAAAGTTAGTTTTAAGAGATTTAAAGCAAGAAATTGAGTTTGCTAGCTTGAGGTCCTGCTCTAAAACATTATTACATTTTTATTTTGTAAAAGTTATTAAGAATACATGATAAATACATAATACTGTACATGTAGTAGAAATTGCTCAATTGTAATACCCTCGTTCTACTAGACTCAAACAACACATTCCATATTTCAAAGACGAGAGAACAAAATAAGAAACCTATACTGTAACCGATTCAAGCAAGCTTTTAACATGTCTAGAAGAAAGATTGAGGTTATATTTTAGAATATTATTTTATGTTGTGGATACTTTAGCCTCCATCCATGTTTACAATTGTCCACACTATTTTACACTTGCATTTATGAATATAGTTTTGCTGTGTTTTACACTTTAGTATTTATGTTTATAGTTAGCTTTGATATTCGCTTAATTTATTAGAAAGATTTTCTTTTCATGATCTGATATTTCCTCAAATGTTCTTATTATGGGGCAGTACTTACTGGTGCTTGAAATTCAAATATTTACTAAATATTCAATTCAGATAACATTTTTGTTTAAAACATTTGACAAACACATGTATATGAAAAAAAAAAGATTTATTTATGTTCAATACAATGAATACAATACAATGCATATTTAGGTATTCAGGTAGCGCATCAAACCCTCTCTGATGTCAGTGCCCTCCTCCTCTGCACCTTGAGCCACTGCTACCCCATGGCTCTGCTGCTGCTGGTGCATTCCACCCATCATCATAGTCCTCTCCATTCCTGCTTGCTGTGATCACTTTCCTTCTTGCTGTGATAACAAGCCACACACCAAGAAACAAGTAAACGATCGCTTACACATCCTCCATTGTTGTGTGTGTTTTGTGAGTTGTGTCGCATTGAAGATGACGCCACTGCAGTTTTACCCAGCATCGCTCTGCCCAAAAAGCCGATCGCCCCGCCTACACTGCGTTGCTACCCCAGGTCCTAAACTGTAATGGAAATGCGCCACGGCCTCGGACGGCCAGCGAGGCAGCCCGAGGCCTGAGCGAGGACGCTTAGGGACGCTTAAACGGGGCTACCCCGCTGCAGTGGAAATGTGCCATAACAGGGCTTCAAAAGAGGGGTTTAAGCAGTAAGAGGCATGGCTACAATGGGTGATCTGTTTGGTATTTGGGAAAACAAACTTCACAGACATGTTTTGTATAGGTATGGCCCTACAATATATTTTTCAAATATAGCATGATAGGTCCACTTTAAGTAAAGTAAATGTAAGTTTGTTGCAAACTTTTATGCAAAGATCATGATTAGGACAATACAAATAGCTTGACAGCTCTTACCTAACATTGTATATTTCACATTAAATGTAAACGACAGACCCAAAGACTCTATCTCAGACTTTTTATAAATCTGCATGAACAATAACCTCAATTAAATTCAGAGTTGTTTTACTGAATAAATCAAATTCATTATGGTAATTTAAACTCACTTTACACTAACTACTTCAGACTGTAACCAATGCTTATGAGCCTGAAGAAACAATCCTCTGTGGTTTGTCCCTTAATTCACTTGCCTCATAAACATTTCAGAGAACCTGAAATCACACTAATATGTGACACAGCAGGTACTTGATCGCCCTGTCAAAACAGAATATCATTGCTTAAGGCAAGGTGACAGGGATAATAATCTGCCATCCTTTATGTTTAATATTTAAATCCCAGAGGTGAAGAGGGAAAGATGGCAGTGTCCTTGTTTCCAGCGCCCTCCCTACTCTATCAACTCGGCCAGGAGTAATCTGTCAGCAAAGCCCACTTTGCAATCACAATTCATGTTTTCCAATACAACTATGATTCATTACTATTTAAAAAACATGATAATATGTAAATGTTAGGATACTTAGAGGACATGTTGATGCAATTTGTATCTGCATTGCCATAATTATAGTGCCATTTGTTTTTCGATTGTTCTCATATCTGATATTGTTCTCTTTTTCAGCATATTTTGTATACATTACAACATTGCCTCTCTCACCTCTGTGGTATCTGTGATCATATGTGTTTGCTATGCGGTTGTTAAGAATTTTCGTAACTGTGCAAACACAGATTCATTTCCCTCTGTTTGCAGCAATTACTCATTTTGTACATGTTTTCTTCCTCCAAACCTGATGGGAATATGCTTTTTATGAGTCAGTTTGGGGAGCTGCAAGATAATATATTGCATTTGTATAAAATGAGCATACGCTTCATACAGCAAAACAGCGTTTACCCCAGAGCCCTGCTGTATGCAGTTAAGAGACCGGGAAAGGTCGCATAACTCAGGGGCAGAATAAGTGCTGCGACATATAAATGTATGAAATATGATGTCTTAATGTTATCACCTCAAACATTTAAGTTTAGAGGCAATTAAGACATGGCATTTTCACTCTGAATCAGTAATTCATTTCAGCTGTCATTTCAGCATAATCATTATTTCTCATATTTTTGGCCTATTTTTATATTTGACATTCTTAGCTCTCGTTGGATAAGTAATTGTACATTTGCACACAGTAAATAACTTACAATATGAGAAGAATATTACAATATCTTACACATGTGGATAAGCTCAAATGTTCAGCTAATTTCAAACATGCCACACAATGTAGATGGCAATGTTTGCATATCTGAACGCCAAACCTTAGTTTTTATATTTAAGTGCCATATTGTTTAGCTGGCACTTCAGTGTATATAACATTATTTTTAGTGAATATACAGTGTGCGCCTGAGTTCATAATTCAGCCAGCAAGATCTTGTGCAACAATCTAATTATATCTATATTCAAGAGGGATCTGAGGATTTCTCAGCGGGCTCCATGCAGCTGACTGTGTGTGCATAACTGTGGGCTTGATTAACAAGTTGTTGAGTCAGCACATACAGTTGTAAAGTGCTTCAAGCCAACAGACTTTCTAACCTACAGCAAGGTGCTGTAACAGAAATTACTGCTGATGGAATATGGTAGACTCTCAGCGGATTAACGTTTGTTTCACTTTATTATTTTAAGTTATTTCCTAAGTTAATTTTAAAGAGACTGTTTATTTTTTCAATATCCATATATTCTACATGCATATATGCCAAATGTCAATCAAACCTTTGAAACCTAAAATATGATCATTGTATGGTCCTGACTTCTTATAGATGTCTTGGTATGTTGACATTCTGTAGTTTGGATCAAATAAAGCTGTTTCCATTTAGTTATGTTTTAACACTTCTCGAAGAGATGTCCTGGTTTAATAGAAAGCATTACATTTTATTGGAGTACAATAAAGTGTTTTTTTCATTTCTTGTTTGGTGATAAGGAGGTTTTAAGAAAGAGATGCAGGCTGGCGGATGCAGTCACAAGTTCAATGCAATGGTTGTAAAATATATTTCAATGTTTTAAATTGACCAATTTTGAATTAGGAAGTAAATGTTATACACATTCTTCACATATCATCTCAAAGGCAATAAGAAAACACAAGCCATGGACTTGCTACAGTATAGGAGGATATGAAATGATGAGAATAGTTTGCAGAGCTATATAGATAAATGCTTGCTTTTCTCTGTTATACATCCTCGTAAAAGCACTGAAGGTCAATATCTCTACATCTAATGAAGATACCTAAAGCTGCAGGAAATATGGCCAATGCTACAAACAAAAGGGCAGCTCGTTAATCTAGTCACAGTGGGGAAGCAAACCAAATGTGAGAACTTACATGTCTTTCACCAGGATAAGCATACAAGATAGAATATGTCAAATCTTAAGGTCAGGCAGGTGCTTCATACTGATATATTTTGATAAGAGCAGTCATCTTAAAATTGATCCTGAAGTTACTTGAAACTGACTACAAGATTATTATTTGCAGAGCTTCTCTTGGGAGAAAGCTTGTAGAGGACACAATGAGTATAAAGCACGAATCACAGGGGAATATCCACTTGTAAAAAATGAAATGTGTGAATACTACTGTGAGCAAACAATCAAGAAAAGTAACAGAAGCCAAGCCAGTGACCTTTATAGAATATCTGTCATCTCGCTCTGTGTTTCTCCACTGGTGAAACCTAAAACTGGGTCAAATAATGATATCGGGGCTTCGGACATGTGCCCATGATAATCAGTGCTTTCAAATGACAGGACAAATAAATTATGATGGGATGAAAGACGTTTCTCTGAATAACTAAACTGACTTTCTTAGATTCCTTTCCTGGGGAGACAGTGTTAGCTAGGGGCAGATGAACAGGCTAATGAATGTACAGTCTCCAAGTGGCATCCCTGGCCAGCTGGAAGGATCTAAAATGGAAATGGCCAACACTCTCCCCTCCCTCAGCAACTACCACCGAATAGCCCTGGAGCAAGGCACTTAACCTCTTACTTATACTGTTGCTTGGCAACACGCAGTACAAGACTGATTGCAATGAAGCTCCCTGGTGCAAATGTAGCTGTGCAGTGAAAGGGATGTAGGTCATTGCAACAAAAGCATTGTTCACAAGCTGCCAAAACATTCTTTGGGCAGATAAACATTAAATATGGTATAAATTAAATGCAATACTATTATGGTATCAGACTCTCGCTGCCTGTGTAGGAGGAAGAGGAAGTAAAGAAGAAGTGAACTGTGAATTTACACAAATATTAAAAAGGACATTTTCATGTTCATACTTGTATTATGGATTTCCAGTAAAATATCATGTTTACATGTTTCTATGTTCAAAAAACAAATGTAAAACTCAAACTATCATTCAGATAGCCTACCTGCATTTACCCTCTTTATTAATGCATTTAAGCAGGTCCCTCCTTAAGCCCTACTCTGAAATTGACAAAAATATATCCTAAAGTATTCAAGTGTCTGAATGGCAGCATTACCGATAATGTAGTCTCCATTTAATTCTCAATCAAAGCATATTCACTGCAGGGCAAGGTATTACAGTAATGTGTATTTATTTGCTATTTGAATAGCCACTAATTCAATGTATTGAAGTGTTTGAACATGTGTTGGTTCTTAGTGTTTACTTTGATCCATTATTACTTATAGGACAGTCAGGGCAGTTTTTGTAGTTCTTCATTTCACCCCTCAGGTAGGCTACCCTATACAATATTTTTCCTTCCCTAGGAGAGCTTCAGTTGTTTACACACGATAATGACTTTGCTTGGCTAATGCATATTTAGTTAGGACTAATTAAATAATCAATCAGGCAGGCTGTAGCACACTCCCCCCCCCCCTGCCCCAAAGGACCTTCTGCAGGCGGGGGCTCGCGGGCACGCCTTCAGCTCAGCCCTCTCTCAGCGTCTGATCACATTACCTCAGCAACATGTCTCGTCCTGAGCGCGCATACACCGGCTCAGCTGTCACATCCCCCAGAGAGAGACACTTCTCAGCTCTGATAAGAAACTCCAAAATGCTGTTACGAGTCGCCGTCCCAGGGCGGACCAGCTTTTCAACTTAATGGTGAGCATGCACCCTACCGGCACACATGATGTAACCTCAATTAGCTGTCAGTCAGCAGAGACGTGCTTGTACGGAGCAGCACGCCGTGGCAGATGGTCCATGTGAGCACCCTACTAGTCAGATTACCGGCCATACAGTAGTGGTAAATCCGGGGCCTTGCAGAATGGGGGCAGAGAGACGCGTCGGCTCAGTTTAATGCTAAGCTCTTGTTTAGTACAAACCCCTTGGCTGCAGGCTTGCTTCAGCTTTAAAATGTGTGAGATGCAGCAGTGCTGGCAAGCCTCTGTTTATCTTCACCCTCACTATAACAGACAGGCCACAGCAGGTGGACTCTCTTACAATGGCTAGTATAGATGTACCTGTTTAGACCATTCTGAACCTGGTATGATGTAACCTGTAGTTGAACTGACTATCTTGTACTGTTCAGTAACACAGAAGCTCAAACATAACATCAAAAGACACATACATAACTTAAGTGGTGGCTATAAAGTCCTCAGTGAGTGACAGAATACAACGGCCTCCTCCTATACTGCCAGAAGTGATCAACAATCAAACTCTGCATATTTGTATCACACAAATGATGCCATTACTGCACCACATTAAAACATGCCCTACTTTTTCACAATCATTTTTTTGAACTTCTTTATTTAGGTTTTTCTATTTGGGGATTTGTATTAGGACTGAACGTAGAACTGAAATCTTATCAATCCAGCAGTAGCTATAAATAAAGGGGAAATAGTAAATCACAAACAGTTCTCCAACAATCCACAAAGATACTCTATCCACAGTGTTTTTATTTGTATTTTAAATGTTTTAACATGTGTAACACAGTAACTGTAGTCATCTTAGTTTGGTGACCAAACCTTACACCAAATACGATTACAATCTGACGAAATGTTGATGTATTTTTATTATCATGTGGCTTTATTCTCACCTGGTAAACATAGTGATATTCTCAGATTCAGCCGGTGTTGGCTTGTGTTGAGCTGTGGTTCATATTAGAGAAAAATAAGTGCAAAGTCTTAACAAAAGAGGACTGATTATGTTCTGTGTGAGCACACTAGAGCTTTCCAAGAGAAGGGGTGGGGGTTTGGTGTTGTGTTTTCCTTGATTGAAGTGAGAGGAACTTCTGTAACTCAAACAACAACACCTGTTTACACCCAGGAGCAGCTTGCTCAGTGTTGGTGAACATAAAGACAAATTAAATGAAACTTTTTAATTCAGACATTGTCCTATTCACTAGAGTGAGAAAATCCTAATGCTAATCTAGCAGTGGCTAATGATTAAGGGACGATGCTGCACCGTAGACCTGCAGTATTTCTTTCATAAAGGGCTCTGTGTGGCTGAAATAGGTTATACCACAATTCCCCCAAGCACTGTACAAGTGTTACAAACAAACAAAGACGCACAACCTTGCTTTATTGAGGTTTTCCTCCAGGGCACCAAATAAACAGGAAACACTGCAGTCTATACTACAGGGGGGGCTGGTGACTGATGAAGGTATAGCCCCAAATAAAAATGAGCAATTCATAGAGGTGAAGTCACGCTGGTGAATCTGTGCTGCTGCTGGCTCTGGCCTAATTTAACCCACGGTTATAACCTCTTTGAGGTATTACAGTGTATGAAACTTCCCACAGTTGCAGTTTTAAATGCTCCTTGGGATTATATAAAAGAAAGAACAAATAACTGTATATTTCTGGAGGTAAATGTGCCAATGTTAACCATAACTTGTTTTAGTAACCATTCTGAGATATCATTCTCTTTTTGCCACAACACAGTAAATTAGAAGCTGCTCACAAATGATACGGATATTTTTGTGCCGAATTTGGTTATTCCATTGGCTTCAATTACTGAGCATTTAGAATGAGAAAATTGATGTGGCGTTGGTTTTCAGGGTTGCAGGGCAGGGGTGCTCATCAGTGTTCTAACTGATTAGTGTTGATGCAGATAGCTACCCAGGGAGCACCAGTCTGTGACCAGCAGCCTGCTGCAGTTTGGCTTGCCAGTCCTCCAGTGGCTCAGCACTCACATCAATAGCTCAGTTCTGTTCGGTGGCGTCCCGCTGGGGATTGAACATGGAAAACTAAACCAATTTTTAGAGGTTTTGAAGCTTAGCTGCAGGATATCAGAGTAACTGTATTATGTTTCACATGACCAAGTAGTGATAATGTTTCTGGTCCCACATCAATCTTGGAACTGAAATAGTTTGTAAATGTGTTCAGAAACCTGCTTTTATTCCCAAAACACTTAATGATGATTGTAGTTGACCTCATTCTCCCGTAACCTACTCGGAAATGTGACAGCATCTACCAATCCATCACCGCGGTCAGTGTTGTCAGAAATAGGCTTCTCAACGGTGAATGGACAGAGGAATGAGTTCTGTGCCAGTTGATTTAAAGCCTGTTTTTACTTTGAGATGTTTTCAGGCGTATAACTTTCCAAAGGATGGTTTTATTTGTCACAATGAAGGGACATGGCTTTTAGAATGAATTGGCACGCTGGTGAGAAATGATTCTTCTTCTCTGCCAATTTATTGGTGAGATTTTTAAAAAAAAAGAAAAAAAGACCATGGACTTTGTAATGGCCATCATAAAGTCTGTTTGTCTCATACCTCATGTAGTGATAGCACGAGGGATATACTGTATGCTTTCACTTTCTGATTCAATCATTTCATGAACTTGATGGAGGTGAAGAGATTTGTAAAGGGCCATTTATTGTTGATGTTCTTGAGGAATAGTATACAAAACAGGAATGCAGTATATTTCTTCAGTGTAGAAAGCTTACAAATTGAATTGTTAAAGTTATTCTATTTAATTTGACGTGCACCAATATAATCTTTCGAGAAGTCATCCCCTATCCTTGAGCAGGCAAACGATACACTAACAACGTTCAGTGACTGCAGCTGTCAGGATCTCAAAAGTTCTGAATCAAGGAAATTATCATGAGAGATTACCATGCACAAGGAGGCTTTATCTCAACAGTGTTTTCCTCAATGTACACCTGGGTCTCCTTATACCTGCGTCAGTGCCATTATACTGTAACTACAGTTGTGCTTCACTCACTAGCTAACATCTTCAATACCATCTCTACATTGGCTTAATGAGTCAAACTTTTCTACTTGTGTTCTAAAATCTAAAGTCATTTTTCTCATTATATGCTAAGTTACTTAATGTTTTGAGATGTGGCCTAGTGTATCATTAATCTGTATTCTGTATGCATTGTTATGTGAAATAACCTATTATTCTGCAAGCAGTTATTTTTTATCTGCTGATCCTTTTCATAATTAAAAGATGAATTGTCATAGTGTAGTGAGAAATAGCGCACCCAACTCCCAATTAACAGAAATTCAATGATCAATGTCAAATCTGTACATTTCATGATTATGGAAAATCATTTTCTATACCAAGGAAAACAACTAAAGGACATATTTGCTTTGATTATAACAAAATATTATCCATCATATCAGTCTGACTGTTTGTCTGACTGCCTTTTGTTTTTGTTTGTTTGTTTTTATTCCTGTTGTTCTTTGTAAAGCGACCTTGGGTCCCATGAAAGGCGCTATATAAATCCAAGCTATTATTATTATTATTATTATTATAAGCTGCTTAAAGCTACAGTAATGTTATGAAGTTGAACAGGTCACAATGGCCTGAATGATATATATATTATCTTGCTGTGACAACTTCACCTTCAAACAACTTATTTCAATCAAGTTTTGACAGATAAACAACAGTTTACAAGATTACATTTAACCACATCTTTAACATGATGTTATAATTTGCCTTCACTCAATATTAATAGTCAGCCACATTATTTTTAGCCAGGTTTGATGAAAAAAACGAGTATGTATTCACATTTTAGACACTGATCCAATTACCAAACTGAAACAATGATTCGCTTCCTGTTCATCGCCTAATTGATGAATGGAGCAAATATTATAGTAGTGCAGCCCATATGTTGTAGAATGACATGCAGGCATAGCAGTTTGATGTGATCATTTGTCATGTCCTTTTGGTGTAATCTGTCAAACTAGGATTTACACAGCTCCCTTGATCCATTGCCCTCTGCACCATGCGTGATTGGCATCCTAAAATGTAGGTGAACCTGAGCTATAATAAAAGCAGTAGGTTGTGTGAGACAATTAGTTGACCCCCCCCCCACAATAAGACCTTGCTTCTGACCCCACGGCCCTTATTACTTGAACCACTCGAGCGAGGGACCCACAGTTTAATCCTAATAGATCAATAAGGCATCTTAATATCCCAGAAAATCTTTTGGCCTGTTTATCTGAGGAGAGGCCAAGAGTATAGATTGCTGTAATGGTATGAATTAGTATTGAATAAGATTCAGATTAAATTAATTTGAACTGCGGCACAATTAAGAAGGATGAATGTGCTTTTAGGGTCCAAATTGCATTCATCATGCAAACTGTGTGGAGCCAAAACAGCCTCTAGGTATATCATTTAGGATTGTACTGAAACTAATTGTATTAGAGGTGGTGAAAAATCAATATTGGGATCAAATGTATTGACTAGAATTTAAACCACTAAGCTTTGCATGTGTGAGGCTTTACTGCAAATCTGTGGACATTTGGGTCTGGAAAAAATGGCAGTATTTCCTCCACATGTTTCATCCTTGGCTACAGTGTTTCTTCTTGCATCCATCCATTACTCATGCTGCTTGTTGATGTTGCCAGTTAGCTGTCACATGCGTGGTGATATAAGATGGTTTTATCCCAGCTGTCTCTCTGCTCCAGTTTTGGATTACAGATCTCGGTGAGACAGGATCTCCGTCATGGTGACCAAGGTCTTATATGGTTAATAGAAAAGGTCATATTCCATCATAACATTATTGAATTGTGGCAACTACTACCAGTACCACTGCCTCCTGTCTAGATGCATTGCTGGTGATGGTGTCATTCAACATTACTGCCACAAAATGCTACCATTAGCTGCAGAATTGTCTGGTAGTAATTTTTTTTATGGGCATATTATAATAAGATGTTATTCTTATTCAATTATTTAATAGTTTTAGTAATATATTTTTTGACAAATGTATGGTGTTTTAGTCACATTTCTGATTGATTTTGATCCTATGAGATATTTATCATTTTTTTAGTTATAACTTGTCTTTATTGCTTGGACATTGAGTTAGATACTGGTTTGAATCTAAAGGAGGGTTTCTGGGTTAAACCCAGTGGCGGACTGGGACTACAAATCAGCCCGGGACTCTCGACCAGCCCACTTCAGTACCGGCAGCCTACCTGGGTACCGCAAGTATATACCGCTCGTAAATTGTCAACTGGGGGGATGGGGTGGGGGTGATAGACTTATCCGACTTATCCGACCGGTCCACATCGTCCGACCGGCACACTTCAGTACCGGCCCATCGGGATTCGTCCCGATGGCCAGTCCGCCCCTGGTTAAACCTGTATATGATACTTTGGGGCAGCGCATCAAACTGTTGATGAAAATGTTGGGTTGCTTATTTACACGCCAAGCAGATATGGAGAAACATTGGCATTCATTTGGAGTTGTGTTTCTCTTTTATTAACATTCTAACATCAGCAAAGTGTGGTGAACATAGAGCAGAACTTAAATTAATGCTAGGCAGCTAATACTGCTAGATATGTGCATGTTAAATAGGGAGGTTTTGTGTTGTCTGAAATAACTATAATATGTGTATCCTGAGTGGCAGGAGTTGCCTTATTTTTATGTATTGAAGGCAGAGTTTAGGAACACATAATTCCACCCTGGCTGTGGGGTTGGTTATGTTCTTTTGAGTTGCTTTTTATTTCGTATTATGGACACATTTCAGAATAAATAGATTAGTCTAATTGCCTTTGTTTTGTTTTAATGCAGTGGCATTGAGCTGTTTTATTTTTACTAATATCTAATATATCTCCAGAGCTGATGGAAGGTTGTCTTTGGTTGGCAAACTCTAACATAAAATAATATGAGAGACTGTTCTGTGAAATGTGGAACATTAACTTAGTTTCAGCTATATTGAATGGATATTTTCCTCTGGTTTCAAAATGAGGTTAAATACAACTTACATTTGCAAATCTACTCATGAAAGTTTAAAAAATCATATTAAGGTGCTTTGTATATAATTACGTTTTCTCTCTCATAATCACCAGTACTGTATTGACTATATTTGGATCACATTATTTCAAAAACTGAATAGGTGAAAGAATAAAGAAATGCAGCAGGTTGATCCACCAGCCTGGCGGATTTTTCCCCTTTGATGTACAGAGTCTGAGCAACTCTTCATGTACAGTGTTACGTTGCTCTTCCCTGATTGACTTTACTGTAAAAGTAAACAAGCAAGCAAGTGAGTCATTCCACATAAAACCATACACCATACACCAAAGCAAATTCCTTGTATGTGTAAACGTACCTGGCAATGAACTTGATTCTGAAAATAGTCATTTTACTCATTGTTAATAACGTTAATGTAACAAATTGTGTTTAAAGCAGTTTGAAATGAAAGTAAGGTAAAACAAAAGATGAACAAATAACTTTCGCATTGCTCCTAATAATTAATTGAATATATTAGTACATACAAAAAACAAACACACATTTTCTCCTCTTAATTTGAATTTGAATTATGTTTTTCCTCAGAAATCAGGTGTGAGCTTTCCGATTTGTTCAGTGAAACATAATAGTCAAATTCTCTTCTTGTGTAAACAAGGTCGTCTGGGTGCCGACACTTCTTCATGGCAATACTTGCATCTCATTGACTTCATCACTCCCCCTTTTACTGATATTGGTGTTCCATATTCAACATTTTCTTACTTATCACCATGCAGTTATTCATATCAGCCCTTGTGAGCTGATCAAGGAGCAGAGTTTCTGTCTTGCAGGGAGCCTTCTCTACTTTGTTGTATTATCTTGTGTACACGGATGAAAAGGGCCTGAGGGAGAAAGACAATGCTGTCTGCTTAAACTCATCTCTCTGCGTGACACTGAGGTATCAGGCACCGGCAGCGAAGAGAGAATATTTTATCTGACATTGTCAGTCTCTGTAGAAACCTCAAGGAGGCTGAGGACGCTGTGACACACTTGGTGGTCAGCAGCACTGCATATGATTATGACAGCTCTGCTACACTTGCCGAAGTCAAAAGTCGAATTGAAAGGAGTGAAATCTTGGTGTTACAATAAAAAAATTGTTTGTGAGGGTGGTTTTGCTTTCATCAAGTTTCAAGTTGTGGAAAATAACAGAATATTAGAGAAAACATTATGTAAAAATCAACTTCCTTTTCATTAATCACAATCTTTGTTTTCCTCAGGTTATTACCATCATGTGCAATTCTTGTACAACATCTCATGGAGTACCATACATTACATCTACCTCATCCATTCTCCAGATGACAGGAGAATTCAGAGTCCCAGGTTGAATTGCATTAAATAGAAAGACTTTGAAACATGGGTCCATCGTTGCTTCACTTGATAGCCGTCTTTGTGGCCGTCCACGTGATCCAATGCCAAGCGGTTTGCAACAGACAAGCTTCACTTGAATGGCACCCTAAACAACACGCAATCCAAGTCAATTGGACCCTCGTAGGAAACATCTGTAGGAGCGTTTCTGAGTGTTGGAATTCTCCGGGGGGAGAGGAGTCAACTACAGCTTACAGCTTCCCACAGATCTGCCCACTTCAGCTGCAACATGGAGACAAACTGCTGATGTCTGCTGATGAAACACTGAAGTCATACGGCTTCACACTCCTCAATGTGTCAAAGGATGAATTTGAGAGTTGTTCAACGAATGGACAAATAAAAGACCAGTTTATTTTCCCCCACACTATAAATGGAACGAAGCAAGTCGAGGCCAAGTGGCTGGTCCCGGGTCATCATTACTTCATCGCTCTGCATGAGGGGGAAACGCAGCTGTGCAAGCTTGGCCTACGGCTCAACGTGTCTGTTAAAATGCAACTTTGTCAGGGTTCTCCTCTGCTTCGGCTTTGTTCGGGGAGCGGTGTTTGTCAAACAGGCCTCTGGGATGGTGTGTACCGCTGTCGATGCCACCACCACTACTCTGGGAGTTTTTGTGAAAAGTCTGATGCCTGTTTGGATAACCCGTGTGAAAACAAAGGAGTCTGTTTGAGCAATGGATCCACAGATCCAAACCACAGAACATATACATGTCTGTGTCCTCCACATTTTACAGGTAAGGACAAAACCAACTGATAATACCTCTTGAGCTCTCTTAACTTCTTTGAATTAGATTAAAAAACAGCTGATAATTCACTTCCCCCTCGTTATTTTTACATATATTTTGCTATGAAATTGCTTGAAATCATAGATTATTTTAGAGTTACCCTACGTCATTTTTAAACGTTGTATAATCTGGTTGATGCATTTGACAGTTAGATGTGTCTAACAGAAATTATATAGAAAATAGCTTACTTTGTAACACAAGCAGCAGTGTTTCCCCTACCATTGTCTTGGAGGGGCGCTGCGCCCCGCCAACAGAGCCCCAAGCCCCCCCTGAAACACTGATGCATTAATCCCCCCCCCCCCCCCCGGCTCAGACAGCACCCCCCCAAAGCAGTAAACCTAGGGGAAACACTGAGCAGACTTTTCAATCAAATATTTCTTCGTCAAGTTGATGTCATTCAGCATGACCCCAAACACAACGCAAACAGAATTAATATTAAAACAGCTTGCATTCCAAATGGCAACTTTCTTAGTCTCTTTGCTGCCAACATACTCTCTCTGCAGCAATATCATCTATAGCTCTCATTTAATTTTTTGTTTTTCAATCAGATTTTCTAATAAATAGCATCAGCTATAGCTTATTTGCATCCCCATGAACTTCATGACCCAGGCATATCTTTATCTACATCTCTATATGTCTATACCTGTATGTGTGTTCCTGTGTTGTCGTAACTAACTTGCCATTTGTTTTAGGGGTGAACTGCTCCGAAGTCATTGGAAAAGAAAGCTGTGACAGAATTTGTGAAAATGGGACATGCGTTCAAGGATCGCCTGCATCCTTTAAATGCATCTGTGACACAGGATCCTCTGGTAAGCAGCTCTTATTCAGTTGCTTGAATGTGACCATGAAACCATAAATTGAATGCTGATACAGCTTTGATCCCTTATATGTGAATAACAGATAGCTAATCAGTTTTTCGATGTATCTGAATCTCAGTTCTATAGTCACTACCTTGTCAAATGCGTCAAAGGGGCAACCATCTTTAGAAAATGTTGAAGCAGAAAAATACAAAAGTAATTTATCTTTTAAAAGATCAGCATTTCCTCATGGGCTCTGAACCTGATCCCACCTGATGTTATATTTGTCATCATAATATATGAAGCGGCCACTTCAAATCAAATACCTCATATTACGACCAGTGAAATGCAGTTGTAAAAAAGCCAGTGCTAAACTGAGCGTGTCACATTTGGTAAAACAAAAGGTTTACAGCAATCAATTAAAATGTAATTTATTGTGCTTTGTTTCTGCTGAGCCTATTAAATCCCAACTTTTATACTGGTCATATTTTTGAAGGCTGCTAGGAAGAAGTTTGCACGCGCTAAAACAGAAACAGCTTAAATGAAGCAAAAACACGTTATATCATTATATTTAAACCGGTCTCGCAGCAGATCAATGTATGGCAGTGTTCTACATTAGATTTATAGTCTTTCTTATTTCTACTTAACTCTCTGTGTATCATGCTTTTGGTTGTGTTGGAAGTAAGTTACTGCCAAGTCAAGTCTAGTGTATGCTAATTCCTCTCTCTTTAAACATTTTATAAAAGTCAAATTGTCACGTTTCTTTTTTTATTAGCAGCCACGTTATGTTCCTTGCTGTGTTACTTAGATAAGTTGCTGGGGGCTCTTGTGTGAGCATTGCGTGGCACTTGTGTTCTGGTGAGATTGTTTATTACATTACTACTTCACACAGTATTTAGGTAATGGGCCTCATTTGCTCTAGTAATAAACACTTAGGTTAATCGGTTTAAGACACAAGTGGGTTACAAGACCTCTGTGCTTTTCCGGTTGCCCTGGAACTCACTGTCTTGTTAAAACAAGCTTGCATTGAACTTTCTGTGGTAAAACCTCCAGGTGGCTGTTCACATTGATTCATTGCTTTGCCACTTCAAGTCCAGCCCATGCTTCCTGCTTATTATTTGTGGAGAAGATATTTCAAGGTTACTTCCTGTGATGCTAGTACAGGAAGTTTTAAACTGTACAGGTGGTCCAGTCCTTTTAAACTATTTCATAAAACAACTCAGAAAGTATTTTAGCTTTATAATGGCAAGATTCTGAATGTTTGAAAGGGGGCAATTATGCTTTACCTTCATACTCTTTATGTAGTGAATACCAAATGAAGGCTGAGTTGAACGCATGATGCAAGAATCATAAGGTCGTATATTTCTTTAAAAAAATTATGTATTTTTATTAAATATCAAAGTAACATCTAAGTAGGTTAAATGTAATGTCATAAAAACTTTGAAAGTAGTCTTCCATCCTTTATGTTTTACTCTCAACATTCATATAGCTCCCTTAGAATATTACATCCCTTCAAACTGTAACTGTATTCTTCATTGGCTTTAAAAAGTACATGACTGCAAATGATCTAGCTGTAGCACCAGTTAAATAAAAAACACAAACATGTATTTTGTTATAAATAACTGATGTAAGATGACATTTTGTGAAAAACAAACCAAACAGGTGGCAATGTAAAAGGTTCCGCCCTTGTCTGTTTTTAAATTTCACATGACTCACATCAGAAACAGATTGGTAAGTTGCATGCACTTAGCTTAGCAGCTTTTATCTAATTTGCTTTAATTGCTGCTACTCTCTCAAGTAAGCAGACTCCTCAGGGTGCTTTGGCATCGTCATGGTGTCCTGCTGTCCCATCAGCTTCTTGGGAGTTCTGTGGAGCTTCTGCTGCATCCACCTCCCTGCTGTAGTTGCCTCATTAATCACCTGGAAGTTAGTGGCTGCTCCAGCGCTGGCTGCCCTCACAGGCCAAAGTCTATGCGCACAGAATAATGAGCGGAACTCATGGGACGTTTCAAATGAGATTTTCTTTTGATTTGACTCTCCTTTGCACTGTCTCTAGGGTGTTTGTTGCAAGGTATTACCATTATTATGGGGCCATTTCCATTTGATATAAGGTGTTAATTGTTTTTGTAATCTTGTGGTTAGCGATATCATATTTTTAAAGTGTAATTTGGACTATATTATGGTTATTACCCTTGTTAAACTATTTAATTAGATACTGACACAATGTTGTTTTCTTTATGTATATTAGATTGCTGCAGTCCATAATCACTGCCATAATGTGTTGGAGATGAGCAATTTGGTTTGCCAGCACAAATACAAATGATACAAAATCTATTAGACCATACATTACCATGCAAAACGTGTATCTCTGTTGAGTGCTACAACCATTATCTCTGTCATGTATGTGTGGTAGATGAAAGTGTTCCTTAACATACTATGCTAGTATGTATTTGAGTAACTTTGAGTATTGTGGTTATGAAAACTGCATTTCTGGGGGAAAATAAGTTGAAGAAAAAGCTAACTCTGAAGTTGTACAGAGTAAGATTGATGCCCACAGAGGAGGCTATGAGGAGCCTCTGGGACATGAGCACTTGTATCAGCAGGGGGATTAAAGAAAATATGCAAAGAAAGAGTAACTCGGAAGATAAATGTGTAGACACCTGTGAGGAACACAACAATGAAAACCCTCACCAGGGAATAACATCAAATCTTATTCACCTTGAACCTGCAGGGAATTCAGTCTAACTTTATCCTTTGCATACAATGTCACTGCGGCTTTACCCCGACACTGGTTCTTCTGCTGCTGGTGAAAGTGTTGCGGTCCTGCAGTTTTTGGAAAACTACTGGCTACTGCTTAGTTCAGAATGACTTTATCTTGGAAGACACTTTTGAAGCAGGCTGCAGCTCTGTCTGCTTAGTTTACAGTTCAGTGAACATCCACCATGAAAGTCATTTATACATTGTTATCATGACTTCCTTTTTATTAATGTACTTGCTGTTAATGATTATAGAATAATATTGTGGTTAAAGCAGCAATGATAATTGCAGCATTTTTGTCATTCTTAACTTGTAGGCAATTTAATAAATCAACAATATTGTATGCTACATACTGAAAGCACAACACATATATTTAATAATATTTATAGTAATACAGAAAAAATGTATAATGGAATATAACAACCCACTAAGGGAGAACCAAGTCTTCTGCACATAAAGAGACATGAAACAGTATGACGTAATTTGTTGCCTATTACCTTGTGCTCATACAGGCAATTTCATTGTTAGTAACTCTTAAGCATAATATTACATTCAATTAGGTCAAGCAATGACTGAGAACAACATAAAACACAGTACAAGTTTTAACAATTCTTAATGCAGTACCATTATTTTTCCCTTCCAGCAATTCCAGCGGTATAATAATAATAATAATAATAATAATATTAATAAAGGAGGAAGCCGTGGCGAGCCGTCAGGGCCCTCTAGGCCTAAGTTATTCTACAAAATAATATTTAAAAACATAAAATCTTTTATTTAAAAAAAGGAAAAAAAAAAAATGTTCATTAGATTTACCAAAATAACTTAATTTAATTGTATTTAAAATAACATTTCCAAAGAAATAAATCCTTCGAATCTGCCCATTCAGTTTCTGTTTGAATGTGAAGGATTAAATGAAAGAAACTCCTCTCTGCGAGTTACTGTGAAGACAGGAGCTGATTGGTGGTCCAGCTATGAATTCACAGAGGGCCCGCTGTAGTAACTGAACGAGAGAGTAATGTCAAATGACAGTACAATTGACCAATCATATCTTCCCTCTAAATGGGTGTGTTTTATTATCGCGGACTTTATGACAAGTTCCGCACGCTGTGAAGCTTTCCTTGTTTCCATAGTAACAACAACTTCCTGTCAACAGCGTAAACTCGTCTTCAAAATAAAAGCATGTCCATACAAAATAGGAAGCCAAGCCAAATCAGGTCAGAGGGCCTAGGTATAAATGTCACGGCTCGCCACTGGGAGGAAGGGATAATAATAGAGGTTGGATCGCTTTGATAACATTTTCTGTCCCTTGATTTTCATAAATTTCTGGCC
The DNA here is from genome assembly GCF_902827175.1 of Gymnodraco acuticeps. Lineage (NCBI taxonomy): Eukaryota > Metazoa > Chordata > Actinopteri > Perciformes > Bathydraconidae > Gymnodraco > Gymnodraco acuticeps. Next base: position 689,899 of record NW_022992041.1, on the reverse strand, counting down.
TGGTTGAGTTTTCACAGTTAATGTTACTCCCACTGTTCTGCTACCTGGGGATATCTAATGTAAGCTATATTGTTGAGTTACCTTTAAGCAAAAGGCTCTCTCTGTCTTTGACTCTCACAATGAAAGCTTACTGTGAAAGGAACATCATGACCATTAGGCATATAAAATTGTAAAGTGAACCTGAGGCTTAAATTAAACCAATTGAAACGCTGATGGTGTCATTATACTACCATCATTACATCGTGCAATCAACATTAACGTCATAATGATAAGTTAAAGCAATACGTTTTCTATTCCAAAAAGACTATTCTAACATGATCAAATAAAATGTAATGCATATTTAAAATAATTGTGTATATTGGCAAGATCATGGGGTGACTGAACCACACATCATTTTATAACCTTGCGAGTTGTTTTGACAACAGCGAACTGCCATTCATGATCAAGTACTCATTTATATATCAATGTTACAGTAGACCTGACTTCATTGGCATGTTGTGACTCAACAGTTATGTTAGGTCAAGTTATGTTTTTTACTCTAGTCTTGTGTTTTGATCTTGTCACTTCCTGTTTTTATTTTGAAAGTAATCCTTCCCTCTCATTCCAGATCCCACATTTCCTGCCTGTGTGTTTCCCGCCCTTGGGATTGCTTGGCCCTGCCCTGATAGTTTTCACCTGTGCCCATCCTCCTCACCTATAAATAGCCCTTGTGTTTCTTTGTCCCATGTCAGTTCGTTATGTTTCATGTCGTGAGAACCTGGGCCTTTTGACTCCTGAAACTTTACTTTGAGAAATATACCTTTTGTCAAGTGAGTTTTGAAGTACGACTTAGTTTTTGTTATTTAACTACTTTCTATTTTTGGAAAGTACGACTTAGTTTTTGTTATTAAACAACATTCTATTTTTGGACAACTGTCTCTGAGTCCTGCTTTTGGGTCCTGTGTTCTGTCTCCACAGACCAACCAAATCTCCTGTGATGCGCAACCACAAACTTGAATTCACATGCTCACAGCATGAAACACAACAACCTGAGATGGAGTAAGTACTGTGAAGTAATTAAAAGTAACAAAAATAAATGTAGTGGAGTAAAAATACCAGGTTAACCTTAAAGAAAGCCCTCAGGATTATAAAAGACCCCCATCACCCCAGCCACAAACTGTTCAGTCTGCTGCCGTCTGGCAGGCGTTACCGCAGCATCCGGACTAAAACTACCAGACTCAGGGACAGTTTCATCCCACAGGCCATAAGACTATTAAACACCTGAACTTTGAAACAACATCCATAACATTCATCTGGCTGCTACTTAGAAATTATTTATCTAATATATCATATTTCAATCACTTGTATATAGACTCTTATTGCCAGTGCTTGAATTGGAATAAAAAAGGTGCCAGTACTCTAAATCAGCAACTGTTTCAAGTCAATTTATTTATACAGCCCAAAAACAAGAATGTGGCTCAGTCATAGTATATCCTATAATGCTGGTGGGTTTGTCTCTTTACTGTATATTTTAGAAAGGCTCACTGTACTTAAACAAAATGACTCAGGGTGCATCTGAGATTAGAGGGGGTGCAGGGGTAAAGTGCTATTTTTACAAGTGGGGAGTGGATCTAACACAATAATTTGTTTAAATATTGAAGTTAAAAGCATCAATCTGGTGCACGTTGAGAGCAAAATTAAGAGATCTATGGATACATCTCTCAACATCCATATGAAACAGAACTGGAAACAGATTTTCTATTTCTTTATTTTACAAATCACTCCCCTTTTAAACTCTATTCTTGTTTTACTGTCATAGTGTTTCATTTTAGTGAGTTACTCAGACGAGTACCAGGACACAGCGTTTGGTACTCTGGTACAATTGTGGTGAAGGCATCTGCGTTAGATGTATTTGAACCGAAATGTCTACAGGCATAGCAGAAGATGGCATCTTTTTTACAGGAAATTCCAGCCAATCTCTGTTTTTAAACCATGAGCTGCTAAATGAGCACCTTACCCCACTGTACAGGCGAGTTGGGAACTTGTTTAAATATACCTGGGGGCAGGCTCTGTTTTGCCGAGGTCCTCTGGCACTTGCAAGCCGCCGAGGGGTGGCGGTGTTTGGGGCGACGAAGACGGCTGCTCCGGGGGCGAGGCGGGCAATGCGGCGGGGGCACCTCATGACGCATCTACTGAGTACCGCCGTACCGGCACCGTGCCGGTACTCAGTAAGAAGTAACGGTACCAGATGGGTAAAAATCAGAAGTCCGGTACTGCGTACCGGTGAGTATACCGGCCCAATTCAAGCACTGCTTATCGCACTATTTCACTATTTTACTATTTTTCTTTTTGTATTTACTTGCACTATTTGGGGGTAGACACGTTCGAGTCCTGTTTTGGACAGTGTGACGTCGATGGGTTTAATTCCATTTCATAGTACTTTTTGATGCTCTGCGTAAACTTCGCGCACTGCCACTCCAACATCTAATCACAGAGCGTGAGGACTAATCATAGGGTTTGTCAAGCAAAGCACATGGTGTAGTCCAGCGTTTCTCAAAGTGTGGGGCGCAGAGATGTGATTGGTGGGTCGCAAAAAAAATAAATAATTACAATTATTTTTTTTATTTTTTTTTCACACTGGTGGAATATCAAAACAACGGCCCGGGGTGCAAAACGCATCAATGAAAGCGACCCTCTACCACACAAAACAACACCTGTAGATAACCCAATTTGTGTTATTGAAAAGGATATTGCATTGTGTTTGTTACTTTGGTTGCAGTTGTATGTCTTAAGTGTCATTTGGCATGCTTTTATTTTGAAGGCGAGTTTACGCTGTTGACAGTTGTTGTTGCTATGGAAACAAGAAACGTTTCACAGCGGGCGGAACTTGTCATAAAGTCCGCGATAATAAATTCCACCCATTTAGATGGAAGATATGATTGGTCAATTGTACTGTCATTTGACATTATCTTGTTCAGTTACTATAGCTGGCCCTCTGTGAGTTCACAGCTGGACGTCCAATCAGCTCCTGTCTTCACAGACTCGCAGAGAGGAGCTTCTTTCATTTAACCCTTCACATTCAAACCCAAACTGAATAGGCAGATTCAAAGGATTTATTTCTTTGGAAATGTTATTTTAAATACAATTTAATCAAGTTATTTTTGGTAAAACTAATGACAAATATTACTAAAAACATATTTTAAAAAAATATATTAAAAAAATATAATTTGTTTTAATGTTTTTAAATATTATTTTGTAAAATATCTTAGGCCCTCAGAGACAGGCTCGCCACTGGTAAAAATCTCTCATACACACATGTGAAAGGCTCTCACAGACACACACAACAGCGTTGCAGTCGGGAAGAAAAGCAATGTGGAGCAGACTGAAAACTCATCTCTTTCGACTCCACTTCGAGCGATAGAACTATTAACAAAGCACTTGTATATTCTTGAAATGTTTTTGCTCTATGAAGCCTGATGTACTTATATGATTCTGTTTTCTTCAAGTTTGTATTTTGTTGGTCGAACGCACTTATTGTAAGTCGCTTTGGATAAAAGCGTCAGCTAAATGCAATGTAATGTACAGTAATGGAGAGAGAGAGAGTGAGAGAGCAAGAGAGAGAGCACACCTTTATCTATTTAATAAAGTTGTAACAAATTCAGTAATAAATCATTCTATAGGACAGTAAAAAGTTTAAAAGGGGAGGGATTAGTCAAATATGCAAAAATAAAAAGAAAGAATGCTAACTAGGTAACATAAGATAAGAATAAACAAGTTTAAATGATTTGTTGTGATCATATTCTAAAGATGTTTGGATTATTGAAAAGTATACAGCTCCCTTTCATCTGAGTGTTGAGAGCTGTTTCCATAAATTCATGTTAGGCTCAAAGTAGGGCTGCTCGATTATGGCAAAAATCATAATCTCAATTATTTGGGTCAATAATTGATATCACGATTATTAAAAACGATTAACCATTTACTTTGAAAACATCAATTTATTGAAGAAAATTATTTGAAAAGTATGTTTTTAACAGTTGATTACCCTGAACTTTAAGTATAACTCAACTGAAAAACCTATTTAAAAAATAAATAAAATCGTTTTATTTGGATTATGTTGTTTTCATAATCGTTGCAAGCCAAAATCGTAATTGCGATTAAAATACGATTAATTGAGCAGCCCTAGCTCAAAGTGCACCAGATTGATGCATTTAACTTCAACATTTAAAAAAAATCTTCCTGGGGGTGCATGCCCCCGGACCCTAGAGGAGGTGAGGTCCACCCCCAAATAAAGCAGGTTAAAATAATTAAATTGCACACATTTTATTTTAGTAAACACTGAAAACGGGTCCCACAGACCCAAACAGCACTCTAAGGTTAAAGGTAGCATGTAATAATGTTAAAATGTGCTAAATATATACACTGCAAAAAAACAAAAAAGAGGAGTAAAAGTAGCCCCCGACTTGTTTTATTTTTTGAAATAAAAAGGTTGGAGACCCCTGTTATAGAACGATACATTTGACAATTTTAAGCTTGGCCTACCATTTTATTGGAGCAATGAGGAACAGGTGGGGCTTGAAAAGGCCCACCTGTTCAAAGTGGGGAATGACAGAAAAAGTTTGAGAACTACTGGTGTAGTCCTAAATGATAGCTGAGGATTCTGGGTAGTGTAGTGTCTTCTGCCATCCTAAACTCAGAAAAAATATTTGTTTCTCCGAATCGAAGGGGAAAAATACAAAAGCATTGTACACATTTTAAACCAATCAATGTTGTGTAATTAACAAGGATAATCTGGTGTTTTTCAGTTGATGAGTAGTGCAGATATCACTGTAAAATCAATCAACAGTAAGGAGAATACTTACTTCCTGGTGTAAGATTCTCCATTATCCAATGAGAATGGATGCTGTTAGTAATTCTAGAACCCTGAAGGCAGGAGAAATTGAAAAGAGTCAAGGGAAGCTTATAAAAGTGAACAGCATTTAATTACACAAAAGTTGCGGTGGTGTACAAATGACATTTGCGAGTGGCGGCTCTCCCCCCATGCGTCCGGTCAGCCCAGGGGCCCTTCTCACTTCTCTTATTTTTCATTTCCTCGCTCCTCGGTCTCGGTCTCACCGGAAGTTGATTTGTCTGCGCCATCTTGAGTAGCGTCCCAGTGGCCTTATTTTTTGCCGGAGGAGCGAGGAGCGATAATGGAGGAGCTATAACCGAGGAACCACCAGACCAACCTTCGATGAAATCCTCAGACACTCGCCCCGCCCCCTTACTGTGTATCGCTCACTGATTGGACGAGGCAGTGCATGCACTGATCTGATGCTTCTTGACATGAGAGCGGTTTCCCAGCGGAGTGAAGAAAATACATGAACCTCACGGGAGTCACTCCTCAGTTTATACCGTGTTTTGTTTCAATTAATGTATCATTTAGTTACAAATATGTGATATATCTGAACAACAAAGTGGTCACAAATCATTTTATTCATTTTTTGGAAACATTTTCATGATCGCTTTTTTCGTTTTACATTTTCATTTATTGTCATTTCCATTCAGTCAGTCATTAAGTGCTATTTAAAATGTTAATTTGCTACATATCCACACAAACAAACAAAGTGTGCAATCCAATGAATGTTAATCTAACTGGGTTTTGATAGATAACATATCTCTTTTTCTTCTCTCAATTATTTTATTTCTATTGTGCACTCTAATCAATATTAATCCAACTAATGTTCGTTTATACATTTTAAGAATGGCGTTTATTACATTACATTACATTAAATTGCATTTAGCTGACGCTTTTATCCAAAGCGACTTACAATAAGTACATTCGACCAGGAAGACACAACCTTGAAGAAAACAGAATCATATAAGTACATCAGGTTTCATAGTGCCAAACATTTCAAGTGCTACTCAACTGGCTTTAGGTAAGCCAGTCCTTTATTAGTATAAAAGTGCTTCGTTAATAGTTCTAACGCTCGAAGTGGAGTCGAAAGAGATGAGTTTTCAGTTTGCGCCGGAAGATGTGCAAGCTATCTGCCGTCCTGATGTCAATGGGGAGCTCATTCCACCATCTTGGAGCCAGGACAGCAAACCCACGTGTTTTCGCCGATGGGAACTTGGGTCCCCCTCGCAGCGAGGGCGCAACGAGTCGTTTGGCTGATGCAGAGCGTAGTGCACGCGCTGGGGTGTACGGTTTAACCATGTCCTGGATGTAGGAAGGGCCAGATCCATTCGCAGCATGGTAAGCAAGTACCAGTGTCTTGAAGTGGATTCTAGCAGTTACCGGAAGCCAGTGAAGGGAGCGGAGGAGTGGAGTGGTGTGGGAGAATTTAGGAAGGTTGAAGACCAGACGAGCCGCTGCATTCTGGATGAGCTGCAGAGGTCGGATGGCACATGCAGGTAGACCAGCCAGGAGGGAGTTGCAGTAGTCTAGGCGTGAGATGACGAGAGCCTGGACCAGAACCTGAGTCGCTTTCTGAGTCAGCTGGGGACGTATCTTCCTGATGTTGTAAAGCGTGTATCTGCAGCAACGGGTTGTAGCAGCGATGTTTGCAGTGAAGGACAGGTTGTTATCTAGGGTCACACCCAGATTCCTTGCAGTCTGAGTCGGGGAAACAACTGAGGTGCCGATGTTGATTGTTAGGTCAAGAGTGGGACAATCTTTTCCCGGGAGGAAGAGCAGCTCAGTCTTGTCAAGGTTGAGCTTGAGGTGGTGAGCAGACATCCACTGAGAGATGTCAGCTAGACAAGCAGAGATGCGTGCAACGACCTGGGTCTCTGAGCGGGGAAAGGACAGAATTAATTGGGTGTCATCAGCGTAGCAGTGGTAAGAAAAACCATGCGGGCTAATGACTGATCCGAGCGAGTTTGTGTACACGGAGAAGAGGAGGGGACCAAGAACAGAGCCCTGAGGGACCCCCGTAGTTAATTGACAAGGGTCGGACTCAGACCCTCTCCAAGTCACCCTGTAGGTACGGTCTTTCAGGTATGAGGTGAGGAGGGAAAGTGCAGAGCCTGAAACTCCAAGTTTTTGGAGAGTGCGAAGGAGGATCTGATGATTCACCGTGTCGAATGCGGCAGACAGGTCCAATAGGATGATGACAGAGGAGAGGGATGCAGTTTTGGCAGTGTGCAGTTCCTCCGTGACAGCAATGAGAGCAGTTTCTGTGGAGTGACCTGCCTTGAAACCAGACTGGTGCGGATCCAGAAGGTTGTTCTGATTGAGATAACAGGAGAGTTGTTTAAAGACAGCGCGTTCAAGTGATTTAGACAGGAACGGGAGGAGAGAGACAGGCCTGTAGTTTATAACATCAGACGGGTTGAGAGTGGGTTTCTTTAGGAGAGGGTTTATCTTTTTTGAGAATGAGTTCTTATTTTATTTTTATTTATTTGGGTCTACAACAGATGATACAAATGTTTGTGTCTGTAAATGTGTACTAACAGAGGCGGGGGTGTGTGTGGAAATAACGGGGACAGAGCTGCTGTCAGACAAACGGACGTCGCTTCACGTGAGGCTTCGGAGGAAAGGACATCCCATTGCTCTTAAAACTAATTTCCCTGCTTCTCATGGTTTCCTTGCGTCTCTCCATGCTTCCCTGGTGGGAGGGACTAGTCACAGGGAAACGACGCAAGTGAGGGACGCAAGAATTCCATTTAACCGAAGTGAGAAGGGCCCAATGTCAGGAGGTAGAAGAGATCAATAGAGAACCGCAGTGACGCATCCTAAAACCCGGATGTAAACTCCTTCCGGTTCCTTCGTCAAAAACGCAATGCAATTTCTCCATAGGATTTTGGAAAATAGCTCGAAATAAGGTCTGTGGTTGACACACATTTAAGAGACGGATCACGTTTTGTTCAGCCGGATAATATCCACATGTCTACCCTACTTTTATAATTTTCGAAGCATAAATCTAGTCGTAAGAAGCAAAATGAGCGTTATGCTATAAAGGAACTACAGCTGCTTCAACGTCACGCCAACTTAAGATCCATATTCAAACATACAGATTATAAATGGTACAAGTTGAAGTGTTTGTTTGAACAGTTTTCAGGAGGCAGGACTTGCTTGCAAGCAGAACAGGGCAAACAAATTTAGCGGGAGTGTTTTACGTGTTCGGTGTAATGACGTAAAACGGCCTGGACAATTTATGTAGTCCTATTCAGCCACTTGTTAACAACCATCGTTTTTCAGACACGTAAACTCTTCAAAAATCACCAGCGGGGTCACTGCTGATGTATTTAATGTCGTAGAACAAAACGTGATCTGTCTCTTCAATTTGTGTCAAACACAGACCTTATTTGGAGCTATTTTCCAAAATTCTATGGAGAAATTGCATTGCTTTTTATCGAAGGAACCGGATGTGGTAAAAATGCTAACTTACTTCCGGGTTTTAGGACGCGTCACTGCGGTTCTCTATTATTGGCTTGCTCTTCCTTTCATCTGAGGTCTTCTCCTATTGGCCGGCGTCGTCGGGGGTGGGTCCAATGCAATTCCTGCCTTTTTCTGTTGCTAAATTACATCATTCTGGTGTCTGTGGTTATTTAAACATTCCCTGATAAACGTTATTCAGCGTCAATAAAAGAGTGTTAAAGCCAGTGTGTTTAGTGTACAACATCACATGTCATTTCACCTTCGATTCACGGTTTGAAAACGTAGCATTTCGCCACATGCTAATAATAACCGGAAGTGAAGAATTTTCAGAATAAAAGTGTTAAGTTAATAGTGTGAACTTCCGTTTTTTTCAGAATAAAATTATTAATTTAAATTAATTAGTGTATTTAATTCAAATTACGCCATATCAACATTGATTTTAATTTCTAACAACGCTCACATTGCCTTTAAGTGTCGCTGACATGGACCGATGCATTGCAATCAGTTGAAAGCTCTTTGTGTCCGTTTATGAAGCTGAAGGAGACTCGGTGTGTCACAACTGCATGCCAAAGGACCCTGACCAAGCGTCGCTACTGGACGATCAGGGAGTGAGACTGTGTTGCGAAAACCATGCATTTTTAAATGATCCCAACATTGTTTTGTTAGCTTTTCAGAACTTTTGCCATCCTATTCACTAGATATTTTGTGTCTTGAGGTTAAAATGAATGACTTTTCTCTAATAATGACTTGTCTTGCACAACCATAACAATGTACAGGATCTAAAGAACTAGTTATCCTCGTTAGTGTTTTTCATCTTTTCTGTATTTCCCCATGTGCTGGATAACTACTGCTGGCTGGTATTGATTATTTTCCAGTTGGTGTGGTTTGTTAGCTTAAGTAGGATGTTATCGGAATGGTCAATTAGGCTCTATAGTAGATCATCAATCAGAGGCCACCATATAATTCTGAAGGCAACGATGCTATTTACACTCGGTATTGCTTTTACGTTGATTGTTAGAACCCACATTCCTCCGTCCTGTGTAATTATTGATAAAACACGTCAGTCATCCCTTCCTTTGAGGATTATGAGTCATGTCAGGAAACTTGAAATGCTCTGAAGCCATTTCAAAACTGCTCCATGTTCCTTCCCATGTTACAGCTTCTTCCACAGGCTGTCAGGAGGCTGAACTCCCTCCCCCCCTCCCACATCTCCCCTCTCTCCCTTTCTCCCCTCTATCTCACCCCCCCACCCTACCCCCACTGGACCGGGACTTTAAAACCCCCCCATTCACACAGACTGCTATGAAACTATTTTGCACTCACATTTGCACTATGTACATCACCTTTTTATATATATATCCTGCTTACTTGAAGTAAACGGTTATTTTGTGTTTTTTTGTAATTATTGAGTTTTCTTGTATTTTAATGTGTTATTTTATACCTCGGGACTGTGGGAAACAGTATTTCGATCTTTCTGTGTGTACAAACATATTTGGAGATTGACAATACAGTTGACTTTGACTTTGATGTTAACCACTTGGTTTAAACGTAGAATGTGGAAACATCGATAGGGCCACACCAGTTGACAGGCTTTGACACGATGTAGTATCTTAAGTGTAAATACAGTTACCACAATCTGAATAGAAATGCTGTCATTTTGTATCCTCCTTGCAGGCCCACCCTGTGAGAAGAGGAAAGGCCCCTGTGATCCAAATCCATGCAGAAATGGCGGCGTTTGTCAGCCCACCCCCGAAGGATTTGTTTGTCGTTGTCCTGAAAAATTTGGGGGTGTCAACTGCGAATCCAGAGTGTTCTACGATTGCATGTTACACCCATGTCAGGAGGAACAACTCTGCACTGCAGGGGAGCGTGTGAGGATTTTAATTTCCCCCTATTGGTTTTATCTCGGTGGGAGATAAACTAGAAATGACATATGAAAATGAATATAGTGTCTTGAAACAAGATCAAATAGCCTCATTTTGAAGGCTGCAACAGCAATTAATATTTCCTCCTGAAGATGAGCTCAGGGAATGAGAGCTTGCTTCCTCTAGCATTTTGATTGAATGACCCAGCGCATGTTTAAGTGCCAGTTTGAAATGCCTCTCGTCAAAAGCTTTTTGCAATTAGATGCCTGCTGCAATTTTCACCTTTCACTAGCAATGCCATTGCGGTCATACATTTTGCAAAGGCAGTGGAGTTTCTAATGTTCTCAAGGATACACCAGAGAAAATACAGTAATGGTTTAATTGTCTTCCCCTGACCTTTGTTTTGTTCATTACTGTTTGTCAAGTGCACTGCATATTTTCACAGCACATTTGGAGTACTAGAGTAGAGCAGTCTAAAAGGGACATTTATCAAAAATAATGGATGATATTTCTGCAGCCTGACTTACATATGTTTCTAGAAGCTTAATATGAAGTTAAAATCTCTTTACCTTTGAATTACGACACCATTAGCATACACGTGTTATTTACTTGCCTACTTAGATGCAATTAAAAATAATTGAAGAGATCAGTAACAAATAATAATGTGAGTTAATCAAGGTAAGATACTCTACCCACAAAGAATTGCTCTATTGATAATGTTCTTGCAGTTAGTGATCTTATGTCATGTTTGTGTAATCACTCAGTTTTCCGAGCTGACAGAAGACTTGGTGTGTTTCTCTCTCTGTGTGTAGGCCTCTGATTGTGTCTGTGGCGATGGTTCTGTGGTCCCAGCCTGCAGGAGGCTTCAGAACCTGTGCAGCCCCTCACCATGTCTCAACAACGCCACCTGTGTGTCCAGGGGGAATGAGCATTTCTGCAGGTAAAACATAACATAGATTGAGTGGAGGTCACTTTCATTGGCCCAATTCCAATCCACCCCCTACATCCTACCCCTACACACTGCCCCGCCGATTGCGCGTTCGCGCGGAGGGTCCGCCACATTAAGTGCTGTTCCAAACCAACGAGTGTGGAGGGGGAGTGGGTTATCAAGCCCTCAAACAGCAAGTCTGCATCGGTGCTGACTTCACCTGCTGCCCTACCTGACCAGACTCAATGCTGTGTGTGCCCGTCAGGAAACAAGCTGTGTACAAACAGTTCCAGCAAACATTCACTGATAAATTGCGATGTTAACAACCTCATGATAACCTCATATTATATTTACTTAGGATCATACCTGTGTTTAGTCATACCTATGCATTTTATTATAAAGTTGTGTATATTTACAGACTGTTGCAAAAACTAAGAAGCTTATAAACATCAGGTCTAAAACTAAAAGAGCTTTACAAAAAAGTAACACAATTAAAGATGTTTGGGGTTTTATTTTAGTTATTCATTTTATTTTTTGTCAAAGAGATGCTGATTTGAAACCGTTGTTACATACAGTACAGTTACAGCATTTCCTGTTTCTGCCAGAGAGAGGGGAGTTTGTTCCAAAGCTTGCCGCTGTATTTACACCCATCTGATAGGAGGGAGCTTCGTTGAGCTGCGAGTGTCACTCCGCCACAGAGTGGGAGTGGGTAGGGTGTGATTTGGAATTGGGCCTATTGTTACCTTTCCGGATGCCTGGAAGGTCATGTGAATATTTCCCTCTAAGAGTTGACACAAATTAGTCCTTTTTCTCCATTTTCTACACTGAATTGTGATTATAATTACATTGTAATTAAGAGCTCTAGGACTATAACAAACCTTTCTGGCAGACCTTAAGCCTCAATGTTGGCTTATTGTTAATGCATTGTATGTGAAGACCACAACATACAATTAATTGATCTCACTCACAGTATTGTCTGCAGAGCCGGTGTAGCTTATTTCTCCATGTCATTTTCCTCTAACATTAATAAAAAAAGACTTCAGAACCACACTCATACGCTGGATGCTTTGTTAACCTTAACATGACGGCTGTTATCTTTTATCAATCCTACATACACCTTTTTGGAGCCTAATACCGACTTGCACACCAAATATGTATAAAGTATAATGACATCTTCACCTTTAAATAAAAAACATTTTCATTTTCTTACAGACAAGTTAGACATGTTTTTGGTTATTTAATTTAACTATTCTTTTGAGGTTTCCGCATTTGATGTCTTTTAAATCCAGACATTATACTGTAAAAGATCACAGACTAATTAGTTTTATGTCACACAAATTGTGATGGAGGCTCCAAAATAATACATTTGACAATTGTGTTTTTCTTCATTATAACCACTCTTTATTCTCTTGAATATAATACAAATCAAAGAAACACTGTATTAAAGTTACAAGAATGTAAATCAAGTTATGGGTACATTTCTATATAAGACAGTATCAGCAAAATATGAAGGGGGATTTATTCAGCTGTAGCGAAGTATAATCTGTTATTTATAATTTATTTTCGTGTTAATTTGTGTTGATATCCGAACTCCACTATTTTTGGCCTTCCAGGTCATACAAAATAAAAAAACTATTTGCAGTTAATAAATCACCCACGTTTGTATCACAAACAGGTCATGTAGAAAACAAAATTATGGCCCAATAAATCTTGTAAAAGAAACACATATGGCTTGTTAGTGTTAAAGGCTTTGGCTGAATTGATCCGATGACACTGACCTCCTCTTAACAGATGTCTGAGTGGGTTTTCCGGGAAGAATTGTGAAGAAATAATTGACTACTGCAGGCTGCTCAATATCAACTGCCTGAATGAGGGATTGTGCTTGAGTGTAATTGGCAGGTATCAGGTAAGTAATTCAATGTTACAGTCTAAATGAAATACTCTGTCGGCCGCAAAATATGACTCATGCTGCACCAAAAAACAGTATGAACATGAAGTGAACAAAGTGAATAAAGATAGAGGGACATAGCGTATATAATGTATAAAGTGATATTCTTTTCTAGATGCATCTATCCTTAAATTAGATGATTTACTGGCAAATGCTAACCGACAGTATGTTATGATTTTTTTTCTCTTTAATTAAATACAAATATAAACTACAGATTTCACAAGGATAGAAATGGTCTATTTATTGCCTCTGAGAAAAACAAAGAGAATTACTTCACTAATAGAAAATATCTCCAGACAGCAGTAATCCAATTCATACCCATTGATCACTGTGAGTATGTAGACGTATTGCTCCAACAGACAGCTTCTGGTCTAATTTGCCTTTCTATTGCTCAGTCTCCTCCAATGTCTGTGTTTTTTACAACACCTGAGACCGCTCCTAATGCCCCATAGCTCCTAATTATTCCCCATCAGTCGTGTTCCATTAGGCCATTGAGAATGTTCCTCATCTAAAGCACTTTTCAGCACTGCCTATTTGTGCTCCTTAAACCAGGGTCGGACAAAAGCAAAACAATTATGTTCGCTGCACATAGGCCATTTTTAAATGTTTAATTTGTTTTGTTTTGTATATTTCTGAAGTGATTTTACCTTATGAAAAACCATTGGGTAGTTCATTAAATGCAGCATGCTCATTTATTTGCTCGGTAAAAGAGAGGCTCTTTACAGACGGAATAAAACCAGAGTTTGGATCAAATGGATTTAATATTTGTAAATATAGTGTAGAACAGTTCTTTTGGATTTGTATTTTGACTGCTATGCTTTGCATTTGTACTCCAGCAAACCAAACGTAAACATGTCTTAGGGCAAAGTGCAGATTTCTAGCAAAAAAAATGTCAGTTCACCCAAATACAAATACAAAAGACAACACCTGAACATCAAAGCCACTTAAACCATAACTCAAACAAAAATGTCAGTTTGTCTAAACTGCCGCTGATGTTTACAACCCCATCAGATGAACACTGTGCAAAATGTTTTCTTCGTAATTCATGCAGCTCAAGGGTGAAAATAAACTACATTTCCACACTTTTCACCCACCAAACATCCTTAAAACAGAGTCAACAATGTAATCCTCATGGTCATTGTTTAATTTGAAATCCAGTGTGCTCAGGTAGAAGAAGAAAAATCAATGGAAAACAAATCTCTGCTCTAACATACCCAAACAAATAGTGTGTTGTTTTCCTGCAGTGTGTTTGTGCCCCAGGATGGATTGGAGAGTTTTGTCAATATGTAGGCGATGCCTGCCTGATAAAGCCAAACAGCTGTTTGAATGGAGCAACATGCATCGCAACAAGTCAGCCATCCTCTCCTCCACGATACACCTGCAAGTGCCCCCACGGCTTCACAGGTGAGATAACTTTGCTTTTTTATCTGGTTTTGTTGCCTCTTTCCATCCGGCAGTCCGTCTGTCTCTTGGGAGGATATCTCAAAAATGTAGATCAATTTGTAAAAACACTTGTGGCAATGTTGGTCTTCAGGCAAGGAAGGAAGGACTGATGGATGTTTGGGAAAAATCTGACGTGGAACCGGTATAGCTTGACATTAACATGCTGTTGGCAGAGGTTTGAGTTCTGTTTTGACATTTGGTGCTATGTAAACATCATATTTACTGAATGAAATGTATCTTATGCAAATATGTGAGACAGACATCCAACACAGTTGGTGAAGGCATTCATTTTCTGAATATTTTAAGACTAGCTGCAGCCACACGAGGACGATAAAGGTCGTATCCGCTACAGTTCTCTATCAGATAGACGGTTCGGCCACACGACGCTGACAGGGAAACGCAGATAACGATAACGGGTCCCAAGGTGGGTAGATCTGCGGACGAAGCACTCTGGGGGGCCAAACGGCTCCGTGTCTACGCCCTATAACGATCATTTCCTGATAACGATGACGCAATAGCCCCAGTGTTTCGAGCCAGGTCCTGGTATCTCGCAGGACAGTGCACCCAGCAGGAGCTTCCAGCTAGATTTGATCGATATGGACATAAACGCGAGTGAAGTCTAATCGGACAGGAGAGGAGACACGCAGCTCTGCATGATCACCTGCTGCTCCGCCCGCTGTGATGGAGCGATGAGCGGAACAAAAAACACACAAGTTAGATCATCACCCTTAGCTATTTTAATTACCTCTCAAACTGTGAACTAGTTATAGATATGTTTAATTCTACCGTCGGGTCACTCATTACTGGATCAGCCAGCTGCATGAGACCACGGATACTGACGGGCTGTCAGGAGAGGGGGAGGAAAAGAGCGGCTCCGTCCTCCGTGTATTATTCTTATAATATTCATATTATTATTCTTTCACACAGTGACGTCACGAGCTACCCACAATGCAACACGCGCCATATATATAAAAATACGCCATTTTCATGGAGGTGCAAATATCCTGGAAGTGCAAATATAAAGAGCTAGCTAACGTAGCCAGGCAGAGCGCACTAGGTTTTTTTTCTGAATTAACGACCGAAGAAATCGCTGCATGTCTTCGGATTACATC
The DNA here is from genome assembly GCF_902827175.1 of Gymnodraco acuticeps. Lineage (NCBI taxonomy): Eukaryota > Metazoa > Chordata > Actinopteri > Perciformes > Bathydraconidae > Gymnodraco > Gymnodraco acuticeps. The sequence goes on along the minus strand of NW_022992041.1, from coordinate 674,265 downwards.
TCTGGACTTGAGGGGTGTGCTCTAGGTCGTTACCAGCGTAAACTAGAGCTGTGTGGGTTGTCGGATTGCCCTTACAGACTGCCTGCAGATGTATGGAAAAACGACCCTCGAAAGTGGCCTTCGTCGATTTTGGCTGCATCTCCGTCTAATTTCTGGAAACACCAGGTGAATACCCCACTTGTCACAATAATATTATCATGCCATTGCATATATGTGGTATTTTAGAGTTGACTAGATATTGATTAAGGCAATAGACTATGATATTCAGTACAGGAAGCTTAGCAACACCTAGACGGTGTACGGCTAAACCCTTGGCCTGCTTGCACCTCGCGTAAAACCGCGGATACCGGAAGTACGGTGTCGCCCTCGGCCCAATACCCGTATGTGTGTGTGAAAGAATATAGAGTCTTTATGCATTTGTTTTAAAGCTCAATAAATAACAAATAAGACCTTTGACCGGCACTTTTCAACTTTAACGGACATGTTGACCAGCGAAACCCCACCTCTGCTGCTAAATCCAGCGCGGAGAATAAACAGAAGGGCAACCATAGAGGCTTCTCAATACTCAAATTTCGACTCCTCGACCCTCCGGTAGTGACCTGGGGCCCTTCTCACTTCGGTTAAATGGATTCCTTGCGTCCCTCACTTGCGTCGTTTCCCTGCGACTAGTCCCTCCCACCAGGGAAGCATGGAGAGACGCAAGGAAACCACGAGAAGCAGGGAAATGAGTTTTAAGAGCAATGAGACGTCCTTTCCTCCGGAGCGTCACGTGAAGCGACGTCCGTTTGTGATGACACTGCACAGCTGATCGTCTGACAGCAGCCAGCTCTGTCCCCGTTGTTTTCACAAACACCCCCGCCTACACATTTACTGACACAAACATTTGTATCATCTGTTGTAGACCCCAATAAATAAAATAAGATAAGAACTCATTCTCAAAAAAGATAAACGCCATTCTTAAAATGTATAAACGAACAATAGTTTGATTAATATTGATTAGAGTGCACAATAGAAATAAAATAATTGAGAGAAGAAAAATAGATATATTATCTATCAAAACCCAGTTAGATTAACATTCATTGGATTGCACACTTTGTTTGTTTGTGTGGATATGTAGCACATTATCATTTTAATAGCACACTTAATGACTGACAATAAATGAAAATGTAAAACGAAAAAAGCGATCATGAATAAAATGATTTTTGACCACTTTGTTGTTCAGATATATCACATATTTGTAACTAAATGATACAAGAATTGAAACAAAACACAGTATTTAAACTGAGGAGTGACTCTCGTGAGTTTCATGTATTTTCTTCACTCCGCTGGGAAACTGCTCTCATGTCAAGAAGCATCAGATCAGTGCATGCACTGTCTCGTCCAATCAGTGAGCGATACACAGTAATGGGGCGGGGCGAGTGTCTGAGGATTTCATCGAAGGATGGTCTGGTGGTTCCTCGGTTATAGCTCCTCCATTATCGCTCCTCGTACAGTGTGTAGGTGTGTGTGTGGTACAGTGTGTAGGTGTGTGTGCAGGGCCGGCCCTAGACATTTTGGTGCCCTAGGCGAGATTATGATTTGGTGCCCCCCCTCTCCAAGCAATACACAATAGAATATATAAAGAATAAATGAAAAATCTCTACAAAAGACCAATACACTACAAAAACAGAAACTTATTGACATAGGTAATATACATAAAGGTTTCAAATGTATTCCTTGTATGAACATGTTTTAATTGGGGGGTGGATGTCACATCCTCTAGGGGGGTCCGGGGATATGCCCCCCCGGAAAGATTTTTTTTTTAACATTTTAAAGTAAAATGCTTCAATCTGGTGCACTTTGAGCACACAATTACTAGAGACCTGATGGGAGGTACAACTCTAAAACACCCATATGAAAAAGATCGGTTTACATTTTAATAACCAAATAAGTATGTGAACATAACCAATAACCCACAGACAATAACAAATAAATGTAACGTATTTATTTATTTTATCCTTATTATTAATATTGTAGTTATTAAATGAAAATCACTCGTCAAACAAAAGTAGCTTCTCTTAAAACTTTAAGAAAAGAAAGTGCAAACGTGGACACAAATATAGCCAACGGAGCTCTTACAACTGAGGTTATTGCAAATAAATTAAGATAATGAACAACATTACACACACTATAAATCAAATGAAACAGGCAATCAGAACAACAAGTCTCTGCTATGTTATTGTGTCCTTTAATTAGTTCACATCCTTAAAGTCGGACACGTCTGGACTTCCTTGCTGTAAATTCATTTATTGTATCGTCAAATGATATTTGCCCCGAAACCTCGCGATTGATGCTTATTAAAGCTAATCTATTGAGGCGTTCTTGAGCCATTGACGACCTCAGGTATGTTTTAATGAGCTTCAATTTGGAGAAGCTCCTCTCCCCAGCAGCAACTGTCACTGGAATAGTGACAGCGATCCTGAGGACCACCCACATATTTGGATACACTTCGTTCATTTTCTTCTCCTGTAGGAAAGGCAGAAGTTCCAGGGTGGTCATGTTGGCTTTTGGCAAAGCTGGGAAATTCTGCATCTCCAGTGCAAGTTCCCTCTTATCCAGGTCTGACTGTCCACCCCAGCTCAGAGTGTTGCTGAGTGTTTCACACTGCTTTGTCAGATCTTCCTTTGGCAGGTCAGGGAAGTTGAGTAGCACCCCAAACTTTTCCTCTACTTCACCTAAGGCCTTGAATCTCTCCTGCAGTGATGCAATGGAAACATCCACCACCATATTGAAAAAAGAAACTTCGAGTTTCTTTAGTGCATCACTCACTTGCTCCTCCGAGGACTCATAGGAGAACTGTCTCTTGGTTGTTCTCAGCCTCTTCTGCTTGAGAACAACTTCCACATTCATTTGGCCACAGATGTCTTTTGGCAGATGCTTGGGCAGAAGCAAATCGATTGCTTCTGTAGCTGACCAAAGAAACTTCTGTTTTTCTCAGGAGGTCAACAGCAATATCCAGCTGCATTGACACTGATTGCAACATTTTGCTGACATGTTTGATGTTGGTCAGGATGTCATACCATACCACAGTGCATATTGCAAAGCGGTATGATCCAACCTCTTCAGCCAAAGATTGTGCCTCAATTTTTACAACTCCATCTGTGGCTTTATCCCTCACCTCTAGAAGTGCATCTCTGACTTCTGCAGCCTGATACCTTACAGCCTCTATGCTGTTGATCCGACTCTCCCATCTGGTATCAGACCATGATTTCAATGTAATGTTCACATGGCTTTTCTCACTGTATCACTCAGTGCTGGCCAGTCAGCAGGATCTGAGGGGACTGCAATGTTGGACTCAGATGGGCCTGGGCAGTCAGCAGGATCTGAGGGGACTGCAATGGTGGACTCAGATGGGCCTGGGCAGTCAGCAGGATCTGAGGGGGCTGCAATGGTGGACTCACATACTGTGCTCGTTATTCCTTCACCTGCAGGCAGGCAATCCAAACATGCAAAGAAGTTATTCATGCTTCAGTTTTCATTATTTATCATAATAATAATAATGACAAAAAGTAGTGTATTAACGATTACACAGAGACCATAAATGTTTGGCAAAACTTACATTCTTCAGAGTGTGATGTACATGGGAGATCATTACATTACATTGCATTTAGCTGACGCTTTTATCCAAAGCGACTTACAATAAGTGCGTTCGACCAACAAAATACAAACTTGAAGAAAACAGAATCATATAAGTACATCAGGCTTCATAGAGCAAAAACATTTCAAGTGCTACTCAACTGGCTTTAGATAAGCCAGCCCTTTATTAGTATATAAGTGCTTTGTTAATAGTTCTATTGCTCGAAGTGGAGTCGAAAGAGATGAGTTTTCAGTCTGCGCCGGAAGGTGTGTAAGCTATCTGTTGTCCTGATGTCAATGGGAGCTCATTCCACCATTTTGGAGCCAGGATAGCAAACCCACGTGTTTTTGCTGATGGGAACTTGGGTCCCCTTCGCAGCGATGGTGCAGCGAGCCGTTTTGCTGATGCAGAGCGGAGTGCACGTGCTGGGGTGTACGGTTTAACCATGTCCTGGATGTAGGAAGGGCCAGATCCATTCGCAGCATGGTACGCAAGTACCATTGTCTTGAAGTGGATTCTAGCAGTTATTGGAAGCCAGTGAAGGCAGCGGAGGAGCGGCGTGGTGTGGGAGAATTTAGGAATTCAGATGTTCCTTCTCCAGCAACTGGGGGCCTTTTGAGGTAAGTGCAGCTGGAAAATTATAGGGTAGATATTAGCGCATTACAAGCAAAAACATGTATATACAGTCAGGCAAAACTAACTGCTGCAATCTGCCTCAGCTGTATGCAAGTTCACAACTGGCCTATATAAAAGATGGGTCTGGACTTTGAATCAGGGGGTAGCAAGTTCGAGTCCCACTGCAGTCAGCATGTCGTTGTGTCCCTGGGCAAGACACTTCACCCCAAATTGCTCCTGTGGGGATTGTCCACAGTACTGAATGTATGTAAGTCGCTTTGGATAAAAGCGTCTAACAAATGACATGTAATGTAAATAATAACACATGCCCATATTGGTTGGTCAGCCTCACTTTATACAAAGGAGCAGTTATCCAGATAGCTTTCTTCTGGCTAACATTCACATAATTTCGTTACAGAAGCATATAAAACAAAGCATTGCACAATGATTAGACATTAAAAAGAGCAGAAAATAAACAAATTCTAAAATATAATAGAAAATAAACAGAAAAATAAATATATATAGGCCTACACACAAGTTGACCGTGAAAATAAACTATCTGACAAATTAAACACTATTGGAGGATCAATTTACAGCTATCACAATAGAAAAGTAGTATATTATTTACAAAAAGATTATATAAGAATAATAACACATAAATAAAAACTTTAAATCATTTGTATTTATCATTATATATCAGAGGCTCGCGGCTAGCATGGCATCAAAGCTGTATCATGGGCAGGCTACCGCCTTAGCTAGCTAGCTAGCTTAAAATCAAATGTCTAACGGTACAGTACATAATGACTTTTTTCTTTTTTACACAAGCCGATGTACCTCTGTCTTTGACTTTCGATTCCTCCTGTTCTTTTTTCCGTTTCCTTCCTGTTGCCCCTGAAGGCTTGGACCTTTTCCTAATGCTAATTGTTTGCCTCTTGCTGTTGCATCGTTGCAATCTCTGACACTTTCAGCTGGAGCTGCCGCGTCACTTTGGCTGTGAGTCGCGGCCCGTGGGTGCCAGAAAAGCGACCATCCCCCCCTTTCATCACTTACAGTTACAGCGCCCATCGTACAGGGCAAATGCTAAATGTTGCCGCCGGCCTGGGGTGCAAAGGGTGTTTACTTTATTCAATTATTAATGTAAACGTATTACATCAAGGGCATACAATTAGGCAGAATACAACTTTTTTTTTTTTTTTATTCTTTTTTTTTTTTCTCCCAGCGCAGCGCCCCTCTAGATCTGGCGCCCTAGGCGACCGCCTAGTTCGCCAGTGGGAAGGGCCGGCCCTGTGTGTGTGTTGTACAGTGTGTAGGTGTGTGTGTGTGTTGTACAGTGCGTAGATGCGGCGGACAGACGGGTCTCAGTTGGTTTGGTGTCCTCTGCTTACTTTTAATACTTGTAAATACAACTTTTGGCCCGTAATTTCAATTCCCCATTTCAGCGACCAGAGAGAGGGGGGGGGGGGGATATATCCAGTCTCTGATTGTGTTACGTTATTATGAGAGTGCTCTCATACTTTAAATTGTATATATTTATATAAATATATTTGTGTTTGTGTGTTCGCATCTGTAGCCTGTTATTGTCTCATTATACCGCACTGTCAATGAATCAAAGTAAATATATAAGTCGTCATGAACACATCTGTCCATCAGACAGAGGGCTGCTGTGCCTTCTGTCATCATTAATGGACGTCTCTTTAAAATGACCTCTCAGAGGAGAGGAGTTCTCATTTCTCTAACCGCCTGCTGCTTCCCCTCCTCTCTCCTCGGTTCCCCTCCTCAGTCCTCCGCTCGCATCTCCTGTGGGCGGGACTAAGTCTCGAGGATAGGAGTCGAGGAGGGGAAATTTAAGAATTGAGAAGCCTCTCATGCATGCGCGCAGTGGCGGCTGGTGGAAAATATTTTTGGTGAGGCTGGGGCTATGGAAATAGGGATCAAACCATACTAGGGCGGTCTGGGGGGATCCTCCCCCGGAAGACATTTTTGAGAAATGACCCCTTAAATGATAACTTCTGGTGTTGTTAGAGGGGGGGGGAGACTAAAAATCAGGAGACTAGATACGAACATTATATGTGTGTGTGTGTGTGTGTGTGTGTGTGTGTGTGTGTGTGTGTGTGTGTGTGTGTGTGTGTGTGTGTGTGTGTGTGTGTGTGTGTGTGTGTGTGTGTGTGTGTGTGTGTGTGTGTGTGTGTGTGTGTGTGTGTGTGTGTGTGTGTGTGTGTGTGTGTGTGTGTGTGTGTGTGTGTGTGTGTGTGTGTGTGTGTGTGTGTGTGTGTGTGTGTGTGTGTGTGTGTGTGTGTGTGTGTGTGTGTGTGTGTGTGTGTGTGTGTGTGTGTGTGTGTGTGTGTGTGTGTGTGTGTGTGTGTGTGTGTGTGTGTGTGTGTGTGTGTGTGTGTGTGTGTGTGTGTGTGTGTGTGTGTGTGTGTGTGTGTGTGTGTGTGTGTGTGTGTGTGTGTGTGTGTGTGTGTGTGTGTGTGTGTGTGTGTGTGTCATACTTGCCAACCCTCCCGATCTTCACGGGAGACCCCCGATTTCATAGCCCTCTCCCGGTTTCCTCCCGGGGTCATATTTCTCCCGCATTTCTCCCGATTTCTGACAAAATCAGATTTACTCACGACTGTTTCCACTCTGACTTTAATACAGCTACACCATTGTTTGGTTTCCATGGTAGCGCGTCTCTTTAGCTGCGCGTGCAACTCAAAGTTTGAGAGGGTGAGGAAGATGAAAACTGAACAAGAATCGACAACTCCACCCTCTGCTCACTCCTTTCCTGTAAAATACAGGTCCAGCCCACACATATGCTCCATGGTGCTACAGGCATTGCCCTTACAACTACAATAAGCATGTCAATGTTAATCTACAGCTCCGGCGATCCACTAGCACCCGGAGTCTCTACCTGCAGACGCAGCCATCCTCGACAACTACTGTAGCGTCACCTTGGATACGAGTCCAAACAACTCACAGACACACAGGCCAGGGCGCTGACAGGGCGCCCTTTGAGCATCAGATCTGACGACGCTGATTAGCTGAAATTATGTTTCGTCGGCATAGTAGGCTATACAGATAGCAACAGTCAGCTTGTTGGCTGCTGCTGCTCTGGCTGCTCTGGCTGAGGGCTCCTTTCTACCGCCCGGACGAGAGGGGGTAATGATACACGCGGCCAGGCAGGAAACATTTGACTTATCAGTAACTTTAGACATCATAAAACAATTTTAAACGAGATTGTATTGTAGATTATACATTTTACTGATACCAACTAAATAATATTTACCTTGTTCATTAAAAATAAAAAATATATATTATTTTTCAAATATATTTATTTATTTATTTTTTATTTTTTAATGACAATCAAACATGTGGGAAGAGGGGGTGCGGCGCCCCTAGCGCCCCTATGGGCCGGCCGCCACTGCATGCACGAGAAGTCTTATTCACTGCTTTTGGTGTATTTTGTGGCAGAAGTACAGCGCCACTTACAGGCCCGGCATATGTACTACAGCGTCTCCAGCGGTTCGAGCTGTCTCGTGTGGACGGACACGTTTCTGGTGCCTATTGCGTGTGGACGGAAGACTTTTTTGATAACGATTTCGTTTAGTTTCCGTTATCATTCCTCCTGTGGCTACAGCCTGTGATTCTGCAGACTCATGAAAGACATTCGACCCTTAGATTGATCCATCAATTATAAAAGTTTCTTCATTGCCTGTTGCTTGTGTTTTAAAGTGCAAAAGGTTAAAGTTTGAAATATACAGTACACAGAAATCATGTAAATAATCAAAAGTCCACAACTTAGGTAAAATAAATACTGATAATAATGTAATGTATTATTGTTAATAAGATTCAAATAAAAGATCAGCAGACTTCTTCATGTTTAATTCAATGTTTCACATTAGATTAGACATACTTTATTAATTCCAATTTGGGACTTTTTTTAATTAATATAAAAAACGTAATTTCTCCTAATGGAGCTTTTCTAAACCCACAGTATATTTCTATAGGTCCAATTTAATTCAAATGAACACAATAAGAGTATTACCATGCACTGATGCCACAGCATCTAAACAAAGACAGAATAATAAAGATGTCCAGCATACATTTGCTTTTAAAGCAAAGACTCTTTATGAGTTCATTTCATTTTCTGAAGTCAGTTTTTCTAATATCTTTACAGCTAGCAAAAAGCAATCTTGAACCGTCCCCTAGTAAATGTTTGTTACCTTGTAACACAATAGTGATGTCTCACCGGAGAGCCATTTTTTATTGAGACAGGGGATCACACGGATCACTCAAAGACACCAATTACTCTACATTGCTTGCAGATGGCTCCAGCTGAGCACCATAGTTAGAAGGGAGGCAGCTTTTGGTTTAAACCCCCATGTTAGCAAGCAACTGCTCCAAAGCAGCTTATGTGTTGCTGCTGCATTACAAAATGTTGACCTCTGGTCCCCTTTAGGAGGTGGACAAGGAAAAACTTCCCCCACTGAGCAATTCATTTATATTATCAGCAGTAAACACTAGCTGTAAACATTGTCTAAACCCAACCAGGGAAGAACCAAAACTAGCAGCTACAACCAACTGAATGTGTTTGAAGTGCAAATTAATTGAAACAAATAATTTGCACAAATGTTCATGCCAAAAAGTGTGTGGTTGGCTTGTGATTTTCAAATCACAAGCCATCACAGATTTTTAAGCAAAGCCAATTCTGTGATGAAGGATGTTTTATTTTGTTTAACCTTGAAGCTTATTTACCAGTCACCTTGCTGATTGCATTTAATCCAAGTAGTCTGGCAAACTGCTTACTAATTAGCTGCCAGCTCGGAAACATTTCCGAAAGTTGACAACTGTTAAAAAAAGACAAGGGGGACAAGGGAGAGATACAAAAACATAAGAGGTTGTTGTTACAGAGTTACAAAGCCTAGCTCTTTTCATTTGGTTTAAAAAGATGCAACAAATTCATTGAAAACAGACAACATCATGTTTGATTTTCACAAGTGCTTTGACACCTCCCATGTGGAGACAAATACAGTATAAACACAACACAGAATTTCAGAACATACTTATAAATAAGCTATATGCTTCTGTGATAATGTTTGCAGCAGATACCCCATATAGGAGAGGTGAATATTTTATCGGATTTACAGCTATGTTATTTAATTCCATAATAATATCATGTTTCTAGCATTGTTTGAATTAACTGTAAATTCTGCCTTAGAAATAAAATCCTAAATGTCAGTCACCATATCATAAGAGGCTCATGAGCATCATCCCTATTTAGATTGTTACATTCTCTATAATAAATGTATTATTAAAACAATAAATAAAGATGTTAATCCTTGCTGAACATTGTTAATACTATATAGGGTTAACAATTGTACCCCACAGTATTGTTTCATTGCTTAAACAACCGGTGAATGTATTTTTTTTCCTTCTCCAGTGCACTCAGGTTTTGGCCTATAGCGTATTTCCCAATCTAGCTTAAAGTCCTGACACACTGACCTGTCAGTCAGATAAGCCCTTACATAGCACTACATGAACACGCTTTTTCCCCTCTGTTCAAAGCTGAAATCTGTTGCCACTTCAGTAATGGAAAATTGTCTCTTACACCATGGCAGGTCTTGGTGACTGATAGAATTCATCATTTTCTGGCATCTTGGGATTTTTGCTTTAGAATGTCTTGCCATGCAGCATAGAAAGGCCAATTTAATTTGAAGCTTTGCCCAGAAACACCACCGTACTCTTATCATTGATCATAACTCAGGAAACATTACTCAAACCCAGGCATTCGGTTTTCATTTTAAAAGGCTTTGTTTTTCACCGAACAACAACTGCTGGCATATATTTTGATAGTCTCATTCAAATTCACTATATTTTTGTATTATGTGGACCACAATAGAAGGCATGGAAACTAAGCATTCAGGTTAATGTATGTTTAGAATCCATCAAAGGTCCAGGAGTTTGATTAAAAGATAAATAGTGAAACCTGTGTTTCTTTACCTGGACGGCACAATTGTTTTTTATTTAAATGTTAACTTGCCAATTAGTATTTATAGACTTTAAGGAACATACAGGTAAATAATGATTGTCCAAAAAGTGTTTTGCTTGAATTTAATTTAAATGATATTTAATTTATATTGAGTTTCAACATCGCTGTTCCTCATGACTGATAAGACATTGCAGTACAAACATTTTATGAATCACCATATATCATATCATTGACATTTCATGAAAAAAGCCTACGACACTGCATAATTGAATTAATTCACAGCCATCAGTGAGGGTGGGCGTTTCTCAGATTTTAGTAGGACAAATTTGTATAATATTCTGCGGCACAGCATGGCATATTTTGAATATAATGACCTGTAGCAACCGCCGTGCAGATGATATCAATCATGGTGTTTGTGCTGTAGCATGAGGTTGCCGCTGTCAAGAAGGGACTTTCGCTACATGTCATTGCTGCGCTGTTATTGATGATAGGACACTTTAAATGAATAACCTGCGCTGGAAGACACCCACCCCCATCCACAGCGGTAGAACTAGCAGCTGCTGAGGCAGCTGAGCACAAAACAAATCTCCCATCAAGCAACCTGCAATCCCCCAGCTCTTCTGCTCTCTTCAGCCGGGACAGAGCTCGTTATTAAGTGTTTTGTTTTTTTAACAAGAAAGTGAGCCTGTCCAATCACATCTCTCTCTTTCCAATTCCAGCAGCTCACCGCCTGAATCCTATACAGCATCTTATTAAAGGAATGTTTGCAGCCTAATTATTGTTTCGGGTGAAGTGGGGCTCAAGCTGTTGGAGGCTTTTCTTAAAGCAACATTTGTGGAAATAAGTTTTTCCCTTTGTGTAGAGAAGTATTGCAAGTGTAAGGGAAACTTCTGTGTAGCAATGCAGTGGGAGTCACCGACTCATGAAAGAGACACAGGACGAGCAGGAGTTCTGATGTCAAACACTGGGATTTAATACAAGCATCGGCCGGAGAATTTCACATCACAAGTCACACAGTCAAAGATTCTGACTGCACGGGTGGGTTGCCATGTCAATTCTGATCAGCCTCGCATCTTGGTAGACCCTTTAACTAGTTTACCGAAAGCTAATCAGCATATTGGGGGAAGGTATACGTGAACACCTGGAGACACTGAATCACTTTATCTGACTCTATGGCTCTTGTGACCGAGAGTTGACCGGTCATAAAACTGGTAATGTCAGGCAATAGCAAAGATTTCCCATTCCTTAAGACAGATAACAGACTTAGGGTTCGGTCGTAAAACGTCAACAGGCCGAAAGGTCAAATATCTTAAGTAAAGACAAAATGAATCCCTAACAGCAAGTACAATTTATTCTACTCTAGTATCTGTATGCAAACAGTTAATCTACTGCCAATTAGTTGCAGGCCGTGGAAATGGCTATAAATATACACACACATTTATTTATATATTTATTTATGCATTTATTTATGCTTACCAACACTTACATATCAACGTCGGAGTGATTTAAAGACTGCAGGTCGTCTGTATTCCTAGTCAAGAGGTCAAGAGACATCTAACCCCAGTATATTTGCTGTAATGACACTTGCATTGATTATACAAATCAGTTATCTAGTGCTTATTGCTGTTGTTGGTAGGCTGGTTTCTTAGTATTTTTTGGACAGGGCCAAAGTAGCTGTTCTCCCTGGTTTTCAGCCTTTATGCAACGCCTACTCTTAAACAATAATTAGGCCGCATAACATTCCTTTAGTAAGGCCCTTGAGGACTCAGATAATGAGCCCCTGAAAAAGAAAAGGAATGTGTTACAGGAAATATAACTGTGTTTGGCGAACACTTGCTTATTAAATATGGTCAGTACATGTGTTCTATTCATACAAGAAAAAGGGGCATTTGGCACAGTAATATTTGAAATATGCAATATGTTAACAGTCAAAAATAGCTCTTTGTGAAAAGGGTTATCCGATACAAATTCAACTAATTAAAACGTTTTTTTTACCTTCTTTTCAGGAACGAACTGTGAGACTGAGATTAACGAGTGTGACTCCAGTCCCTGTCAGCACAATGGCACATGCTCTGACTTGTTAGGACACCACCAATGCCAATGTCCTGCAGGTAGGTTGGGCTGTTCTCAAAACGAGGGATTTGTAATGACAATTAAGTGATATCTGTATCAGCTGTGATGGCAGGCCGTGCTGCAGACCTTGTGTGTTACTATTTCAAGGATGCTACGTCATCGAGTCCCGCCAAAGGACTGTTCCAATGTCCAGGATCCTTGGAATTCTACCGAGGCCGGCGTCCTTCGTTGCGGGAAATTTCAAGGCTGCACATGTGTATCCTCCGCGGTCTTAAAATTCCCACAATGCTTTGCGCCCGGACGAATTTCCAAAATCGTTGGTGGAAATCGCACTATCAAAGAAGCGTCCTCGACATTGAGAAACACCCCTTGTGTGCAGTGGATGTGGCCTTAGCCATCTCAGAGTACTAAACTAACAACGATTAGTCCTTGCCAGCGGGGACCCTAGGCTGTACTTCCTGCCTGAAGAAGTTAAGATAGAGAAGTCAGCATGATTTAATTCCTTATGTGAATCACACTTCTTACTTTTACCCTTTTTAATTAAAAACCTGTTTCTATTCTTGGGTTATTTTTCCATAGCCTCCACAAAATAAGATATATTTTGCCCAATTTTAATGAAACATTTAGTAGAAGAGTGTTGCATTTTTCAAAGAGCAACACATACAATGTTGATCCAAATGATTGGGCAGATAAACAAACTATTAACCAATTTACTTTCTTTAATGTTTTGGATATGAGATTTGTGCTGCATTCATGTGGTGGGGGAATAATTAAACGGATTTGTTTCCCAATGGAAATTCATGTGAACGCCCTCTCACATTGGCTTGTTTACATGCTTTTAGCAACAACTTTTTTCCATAGTCAGAAGAACATCTTCCCATGACATTCTAGTAAAAGGAATATATTAAATCTAACACATTTTCATTAAAGCCTATACATTTATTTTTATTTTAAAACCAGAAGTTGAATAAAACCCATTATGAAAGGTCTCTCACTGGTCTCAACATGCTCTATTGTGCCTTTCAGAGGCAGCAAGCCAGAGCCAGGGACTTTGTCACATTATTCACAGTATCAGTGTACAGCCTTGGCCTGTGATGAACAGCGGAGACAAAATCACCACGCTCATTGCCAAAACTCTATAATGCAACCAAATTGTGAAAATATATTAAAGGGAGTGTCATAATATTATATTATGACACTCCCATTAATAACACTTTCCTGTAATTGCTTACAGAGTCTGAATTTACATTCACTGAACGTTAACTGATGGACCACTCGGGGAGCTTGGTGTTGCTGGCAGGGCACAGTTAGTTTGTCTGGCAGTTGCTCTTGCCCACTTTCCTGGAACATTTCACTGCAGTGTGGGCACAGCGTCTTAGTGGCCAGATGAAGTTATTCTCACAAGATTCTGAAGCTGTTATTTTTAGCCATTCTCAGGAAAGGTTTTTTGGCTCTTTAGGGAAATGTAACATTTTGTTTGTTCACTCTTGTTAAATCAAACATTAAAGGACAATATCAGTGTTAATGACACATGGGTTGTAGAGGCTGTTCGCCTCATCAGCTGCTGATGCAAGCCACATTAGAGTCTCTATTTGAGGTGACATTCAGAGGTGGCTTGGTATTTTCATCAGCTGATGAATTGTGTCAGCCCTTGAAGTGTCTGGGGCGCAATTCTCCATAGTTCCAAAGATTGTGAATGATAGCTCAAGGAGTCAACCATGCATCAATTTATCTGCCTGTTCACGGTTGTGAGGGCATGGATGCTCTTGCATCGGGCAAGACGTAGGGCACTCCCTGGACAGATTGCCAGTCGATCTCAGGGCAAAAACACAGACAGAAAAACAAAGTCATTCCTACAGGGAATCACGAGTTTCCAGATCACTTCACTGACATAGGGAGGAAACCTTTTCCGACACAGGAAGAACTTGCAAACTATTTTGAAGGCCTTCAATTTTAAAGACAGCAATGCAACAATATCATCGAAACCTCACGTCATAAGCACTTGTTATCATAAAAGTCCTTCTTTAAAGGCAATGGGGAATTTCCTGTAAAAAACATCACAAAAAGCTTACATCACCTGTTAGCAATTGTTATCTTCATCTTTGAGAAAGCTGTGGCTGTGAGGTAGAGTGGTCTAATCGGAAGGTCGGGGGGTTCAATTCCCAGCCCCTGCAGTCAACATGACAATTTATCCCCAGGGAATAAACTTAACCCCAAATTGCTCCCAATGGCATAGCCAACGGTGTGTAAATGATAGCCCACCTCAGCAGGTGGCACCGTGTGTGGCAGCCTCTGTGTGAAAGGGTGTAATTGGGTTATCGTTGACTCGTATATGGAAAAGCACTTTGAAGCCTCGCAAAGACTAGAAAAAGTACAATATAAATGCATTCCATTTCCTTCTGATCAGTGTTACAAATAAATATATACATTTTTAAATTTGGATGTTACAATTTATACGAATACATCACATGACTTTCCCTTGTGCTTTTTGGGTGAGCGTATATGTGTTAATCTGGCTGTGATGTTCGAGGAATGTCATTCAGGTTATTGAATTGGAACCTCCCATCACAGATGTCAAGTTGAATTAGACACCAGACGGCTCAACAGTCCTTATGTGCCGCCCCCATTACACCTGCTCAGTGCACATATCAGGACTGTTCCCATACACATTGGCCTGTCACTTTATTTAGCAACATACATTTTACTACAGGAATTATTAATCCCCTTATTCAAGCATCACAATGTAGGTTTCTTAGTTTCATTTCGGTAATCTTCAGGTAACCATGTTTTGGTATTTATGGCCCATTGGTGTTATGCCACCTGCCTAGATTTGCAGATAATAGCCATATTAGTTGGAGCTTATGTAATGCATTCAGCGTAATATAAATACCCAGAGAGAAAGGTGAAGCTTCACAATAGATGGCAGCGTACACCGTGACTACAGCTTTGTAATCCACCTGTGTTGCTCTCCTTGGCCGAGCTCCAATACATCTTTGGCGTAAAACATCAAGTCGGTCTTCTGACGCTTTTTGTGATTTTCAGTTACTGTGATCATACTAGATTTAATTTCACATTACACATGTTCCTACAATGACTGTATTCACCCTCTTACTATTAATATCAACAGTAAGCCTAAAACGATAATGCAGCGAGTATAAAGTGTTGTTTGACTACTGAGTTGACACTGATATTTGCTCTTAAACACGGGATAGATATTTTTCAGACACGACCATCGGTTGCTCTTTTTAGCTGCCTCTGAAGATGTCTATGCAACCAGCCCTAATCCCTGATCATGAATCCCTAACTCACTAAGTAAACTGCTACTAGATGTGGCCACAGATCCATGGTAACAAAATTCCTCAGGGCATGTCCTGGCTTTCCAGGCTTACTACTAAATCCCATCTGTTATCTCAGCAAACCTAAGCCTCTTCCGCTCATATGCCTCATCTGCTTCATCTTCTCAGGGTAAAGTAAGTTTTACAATAAAGACAATTGTCTGGTGAGTGCCGGACCCCAGTACCGAGCAAAGTCTTAAAATGTGTGGAATTATTTGTTTTTGGCCACTTTCTTTTTTTCCAAGCACTACCTCCCCTTGAATATATTACCAACTCAATGTTGAATGCACACACTACAATCTCCTAAAGCTTACATATTTAGGATATGTTAGTTTAGGTATCCATTTAACTATTTCAAATCAAACCACCTTTCATAAAAAGTGTCTGTTTTTTAACTAACCCTTTTTTAAATCTGATAATGGTTACATAATGAGTCTAAAATTAAAGAGCTCAAGGAGCAGGTTTGATTAAATAATAAGGTGACATATCATGAAAAACAGACTTTTCTGTGCTTGTGCACATGATTTAATTATCTGGAGTGCCTACCAACCCACAAGCTTTAAAAAAGACACCCAATTCAGTTTTTGTGGGTCGCCTAGGTCAGAAAACATGGGATACAACAAACCATTCATACCTGGCATGTTCATTTTAATATATCATCCTTCATCTGATTATCTCCATTCAAGTCTTGAGATCTCCATTTTAGCTTTTTTTAGCAGAAGGGCCATAAAGAGATTGACACAGGGTAAATACAGGTTTATCAGACGGACAAAATATATCTCTTTACAAAAAAAAGTACAAGTATGAAACCGAAATTGGGCATAATATGTGCTCTTTAACTATTTAATTAAGGCTTAAGTTATTTACAAAATCAGGGAAGCACTCTACCTCATCCAATATGCTTCAAAACAGGATCAATCCTGCACTCAACCAAAAATGTGCTTTTTTTTATCAGACATACACAAGGGCTGACCTGGTAGAGTGACATTAATAAGAAAGGGTGTGCAGTGGGTCTAGTCAAGTATTACATGAGTCACATTTACTGTTATTCATTTTTTTTATTTCAGGATTTCTGGGAAGAAACTGTGAAGTTGACATAGATGCCTGTTCCCTACCCAACATCACATGTCCACCAAAGACAGAGTGTTTGGATCTCCCAGGTGGCCTTGAATATGCCTGCCGCGTTCCCTGCCCTCAAACCCTTCAAGTGGGTAAAACATGTTAACGGTCTATTTGTGCTCATTTTCTGTTTTGTTAAGTGTTCCTCTTAAGTTCTGTACATGTTTAAAGAGCTCCCAAATGTTCTGTTTATATCTCTTGCAGCAATGTCATTGTATTCTCAACAGCAGTGCAGCAAACAGCAGGGAACCATGACAAGCAAAATAATGATGACTTTTCATGTAATTTGTATTAAAAGGACTTGCGGCACTCTCTTTGATGATTTGTGTCACAAAAGAACACATAACGCACATGATAGAACGATCACATTAATGTCGTCAGGGTCATCTTAAATGATGGACTCATTTTTAGGTGAGCAGTTAGGCCCTTTGGCCTAAGAACTTAATCCAATGGATTGAATATAAATGCAGAAAGCTCTGTCTTTTACTGCTAACTTTAAGAAAGTAGGAATACTTATAGTTATTTAGAGTAACCTTCAAAATAACTGCATACTGTGAGTCAGAACTCAGAAATAACATTGAGGACTTCAGTGCGAAGGTATCCAAAATGATTTCAGTATCTTATTTCTAAAATGTGGCATAAGCCTTTGTTATACACAGGGATATAAATAAGCATAACTCCCATAGGAAGATTGACAGCAAAGGCGATAATCTATAAACACAGCAATCAGCTGGTGCTGAAGTTGTACAGTATGTTGGTGTGGAAAAAGAGCTGTATTAAATGATTGACTAATGAGTGAGTTCCCTGCTTTCTTGTGACTTGTATTCATGCATTTGACATGTTGTTGTGTCAAACATAACAGAACCAAAACACAAAGTTAACCAAACGATGCTGACCAAACACTGACTCTAATTACAAAAATACTGGTTATAGGGTTGAACAAAATATGTATTCCCAGTACTGTATATTGAAGATTTCTTTGGTTCTTTTTACTTTTGAATGTTGTAGCACATCCTCCAGATTTTTTAAGCAGTCATGGTGGAAGCAGACAAAGCTGGAATGATGTGATTGTCAGGGCTTCTGCTTTTGGCATACAGCAGGCGAGCACATCTACAGGACTGAAAAGGCCTCTGCCACCTGACGCGGATGAGTGCCACTGGAGATTAGCAATGTCTGTATTTTTGAATGCTTGGTTTCTTTAGGTATAGATGAATCAACCCTCTGCAGTTAAAAAAAAGCTTTTTGAAAAAAATAGATGAGCCTCTTCAGATGACAGATGGAGATGATCACTCACTGTGGAGAAAGCCTTGTGTTGGCCCCCGTACAGAAATGCCATGATGTCTGCATTATCCTCCTTCCCACAAGCCAGCTCTTCTCAGCCCCTTTGTTTCCCCTCCACTATATATATACACACATGTAGCAGCAAGAAGGCGTATCTGTTTTGTTATTGAAAACTCTTGGGAGGTTTAGCCCTCAATGACCATTGATCTTGTCTTGTAAGACATGATGTAGACGCTACATGGAATACTGAGTGTACCCAGTATAAAGCATTGATCAGTATTCATGAGTGTGTCATGTGGCTGTAATGGAGCTCATTTTCAGGCAGCCAGGAGCAAGAAACAATTAGGGCTTGCATTGTAAACTAATGGTTATATTTTTGAACAGCACTGCAATCTAAAATATCACCATAGAAGATGAAGTCATTTCATATTTTCATCATTTTTCACAACACGTCTCTTAACAGCTCTCCCTTCTATCAACAGCCTTGTGCCAGCGGAGGACGCTGTGTGTTGAATGATTCCAGAAGCTACACCTGCATCTGTACACCTGGTTGGTCGGGTCAAAACTGCCGTATCAATGTCAATGATTGTGTTCAACACTGGTGTCGAAATGGAGCCACTTGTGTGGATGCGATTGATGGTTACAGGTAGGTGAGTGTACAAATCTCGATTGTCTCAAGGCCATTCAGACACAAGAATGTCAATGATTGTAAAAAGCTGTGACATTTACTGTTTTCTTCCTTCGGGGTTGAAATAACTCCTCTACCTCTACAGTATTAAGACATTCTCTTTAATCTGTTGCTAGCTGCCTTTGTCCCAGAGGGTACGCCGGCGTCTACTGTGAAGAGGACATTGATTACTGTGTTGGCCATCGATGCTCGGAACATGGCGTTTGCCTAGACCAGCAGTATAACTTTACCTGCCGCTGCATGCTTGGATTTGAAGGGTCGCTCTGTGAACTGGACATAAATGAGTGCAACAGCTTCCCCTGTGCAGGCGGCGCCACCTGTGTGGACCTGATCAGTGATTATCGGTGCCACTGTCCCCCAGGATTTGAGGGTATGAGACCGTATGATTGTGAATGAACGAGAGAACATTTGTTGCCATTTAACGCCTTCACAGGAATAAGAAGTTTTAGAGACATATTTGTATACAGTTTGAGAGAAATATATATTCAAAATGCAGGTTTATCAGAATTGTCTTGCCATTGTTGGCCATAAGGTAGAGCTTCTCCATTGATGTTTGATATGTATAAGTGGTCAGGGGAAATATCCACGTTGAGTTGTTGATATCATGGAAAATTTGAATTATATTATTGTTGGCACATGTAAAAAGAAAAGTCCCTTCTATATTATCTCATTATGCCAAATCAAAATCAAGTAAATTGTTAAAACAATACAAGAGTTGTGAGTAAGTCTGACTATAACTTAGACATTTGGCACATTGTCGATTGTTAATATTACCAATCTTGTATGATGAAAATGTCCACATTGAAAAGTGGTGCAGTAAGGTTTAAGCAGTTAAATGAATTATTATTGGCTGCCATAACGATCTGGCTGTGCATCTGAGCGTGTGCAGTACAGTATATTTAGTCTGGAGTTACAGTCAGCAGCTACCTTGATTATGTGAGTATCTTACAGTATATCATTAATACAGCACAAGCCAGTGTCTGCCTGGGGGTCCTGTTGGAAAAGGTACAATTACCTTTGGTGTAGACAGCCGTGCACATCGATGAGGAGAGCCTGAGGACGTCAGGCTGTTTGTTCTCTATGAGCACTCCAGCTCACAGAGAACTAAGAGGTCTGAAATATCGCCAGAGGCCAGGCCTAGTGAAGCATTACATTTGTTGGTAAAATCAGGAATCAATTCCCTATCTAACTCTGGCCTAGAGGGTAATAAAATTGAGGTTACACCGTTTCTGCATACATACAAGCTGCAACATGCTGAACGCATAATCATTCAATCACATTTTGAGCCAATGGAATCAGAGGCAATCAGCTGCCCCATGAAATAAAACCCTTTCACCAATAAACCATATGCTGGTCCTTGTTTAGAAAATAAACAGAAATTGAACTGCATATGTTCTGAATGTGTTTAGAAATATTATTCACATACTAGAGCTTAACGACTCAATAATAATGAAATTACCACAGTGACAGAAAAACGTATTGGTTGAAACAAATTTTAAACTGTAGTTCCTGTGACATTAGAGTTTATTATTTCTCTCCTCGTCCTGCAGGAAGGACCTGCTCAGAGAATGTAAATGACTGCTGGTCGCAGCCTTGTCTGAATGGAGGCTTGTGCAAGGATCTAGTAAACGACTATATTTGTCACTGTCCTGTTGGTAAGTGCCTAATACTTGTCTATTTTTGAGCATTTTTTTACATAAATATCATGCTAATCATTTGTACAATATATTGTATATTTGTATGGTAGGAGTTGTTTATTTTTCATGTACATATGTATGTTATGGTTCAAGGTTTTCTCCTATAAAATAGCAAAGGCAAGAAGGATGAGTTACACCATTTTGAATGAAGGCTAAATAATAGTTTAAATAAGAATATGAAAAGGCCCTCTAAGAAGCTAATGGAAGTAGTACATCTCTATTATTGGTTGAGGTGATTTATTCTCATTCAATTGTTTTGATTCAAGGTTAAATTTGACCAGGAAGAAAACAACTCTGTTTTCAATGTTGCCAAGTATTAATGCATGTTAATGTCTTCAAATTAGACTGAGATCACAGAATTGCCCTTTCATCAAGTGACACCCTGATTCACATATTTCTATAAGCTTAAAATGTTTTTCAGAAAATGATCCATAATCAGTCCATAATAGAGGGTGGTGTTGCCTTTCTCAGTTTGCAGCTGATTTTGCTCTGCCCTCTGGTAATAAAATACTTAATCACTACTTGATTGCACAAGTCAGAATGCCACAGTTCAATGTCACATTCAATAGTAAACAGCCAGAATCCACACAACATGATGTACAGGCAAATATTTCACATATAAATCCACAAAACATAGGTGTGGACCAGACACAAAACACACTCTGGGACTGGGAACTAGTTCTGTTTTGCTAGTTATTCTCTCAATATATTCCACAAAGATGCAAGAAATGGACGTTTTAATGCTGGAAAGCTTTTATATTTGTATTATTTTGAAAGTCTCCCCTCATATTTAAGTTGTTTAAATGTGATGTAGTGAAACAATATCTCTGCTGTTGGGTTTTCACGGTGCATCTTGTTTTAGGTATCTTTCCCTTAGGAAAGTTGCCTGTTATTTTACGGGACAATAAATCAGAACAACATGTGGGTGAAGTCATTTAAACATTTACGGCCTTGAAACACGTGCAGCACCTGTTTCATGGTGTGTTTTTACAACATTATGGACACAGCAAATGCATCACTGTAAATCATATGTTCTTATTAGTTTTTCTGCCCTATGCTCAAATTCGATTTGGGCCAAAACAGAACACCAATGTGTCAGTAAAGCTTCCATTACTGCTTGATTTTCATTGACAGATTTATAGAAGGGTGTTTTTCATTTTTTCTTTTCGAAAATTCAATTAGATACATGGTCTGTCAGGTTTGTTTGCTTCGGCCTACAAAAACACATACAAAAAGAAGCAACTCTGGGCTGTAACTATTCTCCCATCCTGAGTTCTGACCTGTTCACCTGACCACAGTTCACTGTTTGCATCTACAGTACAGTATCTCTTTGCAGTTTGCAGTTTTTCTAGGGATCTTTCAGCCAATGTGTTGTCTTGGTAACACAAAAATCCAAATATTTAATCTGCACCTGGATTTGCATCAAAACACGCAATCACTGTAGTGATGGCCATTATGCTAATGTTTCTTTGCAGCTATGTTATTTGGAAAATGCGTCAGACTCGTGACCGTGAAGTTAACACCATTTAAATGTGTAATTTTGCAGCGACACTTACAATGTGCATGTCATCTAAACTTAGTCACAATTTAAAGTCACATTTCGTAATTATGACATTATTCAACTGCTACAGGGACACACAGTTTAGAGCCAACACAAGGGAAAATAGATTGGTGTTTGTCACCTGAATCTGGCTAATCCAAATGCTTTATGAACCAAACGTATTCATGTTGCCTTAACTATATAATCCAGGGGAATGTGATGCTGCTTTAAAATAAGGGAGCATGTTGCAATTCTCTGTTTCAACCAATACTGAAAACTAATGATTCTCTAAATGATCTATCAACTTCACCCTACATTTCATTACATTCTGTACAGTATTTACTTTTCTAACTTGCAAAGAATAAAGCCAGGAACTCTGGTTTGAGGTAATGAGCAACACAAGCTCATATAAGGTTATATAAACAGTTAGTCCCATTGTATTTAACTGAATGTGATGATTTTTACCCAGAAACATTATATTCAGTTTCTCAGTGAAGCAGACATAACGTTGGTGATGTACAGATGACTAAATGTGCTGATGTGCTACAGTTCTCTGAGCCGAGGGACAGTTATGACCAACGGCTGTAACCATTAGCCTCTGACTATGGCTATAAGGACTTGGCTTTAAGCTATTCAAAAACACATCAAAGTATGTCTTCTAACTACTCTACATTTTGAATAAAGTGAAAAGTCTCACCTTTTGTTTCTGCAGCAGAATTGGGCTGAGCCTCTAGTAGCTGTGAGATAGAACAGGGAGTCACATTTGGAGATGGTGACACTGTAAATGTGACATTCCTTCATGCAACATTAACCTCAGAGTGAATTGCATGCACAATTGGTTATTAAACACTTCTGAAACACTCTGTTGGAGGCAATAGCTGTCCATTAACTAGTCCAGGCAATACATAATATGATGAGAAAAGGGTAGTAGGAAGGTCATCAAGCATCCAGATAGATGTGTTGATGTAAAATATGCGTATAACAGGAAGTATATAATCTAATATAGCTGCTGTCTTGTGGGTATATTCAAGTCTTGATAAAAGGGATTTGCATTAGGAGGTGATGTTTGAAATATTTCACTCCTTTGCCAGTGAGTGAGACCTACTTTGCAGGCTGCATACAGATGAATGTGGAGGAGATATAGATACATCCTTCATGTTTAGAAGCGAACGATTCAAGAGGTTATTTTTTGTATTTTATGCAGACATCCATCAGGCAATTCAGAACGAGCAACGGCAACATAAAACCCTGACACCATCAATAGCAGGAACAATTAACACAGAAACAAATAGATAAAATAAGTAGGAAATTCATTCAAGAATTAATTAGAACATTAAATATGGGTTTAGTCTCTACCGGTCATAAATTGACTACCTACCTGTTGCAGAGAGACACATGGTTATTCGTCAAACTACATGATTTATACAACACACTAACTTGGTAACTACTCTATCTGTTATATTCAGTACAGTAGATGGTTGCTAAGAAGGGTGACCTAATTGAGTTATATTTCTCTTTAGAGCCTTTATTCATGTAAATTAGTTGTTCAAGTATTTTGCTGTCACAAATCAGATATTCTCGGCCTCAATCCATCTCTGTGAATATGACAGTAAATTGCATTTTTTTTCCCGACCCCCATTATTAAAGGTGTGATGTCAGTGGAAAAACACAGTAATCTATTTTAGTCTTCTCCCTTTAACTCATCTGTATTTGTACAAACACATGTAATGAGTATCCCTCTCACCATCTGCCTGTGCTTTATTTACAACAATAGATATTGACACGGGTATCTATCAGTGACATTCAGGCGTGCATTTGGTGGGGCAGATAAATGTGATATAGATCAGTTTGGTAGGGTGGGTCTCTGTCAATGATTCACTCAATTAGCATACTGCATAGCAGGTAGATTGCTAGGGGAAAAATCAATACCCCCATTAATCCGCTATAGAAAAGGTGTCTCTACCTCATAAAACATGCAGCCACATAAATATGTTGGGCACTGTGTGTAACTGTTGTTTTATGAATTCGTTCCTTGTTTCTTACTTCCCAAGGTTTCACTTGTTTGAAATTCCTTATTGTTAATTCATTTTTCATTGCAGGGTTCAAGGGGAAAGATTGCTCTGTGGATATTGACCTTTGCTCATTTGGACTCTGCAGTGAACATACATTAATATGCAGTGAGACCAAGGATGGACAGAATGTTTCTTGCACGTGTAAAAGAGGTGAGCAGGACCTTTAACGGGTGTAAAATGTAGCATGCAGGTATATTAACAGGCGCAAAATCATAAAATATGTCATGCTTCAAGGTCACTTTACTAAAAGGAATAGGTGGCTGTACATACTGCGGCTTCAGTGAATGTTTAGTTGTCTATAAATCCAAAAGTAAACTTGCTTATTGTACTTGCTGTGTTAAGTTGTCTTTCTGCATCACACAGTAGGTAAAAAGAATAGGTGGAAAACATTTTCACGCCTTTATAACCATTTGAAAATCCTACGCTGATTTTCACAGATTAATTTGACAGCTCCCGCAGAAAGAAACAATTTTGTTTGTGTGTCAGTCAAGTCCCGCTGATTCCCCTCCACGAGGATGACAGTATTATCACAGCAGTAGCTGCCAGAAGTGACAGGGATAACACAGGAGTAAGAGGAAGAGGCTTGACCTGTTAGGAACTCCACGGCTTGCCAGGGGTAATCAGGCTTCAGACTCTTGCAAGTCAAGGATATATGTGCGGTAAGTGACAGAGGACCAGTAAAGAGTTGCGTGTACATGCACTGGACAGCATGCAGCTTATTTCTGGACACAGCTACGGTGCTTGAAATGATAAAAATGTTTCCTGCCAGCCCGATCATAATTCAGTCGACACTACTCCACTCCAGTTCAACTATCTCTTTTTGCAAATGAATGGCTATTGCATAGAAGTTCATGTAACCCAATCAATAACCCTAACTTCATTACTCCTGTTGCACTTATGCTCGGCAGATGTCAAATTGAAGGATTGTGAGTGATTTTTTATGTAAATGAAAGCAACCCTGCGGCGAGCTGCTTTCCCAGATCACTTCTCAAGGGCAAACTGTAAGAAGCTGTCTTGTCTAGATGTTTCAGGTCAGCAGTCTTGGCATCTGTATTATCTCATGCTTGCCAACCTAATGTGTTGCAAAACATGTAACTCATACAGTACCCTCCCTCCTGTCCCACGTTGTCAACTTTCTGACCTAGCATTATTTATTCCTCACACCAAATCCTTTGCTAGAATTTAATACGTTTCATCGATTTAAAATAAGAGATGTTGTGTTTGTATTAATTATTCTAGAAATACAGTACTAACCTTTTATTAACAACATTCTTGCCAGTTTTTTCACATGGTAAACGCTCCTGAAAAGCAGATTTTCAGAGACAATACTTACCTTTGTGTTTTTTGACAGCAGTATCTCTTTGCTTAACATTTATTTATTTATGAACAAGTTTGCAGTGCGAGCCTTATTTTAGTTTTGCCATTAGATAATTGTAACTCCAAAAGCGGTTGTTTCATCAAAAGACCCAGTTGGCATGAGACCCTTTTTGTCATTCTGCAGGTTTTGGCAATACAGCAGCTGTTTTTGTTTGGTTTTTCTTGCTTATGTTTTGCCCTACAGTATTGTTTTTAGGTAAAACTGCTTATTCTGACAGTTTCTTTATATTCATTTTTCCCCCCACATTCCTAATTGTAAAGAGCATCTAAGGATCCTAATCTTTAGTCCTTGGCTGACTGTGTGAAACAATGCAAACACAAAACAAATACTCTGTTAGATAAGTGTTAGGTTAACCCACAAACAGCCTGTGTAGCACCGGCAATAATGTGCCTTAAACGCTGACATGTTTCTTCTCTGTAATGGCCTGTGTGTGGGTGTCTGTGTAAGTGCATTTACACATGTTCACTGATGCATATTATTTGTTTTATGGTGTTCCCTTTGTATATAGATTGACTTTGATCTTAAAAATCACTGGATCTGGCTTGTTTAATGCAATAAATCAAAAGGGCAATGACTGGCTCTTATTAAACATGATTAAATGATCCAGTGAGCTGAGTCTTCATGTGCCCAGCAAGCTCTTTGAATCAATACAAGCTTTGAAAAACACCTTTTTGTTTGTGAAAACAAAGTCATGCTGACCCTAATTGGCTGAGGAATGAAACCAGGCACAAAGGATTTCAATAACGGGTTTTTTCTACATATGCTGCAGGGTTTGGAGGATCATTATGTGAAGTAAATCTCAATGAGTGTGACTCAAAGCCCTGCCAGAACGGGGGTATGTGTGTGGACGGCATTGACCTGTATCAGTGCTTCTGCTCAGAGGGTAAGTTGAAACACAATTAGACCCCCCCAATAGTCCAGACAATGCGATTATATGGCTAATTCAGTCCTTTGTTGGTGTTTAAAGTGTGCAACCAACCGGTTTCAGTCCTGGAGACATGACCTTGGCTGAGATGAAATAGCTATTCAGAAACACTTTTACACTCATGCCTTGTTATTACGGTGGATTAATGGGCAAACGGAAATGAAAAGACTTTGATTTAGTTACATTGCAGCAACAACTTGAATCTAGAAACAAGGTTGACTTCCATTTGGTGCCGATGTTCAACAAACTTTCAAGGAAAAAAACCCTCTAATAGAAGAAACTATACGAAACAAATGTAGCCACAGCCTTTTTCACTTTGACTATCACAGTACTGTAGGTATACGAATCATAGATGGATAGGATCAACTATGAAACCACGTAATCACATCCCCTATTGCAGTTTCATCTCAAATATTGAGCACTGTTACTAAATCCCATTTGCCCAATATATCCAATATTTACATCAACAATTATTATGGAAGCCTACTTGGTTCCAATTCTTTCAGTCCACAGTCTCAAATTGTTAAAGAAAATGAAAGTTTGTTCATATCATTTTTATTTTTTTTATAAAATAAATATGTTGCCACTCAGATCTTAATGATAATGGACCATGTTTCTATTTCAATATAAATGTGAATCTTTTTCAAACCAATTACTTTAACATTCTGAACTCAAGAACTCAGTTATGCAGAAAATTGATTTGAAACATCCCTCTTCAGTCTGCTAGAAAATCTCCTCAGTATATCTGAACCATAACAAAACAGAACATTCAACATTCACAAGTTATTACTACCATCCAAATAGATTACCTCCTGCACATCGCAGACGACTATTTCTTATTTGGAGACTCGGTTTTCCGCAATATGTTCTGAAAAAATAAACCTAGATAACCACCTCCATTGAATTGGGGAATGTATAAGCATTCAACCAGTCTTCGCCATTATCTTCTTTTTCGCATTCGATTTGACGTCAAAATGATGTTTATCTTAGTACCTGTACAAGCATGTGCAATAGAGGTTGAAAGTAAACAGAATGTTGTCCAAACCAAACATACGAGGTGATTTTGCTGATTATAAAACCTCGGCCAAAGCATATGAACTAATCAGTTGTTTTAGTGTTTTCTTGGAATGAAAACCTGTGAATTCTCAAAAAGAGGTTTGTTTTCTTGCATCTGATCGTGATTGCTTAATTCATCATGATTTTCAATAATCCATTTGTACTTGCTTTCAGCTCAATCCCCAAAAGGATAACCGATATTTGCCTTTCATTTCTCTGATCGCATAACATTATTCTATCAGAAATTGTATCTCGCATCATTAGAGTAACAGGGAATAAATCTCAGCTATTTTTCCAATAATTTCTTGGTCCAGTTGACATCTTACCTGCGAGACATACCTCTCATTAAACCATGAGTGCGGGTGAAACCTGTTATGCATTTTTAATGAAGTCAGGATAATTGTCAAATTTTATGACATGGAGAGAGGTGGAAATTGGTTCCATGGTCAGTTTGAGAAATGATGAGAATTTGACCTGCACCGATGGTGCTGATAGCCGAGCATTAGTCATGGGCCTCCTGTAGCTGCAGTGTGTGACAGAGCTAATGATAGTCATTTTGTAGCGTGACCATGCAGTGGAATATGTTTATGGGGGACTAAAATGTCAGAAACTGACAGCACTCACTTTTACTTCATGACTTTAAGCTTTTTTTAATTTCAAGTGTACTGATGTAACTTTCGAATGAAAGGGCATGACAAAAATGTCACGCTTTATAATTTTTTTTTTATTTCCTCAAATTCACATGCAAGCAACCCTCCATTTTATGTATACGCTTTTTACTTGTGATGAGCTCCCATTGAAAAGTCATATAGAATTTAACAAAAGCAATAAATTGCTTTTGGGTTGAATTTGATACTAATTAGTATCTTTTCATGTCTGGTGTTGACTGATATTCACTGATAAGATTTCTCTTTCTCCTTTCATACCAGGGTTTGGGGGGTTTAACTGTGAAATCAACTATGATGAATGTGTCCATGGATACTGCGCCAATAATTCCTCGTGTATTGACCTGGTTGCAGACTATGAGTGCATCTGTCCTTTGGGCTTTGCTGGTGAGTTATCTGTGTCATCATTTTCATATTTTACACTTTAATGAATATAGTGCAGATTGATGACACTTCAGAAATGATAACCATCAAAGCGGCCCCATTGTCTAATGTAGGAGCTCATTACCCAAATCAGAATGACTGCAGCTGATTGAGTAAAAATACGTCTTTTTTTTCTGAATTTGGGGGGAAAAAATAGGTCAAAAGATGATATATTGGTTACATTAAATGTTATAAACAAAACCTGCAAGAGGGTAATATTAATATTTGTGTAATGTGACAATGTACTCAGGTAAATACTAGGCCAAATAAATTGTGTGTGCCTTTGGCTTGGAGTAAAAAACTGCAATAGCGCAAAGATATGGCAGTTGTATTGTGTCACCCCTACTGGCTTCATTAATGAACACACAAATGAATGTTTGTCACTCTCAGCGGTCAAACTCATTTGTTGGACAGGATATTGAGATGTGTTCTTAGCATGTGTCCTTTTTGATAGCGCTCGATTAACAATTTGTATTTACCTCACAGGTAAGAATTGCTCCACATCCGTCTCAGTGTGTGCATCAGATGGTGAGTTGTGCAGTAATGGAGGAACCTGTTTCTACAACTCAGCGGGGAAAATACAATGCATTTGCCCTCCAGGTATTAAAACCCTTTCATACTTCAGATTGGTAAAACCTTTGTTAAGCTCTATTTTTGCTTTGATATATAGCTCTTTAGTCAGTGCTACAGTAATCTATCTAAGAATGACAACATGCAGTAGTGTGCTGAGTAGGAATAACATGTTTTAATCATATTAACAACAGTGGATATGCAGTGTTTGGTTTATTCAACATCAATCCCTCTTTGTTTGTATTCAGCCCTCAATGGTTGTAATGTGGTATCCCTAAAACAGCCTTAAATTCTGAGTGAATATCATAAGAAAGCACATTTACAAATCCACAAATTAGTTACAATTGCAAACCACATTTACAATTCTTCTGTAGGTTGTTTACTGTTGCTGAAATCCCTCCTTGGTTTTAGTGCTTTAGGGTCTGGCTGGATATATTATGTGAATGAGAGATTGGAAGAACACTGGCAATGACAACATTACGTGAAATCACAATCCATGATGTGTGCCAGACGTTGGAAGTCAGGAGCATACTGTACAGAGCGCCGCACATCAATCACTACTTTGATCCCACCTCTTACAGGATACCAGGGCAATGAGTGCTCCTCATCTGTGAACCAATGCGTGTCAAATCCTTGCCACCCTGAGGGAACTCTCCTCTGTGAAGAACTGGCAAACACGTATAGATGTGTGTGTCAAAATGGGTACTCTGGACCGCACTGCAAAACACTAATAAACCACTGTGTCGATGGCCTATGTCAACATGGTTCAGCGTGTTTGGATCTATCAAGAGGGTTCAAGTGTGATTGTTTACCAGGTAGGTGCACCGTTTTGCAGTGGCTTGACTCAAATGGAGGAAATTCTTTCAAATGAATCATGTATATAGCAGTCAAACTCCCGGTTTGATGCTTCCTCTTGTTCAGTTTCCTTCTCTGTGGGAGTCTAATCTCTTTGGCCTTAAGCAACAACACGTAACAGCCTTGTGAAAAGCGGACCAGGGCTCACTTCATCAGGTTGTGAGCTGACTTCAAAGCAGCAAGAATGTTTGGAATGTTTTTTTGCCAACTTTAGGTCTAATAGGCTTCTACTTTATGAAAGGGATTGTTTACTATCACTACAATCTATTATTTTAAGATGGCATTGTACAATAAGATTGAATCAGGTTAAATAGGAAATTAGATCAAATTAGTTATTATCATTCTATGTGTTGCAGTAATTCACAGGTCATAACACAGGTAATTAAGGTTATTATACATATAATGTTCAGTATAGAATAAACTTATATATCTACATCTACAGTATTGTCTATATATACATGTATATATAAACAAACAAACTGTTTGTTCCATAAATTAATGGCTGAAAATCATCTTTTATATACCACAAGGCAATTTGTGTTTTAATGCTGTCAAGGCCAATATGAATTGTGTCATGATTTGTCAAAAAGACAAACAAATAGGTTGGTTATTTTTACTTGGATTTAAGATAATTATTATTATTTTTCATTCCAGCAAACATCTGACACACATTTATTGTCCAACAGAATAACTTTTTTAAATATCTTTAAAATGTACATTTCGATGTCTCACTATGGATGCGCCTCATCGCGGAGCAAACAGAAGCATCAATCTCATTACGCCAATCCTGATTGGCTGGTGATCTTGACGTCAACGTCAGGGAATCACCCCCTATAAGTAGCTTGCGCCACGACGCATGCGTCATTCAAACACCTCTTCTCGCTTCAGAGCACATCTCTACAGTAGCCGGACAAGCTTAACAGTCCACAGACTGAACCCAAATCCAAAACATTTTGGTTGACGGGCGCTCGCCGGCTACTCCTTCTGCTTCGCAAGAAGACTGTAATACTAACGCCAGTTAGTATTAAATCGACCTCGCCGTTTCTTTCCCCGGAAAGTAAGGTAAGGTTTTGATTTTTCTCAAGCTAGCTACACACCTGTTGCTAGCTAGCTTCCCCTTACTACCGACACCACGGTAGCGAGGACGCTTTTCTTTTTCTCTCTCACGGAGGAGAAAAGGATTAGAAGTATATTGACACACCAGTCAATATTCTTTGAGAACAAAGGACCCACACCGTCCCTTTTTCTCCGGATTAAGGACGGGTTGGTAACACTTTTCTCTCAACGACGTACCTGTTACGAGCGGGTCCTCTCCACGCCACGAGGCGAACAAGATGGACGCCTCTCCCCCTCACACCAGAGGAGTCAGGGACTCGGAGGCTCGGTCATGCGGCTGCGGGTTGAAGATAGCAGGCACAGACTCACACCAGGTCTGCTCGTCCTGCCTCGGGCTGGAACACGCCCAGGAGGCTATCGACAACCCTGGCTCGTGCGGGCATTGTGCCCGTTTCACCCGAAAGAGCCTCCACCGACGGCTAGCACACCAAGCTAGCTTGTTGGAACAGGACTCCCTCATGTCCACTGATTCGCCGTTTGGCAATCAAGACACGGGGGCGTCCGCCGCAGAGACTGAGCCCCTCACTGTGTCGGTCTGGGGCTCACTAACAGCGGCAGCTGCGGAACCGAGATCCCACGCCGTGTCAGGCCGGGACCCGGTGGCGGCAAGAGACGCGGGAACGGAGCCCCACGCCTCACCAGGCGGGAGCTCCCGGCGAGACCTCACCATGGTCTCGCCCGCGGAGGATGTCCTGGAATTAGACTACATGGAGGACGAAGAGGACACCTCTGAGTCCCTCCTGTCTGATTCGGATGAGCAAGAAGAAGATATCTTCATGTCATCGGCTCAAACGGCAAAGCCGGGAGTGATGGCTGCTCTCCCGGGCGATAGCACACCAGCTTTGCCCTGTCTGAGCATGGACCTGCAGGCCGCGTGTCAGTGCGCTGCGTCCAGGCTAGACATCCCGTGGCCCGAAATGGCCAAGGAGACCGCCAGGTCCCGTTACGAGGGGAAACATTCTCCCCAAGCAACGAGGACAAGGAGGCAACTCCTCCCGGTGTTCCCGGAGATGTTGGATGAGGTGTCGGTCTCGTGGAGGGACCGACCCTTTAGCAACAAGGCCCCAATCCAGGGTGCCTCCTCCCTAGACTGCGACGGTATGGAGAGGCTCGGCCTGCTCCGCATACCGCTGATGGAACTGCTGGTGGCAGCCCACCTCCTACCAAGGATGGGCCCGTCACCAAGCAGGAACCCCACGCTGCCAGCGAAGTTGGACCGTTTCCAGTCGACCATGACTGAACGGTCCTACAGAGCTGCAGCGTTGTCCGCCAGGGCTCTGAACGTTTCCTCACTGCTAACCGCATACCAAGCGGAGCTCTGTGAGGATATGTCGAGTAATCCTGGACCGGCCGTTCTGGACGAGTTGGCCGCGGTCACAGACATTTGTCTCCGTGTCCAACGCTGCGCCGTCCAGGCCACAGGCAAAACAATGGGGATCATGGTGGTGCAGGAAAGAGCTAGATGGCTCAACCTCACCAACCTACCAGACCGGGAGAAGGAGGATGTGCTTGACATGCCCATCGTTCCCGAGGGGATTTTCGGCTCCGCTCTTGCCTCCATGCAGAGGAGATGCGAGTCGAAAAAGAAGGAGGACGAGGCCCTCCACCTCTGCCTCCCTCGAAGGGCCCAGCCGCTGCCTTCGAAGCGGCAGCCCTTCGTCCAAGCTGCCCCGAACCCTGCTCGGTTCAAAATACTGAAAACGCAGAGGTCGCAGTCCGCCCCGAGTCCCCAGCCCAGGCAGGGGACGAGGGCGAGCTGGCCTAGAAAATCTCCGGTTCTGGCTGCAGCCCAGGCGCAGCCAACCCAGAATTTCGGCCAGCAGTCGAAGAAGAAGCGAGCGGCGTGACAGCCCCTCCTTCTCCCCTCTGTGACAGAGCTGGAAGTCTACGGTTCCCCAGCTCTAAATGTGTTCCCGCCGCCTCGAGAGATGCCTCAACACCATCCTCAAGTCCGCATAAACACATGTCACACACTTATTGATTTTTCTGTCATAAAACATTTTCCGCTGACGCATCCAGGCTTCGAGCCAAGGGCGCAGCTCGAGAAAATGAAAAGAAAAACAATAAAAACAATAAACAGTCCGTCAACTGTTCCCCTTCTGAGAGCAGCTACGGCCTCTCTCAAAGGACGGACAATTGACGGGTCTGTGAAGGCACCACCGTCACGCGCAAGAGTAGTGCCGGCTGGAGCTGTAAAGGCACCACCGTCACGCGCATGCGCAGTGCCGGCTGGGGTCGTGAAGGCACCACCGTCACGCGCATGCGCAGTGCCGGCTGGAGCCGTAAGGGCACCACCGCCACACGCATGCGCTGTGTCGGTGGGGATTGTCGAAATAGGGCACCACAGTGCTCAGACACTGGAGGGCCCCATAACACAACAAATAGAGACTCAGAGGGGAAGAGACGTGACATCTCAGCTGGCTCTAAGGAGCATACAGCGGGAGATGCTCACGACATCTGCTTGGGTTTCTCAAGACAGTTACACGGAGCTACAGACTCAAAGTCACCGTCACCCCCCCTCGCTTCTCGGGCTATCTGTATTCACAAGCCCGGGGAGAGTCAACCCATATTCTGTTGAGAGAGATTCTCTCTCCTAGAAAGGAGGGTTTTTATCTATAATGCCCGCCGAGCAGAGTCAGATTACGCAGACAAATGTTCTCGTAAAGCACCTGCTCAACATGGGTCTCATAATAAAACTAAACCCCGCGCGCCACGGCGTGCGGAGAGTATTGGTTATTATGAAATGCGTAGTGGCACTACGCCACTGGCCGCACCCGACTTTTCTAGTACGGGGCGCGCCTACGGGTGCTGTCCTTTCACGGAAGGTGGTCACCACGGACGCATGTCTGACAGGCTGATAGGGTATTTACGAAGGTCGCCCGGTGAGGGGTCTCTGGAGCAGAGACCTCCAGCGGGCGCACGTAAATCACCCGGAGCTTTTAGCGGTGTTCCCCACCCTAAAACGCTTTCTGCCTTCTCTCAGAGGGCACCATGTCCTCGTGAGGACAGACAACACGACCACAGTATCGTGTATGAACCGCCAAGGGAGGTTGCGTTGTCTCCAGTCACACACACTGGCACACAAACTGATCCCTTGGAGCGGCAGACGTCTCCTCTCTCTGAGAGCGACGCATGTACCAGGAGTGATGTACCTCGGGACAGAACTACTGTCCAGAGGTGCACCACTCTATGCAGACTGGACTCCATATCCAAGTGTGACCTGCCCCACCGGAGAGGGGGGGGGGCTGCGATAATTAAAACTTATTCAGCTTTCTCAGTCGACACACATAAGTCCCACGATTGAAGGCTGGCTCTGACAAGGAGAGAATAACTATAATAATTACAATATCACACATAATGATAGTTAAAAAGTGATTCTTCTGGCCAACTGCTGAGGGTTTCCCCAAAACCACAATATCACCACGTGTAGCTGTATTCAATCAAACACTCACTACAAATCAACCATATCTGCATGCAAAAAGTGTCCAGCAAACCACATGCTCCACTCCACAGTATGGCCAGGATCGTCACTGAAGAAGTATAAGCACAGAGACAGTATTAGACCTTGTGGGACAGAGTGGGTCGTTACAATGAGGGTGCTGTCGCTTTAAAGATTAAATCACTAGTTTGTACACAATACAACAAACTAGTCAATAAGCAAAACATAGAAGGTAGGCAAAACGGTAGCAAACTAATCCTAAAATAAATGGAGAAAGGAGATTAGAAATTGTATAAAGACTTATATGAATGTCCTTCAGTGTACATACAATTAATCTCCTACCTCTGATGCAAACGCATTCACTCAATTATCACCTCACTGGACACCTCTGCAACGGTGATTCTCTGCACAGTCTCTGCTGGGGCTGTCAAGAAGCCTGGCATTTACAGGCCACATGTTAACAATTCAGTGGTAGGCCTACACTGAATGTTACAAATCCTAACAGCAGCTTCACATACCTCGTATAGGGGGAATACACGCCTATCAGCCAGACAACGATAACTGGAACAAGAACACTCGTAATAGTCACAGCTGATTTGGGTGAGGAGTGAGTGGGCATTTAAAGTGTAGCGGGAGATGCTGAACTACATACAGCTGCGCGTTTTCCTTATATGGAAGGGCCAGCTGACTAAAGAAGGGGGGGTGTGTCTTAAAGGGCCAGTGGCGGCCCAGCCACGTGAAGAAATGATCTGACAGCTAATCCTCAGAAAACAGTAGCGCCGGCTACACAAGGATCGTGAGTCCGCTGTGGGTGCGTTACGGCAGAGCCGCGTTAACTATGTTTGCATAAAGAGAAAATGCTCAATGACAGCTGTTCTCTTTAATGCACGATTTAAATGCACCGTTAGGCGTGGACGCACTCGTACACGATTGACCTCCGGGTCTTCTGTACGCGTTCCCACCCCTGGCTCTGATACCCCCAACTCTGGCCAGAGTGAAGGAGCAACGCCACACACTTATCCTGATGGCTCCGCCCTAGCCCGCAACGTACGGGCTGGCGGAGATATATCAGCTGTTGTGCGGGCAGCCATAGCAGCCCCCACTACGCAGGGACAGATTGTCTCAGGCGGGGGGGGGGGGCGATCCTTCACCCACGCCCAGAGCACGGGGCACTATGGGCCTGACCCGTGAGTGGTACAATCTGAATACAGTGGGACTCCCTCAGAAGGTGATAAACACTATTCAGAGTGAGAGAGCTTCCTCCACCAGGTCTCTTTATGACTGTAAGTGGAGGGTGTTTGAGGAGTGGTGCCTTCAAGAAGGACACATCTCCTTTCAATGTCCTGTCGGGGTGATTTTATCATTTCTACAGGACTTGATCGATAAACACAGAGCTTTCTCCACGATCAAGGTGTACCTGGCTGCTATTGCTGCATGCCATGTGGGCTTTGAGGGTAAGACGGCTAGCCAACATCCTTTGGTCTGCCGTTTTATGAAGGGAGCTCGCAGGCTCCTCCCTGTCTCCAGGTCACTGGTGCCCTTATGGGACTTGGCAGTGGTTTTAAATGGGCTGAGAATGACCCCATTTGAACCCCTGGAAGGAGCTGACATGAAACATCTGTCACTCAAGACAGTGCTGTTACTGGCCCTGGCATCCGCCAAGCGGGTCAGTGACATTCATGCGCTCTCTGTACATCCTTCATGCACTCAGTTCGCCCCAGGGCAAACGAGAGTGTTGTTGAAGCCCAACCCTGCCTTTACACCAAAGGTGGTTGGTTCGTGTACCCCAATTGACATTGAGGCATTTCCTCCGCCGCTGGTTTCCTCCGGGGAACAGCAGCAGGATCTGTTGTGTCCAGTCCGTGCTTTACGCACATATATGGACAGATCAAAGGAGCTTCATCTTAATGACCAACTCTTTGTGTCCTGGGCTAACCCTCACAAGGGCAAGCCTGTTACTAAGCAACGGCTCTCCCACTGGATTGTGGAGGCAATTGCTTTGGCCTATACGAGTCAGAGTTTGCAAGCACCTTCGGGTCTGCGGGCTCACTCGACTCGGGGCCTGGCTACATCCTGGGCTTTGGTTAAGGGTGTTTCCATCCAAGACATCTGTGCAGCGGCGAGCTGATCCTCGCCGCTCACTTGTCCGCTTTTACAGGCTAGACGTATCCGCTCCAAGCGTGGCCCGAGCAGTGCTGGGCACCTTGTTGAGTCGGGACTCTACCTGTTAAGTTCTGGTTGGTTGGTGATTTTTGAGATAAGCTCGTCTGGCAATACGGGAGCTACAATTTCCCATAGTGAGACATCGAACGGAGTGTTATGAATGAGAACTATAGGTTACTTACGTAACCCCAGTTCTCAGAGTAACATGAAGTGAGATGTCTCACCAGACGGCCCTCCTTGCTATGGTGAAGCGAGAAGAGGTGCTTATTTTGAATGACGCATGCGTCGTGGCGCAAGCTACTTATAGGGGGTGAATTCCCTGACGCTGACGTCAAGATCACCAGCCAATCAGGATTGGCGTAATGAGATTGATGCTTCTGTTTGCTCCGCGATGAGGCACATCCCATAGTGAGACATCTCACTTCATGTTACTCTAAGAACTGGGGTTACGTAAGTAACCTATAGTTTCTTCACTCCTGCCATTGTGGGCATATTGCTTATTTCAATGACACATCATCGCAAATCACAGTGAACCAATTCACAAAACGTTGCTCTTTATAAGTTACTGCTCATTTTGATATGTATTGTTAATTGATAACACAGTATTTGTACATGTTGTCATTGTGCATTAGAAGAAAAGGAAAGAGAGGAAGAAAGTCAACCATAGTTGTTTTGCTTTTCAATAATAATCCTAAAAGACTAGCCATCATGTGAGGTCTTTACTATGAGGTGTTACAGCCTACAAGCATCACTTTAAAGTCTTCTGAAATGGAGAAATCCAATAGAACTCTGTTTCCTCTGTCTGCAGGGCTAACAGGCCAATTTTGTGAGGTAAACATTGACGATTGTGAAGAACAGCCGTGTGGAGCCCTGAGTGTTTGTAAAGATGCTCTCGATGGCTACATTTGCTTCTGTGCACCTGGATTTATTGGTAAGTGAAAGCTTTCTCAAAGTTATACTTTGTAAGGTTATTCGCAGTAGCAATGTGTCAACATGTTGTGCGGTTGTAATTTTTCTAAGGAAATGACTGCGAGATTGAAGTGAATGAATGTCTCAGTGAGAATTGTCAGAATGGAGGTTCCTGCGTTGATGATCTTAACTCTTTCACATGCCAGTGTCCTCTTGGAATCACAGGTATTTTATTTGATATGTTCTTACCATGACTGTTTGTTTGTGAGAAATTGCTCTGACTTGTAAGTTACAAATGATGAATGGGAGGAAAAGTCAATACCATACCAGTGTGCTTATAGACATGAAAGTTAAGTAAAGAGACAATACACATTTAATATATTAATGCTCGTTGGCACATTTTCTTAAATGTGGTCATTTCATTTCAATTGACCTTTTAGAAACAGAACTTCAAATTCAGTCAAATTAGATTTTGAATCATATATTAGGTTTGTGGCTGTCTTAACCTCAAAGTCAAGGATGGTAAAGTCTTAGTTAATTAGGTAACCTTTTCTACTTTTAAAACATAGTCAAATCAACTTCATACAAATGATAGCCAATTCTTCATCGAGAAAATCT
Source organism: Gymnodraco acuticeps (assembly GCF_902827175.1). Classification (NCBI taxonomy): domain Eukaryota; kingdom Metazoa; phylum Chordata; class Actinopteri; order Perciformes; family Bathydraconidae; genus Gymnodraco; species Gymnodraco acuticeps. The sequence goes on along the minus strand of NW_022992041.1, from coordinate 636,141 downwards.
CCGTTTGGTTATCTTATCATAGCAAGAACTGTACTAATCAAAAAACAATATGCGATGATAATTGATCTTTACATTTATAATTATAACACAATTTCGACAAGATGTAGAAGATGTGTATAGTGTGGCACGTTTTATGGTATGTTTAATTGACTATGAGGTCTTTTGCAATCTGCTTGTTTTGATCTTTAAACTTTTTCAATGCTAATTAAGTGCCGTTTAAATATATGGCATGACATCGCAGCATGGAAAACAGAACATAATTCTACACATTGTTGCTAAATGTGATTTAAAAAAAGCGTTTTAAACAACAATCCTTTTGTGAATCAATTAATATATTATAAATGTATTTATTGTTAAACACAGCGATTGATCTGATTTGAAACGCAGGTGTCTCTGATCCACTGCCAATAGCAATCAATGCTCAAAGCTGAACTGTTGAAATTAAAGTAAATATACATCTGTATGCTTGGGGATGGATTTGAGGAGTTTCACTGGCTTTTCTTAATTTTGTTTTATAATTTGTTCTTTTTTTGCTGTTCCTTGAACTACAGGCGTTTAGCAAATGTGTCTCAGGGATTAAAATATACACTGAACAAAAATATAAATGCAACACTTTTGTTTTTGCTCCCATTTTTCTATATACACAAAATAACCATTTCTCTCAAATATTGTTCACAAATCTGAAAAAATCTGTGATAGTGAGCACTTCTCCTTTGCTGAGATAATCCTTCCCACCTCACAGGTGTGGCATATCAAGATGCTGATTAGACAGCATGATTATTGCACAGGTGTGCCTTAGGCTGGCCACAATAAAAGGCCACTCTGAAACGTTCAGTTTTATCACACAGCACAATGCCACAGATGTCGCAAGTTTTGAGGGAGCGTGCAATTGGCATGCTGACAGCAGGAATGTCCACCAGAGCTGTTGCCCGTGAATTGAATGTTCCTTTCTCTACCATAAGCCGTCTCCAAAGGCGTTTCAGAGAATTTGGCAGTACATCCAACCGGCCTCACAACCGCAGACCACGTGTAATCACACCAGCCCAGGACCTCCACATCCAGCATGTTCACCTCCAAGATCGTCTGAGACCAGCCACTCGGACAGCTGCTGCAACAATCGGTTTGCATAACCAAAAAATGTCTGCACAAACTGTCAGACACCGTCTCAGGGAAGCTCATCTGCATGCTCGTCGTCCTCATCGGGGTCTTGACCTGACTCCGGTTCGTCGTCGTAACCGACTTGAGTGGGCAAATGCTCACATTCGATGGCGTCTGGCACGTTGGAGAGGTGTTCTCTTCATGGATGAATCCTGGTTTTCACTGTTCAGGGCAGATGGCAGACATCGTGTGTGACGTCGTGTGGGTGAGCGGTTTTCTGATGTCAATGTTGTGAATCGAGTGGCCCATGGTGGTGGTGGGCTTATGGTATGGGCAGGCGTATGTTATGGACGACGAACACAGGTGCATTTTATTGATGGCATTGTGAATGCACAGAGATACCGTGACGAGATCCTGAGACCCATTGTTGTGCCATTCATCCACGACCATCACCTCATGTTGCAGCATGATAATGCACGGCCCCATGTTGCAAGGATCTGTACACAATTCCTGGAGGCTGAAAACATCCCAGTTCTTGCATGGCCAGCATACTCACCGGACATGTCACCCATTGAGCATGTTTGGGATGCTCTGGATCGGCGTATACGACAGCGTGTTCCAGTTCCTGCCAATATCCAGCAACTTCGCACAGCCATTGAAGAGGAGTGGACCAACATTCCACAGGCCACAATCAACAACCTGATCAACTCTATGCGAAGGAGATGTGTTGCACTGCGTGAGGCAAATGGTGGTCACACCAGATACTGACTGGTTTTCGGACCCCCCCAGACCCCCCCAATAAAGCAAAACTGCACGTTTCAGAGTGGCCTTTTATTGTGGCCAGCCTAAGGCACACCTGTGCAATAATCATGCTGTCGAATCAGCATCTTGATATGCCACACCTGTGAGGTGGGATGGATTATCTCGGCAAAGGAGAAGTGCTCACTATCACAGATTTTTTCAGATTTGTGAACAATATTTGAGATAAATGGTTATTTTGTGTATATAGAAAATGTTTTAGATCTTTGAGTTCATCTCATGAAAAATGGGAGCAAAAACAAAAGTTTTGCATTTATATTTTTGTTCAGTGTATATTTCATTCTGGCTGTCGATCAAATATTTATGGAAACTGACAATTTTTTAATTACATTCCATTCAACTTTGATGCCTCTCAATACCTTTTATTGAAGCACATGCAGAGCCACAGAAATCCAATCTGTTGTCTCTGCTCATATTGTGTGACAGGTGATCTGATTGTTCCACTGCCTTAAATTAGTTAAAATTATAAATACGTACATAAACATAACAGTTTTTTTTAGAGAAACCTTTATTGGGCACTTACACAATATCATTGTTTCAATGTATAGAAGAAGAAAAAAAATGCTATGGCTTTTATTTGCAAAAGAAATACAGTTGTGATGAGACTTAATAATGAAGATGTATTCAATTTGTATTGTAAGAGTAACATTTTCAGATGCTCATCCAGTCCTGAACAAAACTAGCACTCAAAGCTCTGCTACCAGAGGCTAGTGGAGTTTCAAGGTAGTCTTGCCACTACTCAGTGAGGTTTTTGTAAGTAATAGTGCTAAACATCCTATAATTAAATGTCAAAGTATTAGCCTCACTTATGGTTGCTATTTTTTAATACAGAGGAAGGATTAACAATAGGTCAAACAATACACTAAGTATAAAACTGAACAAACCATTGCTTAAACTGCACTTCTGTTCGTAGACAACAAGTGTTTCTGAGAAATGTCAAGGTTTTTGGCTGCGTTCAGCATCAGTATTGACATCTCTAACCCCTGAGTGTTTCAACCATGAACTCATGAACTCAAATGCTAACCTTTAGCCACATCAGAGGCCATTAGGTTAAAAAACATCCTCTATATCTGTAAGAAGAGCAGCGCCAACAGTACAAAGACCTCTTCTCACTTTGGAATGTTACACTAAACAACAGTCTCATCCAGAGACACTTAAAATGTATGTGATAGTGATAATGCAAAAATAAATTGCTTAGTTTTGTGCAGCTTACTGTATCTGCTTCATAATGTCAGCGTTGATTATTTTAACATATAATATTAATGTATATTTTACACTTTGTGGCCAAATCTATATAGAAATAGATAGAGTATGAAAAAAAGAGCAAACTCTTAATGTAGTTTTTTGGAGAAACAGTGTAGATGTGTTGTTGTTAAACCTTGATTTTTAAAGCCTTGTTGAATATTGAAAACAACATTTCAGTGTCAAATACATTTTGCTAGCATAACAGTGAAGATATGTTTATTCCTTGTGTTGCAAAAAGCTCACGCAAAATATCCAGCTGACTTAATGTTTGTGACGGCTGTCTTCAACCAAGGGATTGAAGCTGTCGTCCTTCAATCAAATTCCCCACAAAGAGGCTTTAAGTCAAACGCAACGTATTAGACATTTAACTAAGTTGAAGGAAAGTGGAAAACTGAGCATGAAATGTTCATCAAACTCAAATCTGTAGTGAACTCTGACTGCTTTAATTTCATGTCCTTACAGGGAACTACTGTGAAGTCAACATAGACGAGTGCATGTCCTCCCCCTGCCTGCACAATGCTACGTGCCTTGACCTTGTTCATGGCTACAGATGTGTCTGTATGCCTGGCTTTACAGGTAAGTGAATGCACCTCATGTTTTCAGATGAGAAGTATCTTTGTAAGTTTTCAGACAATGACATGTATCAATTATGAACACAACAAGTGCATTTTCAAAGTGAAGTCAGCTTCCATCAACAGCTCCTCTTTAAAGTCTACAGACAGCACAGTGATTTAGTCCGGCGTGCACACATTTTGAAGTCTTGCAGAATAATTATTCTCCTACATGTGATGCTGTGATGCCAACTGTTGAAAGTACAAGATGAATAATAACTCGAGATTAAAAAGAAGATCATGTGTTTCCACCCGTAACAGTCAAACACAGCTTTGGAACGGTTTTGTAATAATTGGTAATAATTCACGCAGAGACAGATTCAGTGTATTACAAACAATACAACTGGTTGAAGTGCTGAATCGTATGATCCCCAAGGAGCCTGTTTCTCTCCTTTGAAAACAATTACTGAATCCCTATTTATGTTTTGAAGAAAACTTTTTGAATACTCAGAAATAGTGTCTGAAATGGATGATCAGTTTTGTTGTATGCCTTGCTGCATCGACATAGAGCCCTCATGGGTATCGTAGCTGTTTTAGCATTAGTTTACAGCATTAGTTATACCAAAATGAAAGGATGTGGTTGTATTAAAGTGATGGTAACCAGCCTGTTATGTGGACAACCAACTGTCATCTTTAAGACAGCAAAGCATGTGTGATTTTGACAATCAGTCTGATTTTAACATTGGTTTCCTTTGATAAAAGTCAAACATGTATGCCAGCGACACATCAACGTTCCATATTAATCAACCTTTGCTCTTTTTTATTTGTCAAAGGTACAGAGTGTGAACTTGACATTGATGACTGTGCTTCATCGCCATGCAAGAATGGAGCCACATGCATTGACCAGCCTGGTAATTACTTCTGCCAATGTGCGGCTCCATTTAAAGGTAATGAGCACTGAGGGAATGGGGACAAAAAAGCAAAGTTAATTAACTTCACATACTATTATTTTCACCTGTCTGAACTTACATCACATATCCTAACAAAATGAGTACATCTTCATTTGCTACCTGCGGTTAAATAAAGAAATCTCAAGTAATTAAGTGAGATGTTAGCTGTGGTGGGTGCTTCTGTCACACGAGTCACAACTTTTCATCATTTAGTCAGATGACAGAGCTGTACAGCGTTATTGTTGCATATCGATGGGAATAAAAAAGTAGTTGGGTTATTTGGGGTAGAGGATGTTTTTAACAAAAGGTAAAGGAGTTAGACTCATATTAAGAGACTATCTGGTAACAAAGTATCACTGTTTGAAGCCAAAACCTGATGTTAGTTTTATAATGACATTTAAGGGCCAGCAGATGATAATCAAAGTTAAAATGCTAACATTACAATTCATTTAATTTGACCACAAATGTATGTATCAACTAGGTTTGTTAAAAATAAAACCTAGAATATTACATTATTTAACAATCTGAGGGCAACAAATGCATCTTATATTTGGTCAATATTAAGTTATATGTTTCAATAGGAATGTGTTACTATAATTGAACATTTATACATTATGATTTCATCAGTTGTTAAGTAGATTTGTAACATAGTTCTCCACTTGAACCTCCAAAAACAATTGATCAATGGTGACTAGATTTGTAATGATGCTTACTTGTTGGCACAGCTCAATTTGTCCCATCTTGGTAATGACTACAATATTCTGAACATCAATCAATCAATCAATCAATAGGATACGGCTGTAATAGGCCTAAGGCCTTTTAGTCGCTCATAAATCAATAAGTAGATCACTGATTCTTTATTTACTATGGATGCTGGCAACAGTCACATAGTCCAAAGTGAAGGTGATGTTTAAACAGTAGTGGTCGAGGCGGGATTTGAGACAGTTAACCGTCTTGGATGTGACAACGCTTTCTGGCAGATCATTCCACAAGTCAACCACACGCAGGCTGAAAAAGTTGCGGCAGATAGCCAGTCTTGAGTACTGTTTCTTCAACTTGAGGCAGTGTCCACGAGTCCTGGTGTTATAATCCCGTTGTAGTGGGCATGATGTTTTGTAGATGTTGTGGAGATATTTGAAAACTTCGATCATATCTCCCCTCGCCCTTCTATAATACATACTCAAGATTTTAAGACTTTGCAGTCGTTCTTGATATGGTAGGTCCTTTAGTTCTGGAACCAGCTTCGTTGCCCTTCTCTGTATTTTCTCGATGAGCTCAGCATCCTTTTTGTACATGGGGGACCAAGCGACATTCCCATACTCGAGGAGTGGCCGTACAAGAGAGATGTATAAACGACGTACTACGTCAGAGTCCAAATAAGTGTATGATCTGCAGATCATTGCTAGGATACCATTCGCTTTGTCACTTGCCCGACGGATATGGTCACTAAATGTCAGGGTATTGTCAACATTCACACCAAGGTCCTTTTCATTCTGAGTCTCGGATAGGTTTATAGTGTTTGAATTATCACTCATATTATACTCATATTTTTGATTCAGAAAACCTAAGTGCATTACTTTGCACTTTGCTGCTTTTGCTCCAACATGACTAACAACAAACAAGGTCTGTTTGCCATTATTAGAGATCCACTCTGCACTGTGCATGTTGGGTTAAAGACTCGACCACAAAGTCTGAGGAACTTTAACTGGATACAATTCTAATAGTGTGATTTAATGGGAGCAAAAAGGTCTCCGTCATTACCAAATGTGAAAAAACATTAACTGAGCCAGATTCCTCACACGCTTTTCTGACAGATCTAATGAGCCCGTTGGCTGTGAGATCTTCCTGGAAGGACAACAGTCAGGGCAGCACTCCACAAATCTAGGCTTTAGTGGCCAGGAGGAAATGACTCCTGAAAAAGGCACATGGCATTAAAGGCACTTCAAAGACCGCTGACAGTTTAAGGAGAAGATTCAGAGTGTTCATGAAAATGAACATGGAAGTCTTCAGCTGTAATTCAAAGCACTATAGAAAGTATGGCAGAAATGAGGCACAGTTGATTACCCATGTAACACCATTACTAGTATAAAGCATGGCAGTGGCTTTTCATAGTCAAAGATGAAGGGAACCTGTAATAGAACCAATACACGTGTACTATTAGAAAGTAAGAGAGTCTCAATTGAAAAGTTGGGAGAAAAGTTTGTAATTGACACGCATGGTAATAACCATGTGTGCAACACGCAGTTACTTTTGAATCACTTTGAATAATCATTCAGTTTTGAGTCCCAGTCTGCATAGATTTGTTCAGGGCTGTGCCAGAGCTACATCTACAAAATCAGAAGCCAGTTTGTTGTTAGACCCAATCAGCACCTCATTCATCTTCCTCGGTCACACGCAAATCACAAGCGTCTAAAGCAAATGGGAAACCTGTGTCTTCCTTGATTTACTACACAATTCCACTCTATGTCCAAGTGTAGTTGTAACTCCAAATGGTAGATTGCCACATTACAGTACAAGTGTGATAATACTAAAACAAGGGGATTGGCAGTGGAATAGTTGCGGTTTTCAGTCCTGGAGTTTGTGAGAGCTGCCAGGACTCAAAGGAACCGAGAGCGGCAAACAGCTGTAGAATGGCTGTTGATTCTCAATGAGATTGGCAGGTCTAGTAAAAATGTCACAATACAGAGAGTGATTTGATTATATCTGTGTATTGCTTCAAGGAGGTGTATTTTTTATAAAATGACCAGTTAAGTAAGAATGATGTGTCAATAGTGCTGCCACTTTGACAAGTAATTTTACTAGGAAACTATCATTTAAATACTGTCCATTGCATGTTGCTGTTTGACCGACCAGTTGTTGAATAATGCCAGAGGTATTTAAAATGTATAAGTACCACATTTTGATATTTACCACCAAGTTTCTTTGTAACAAGCTTACACAGCCAGAACAGAACTTTAATCAGCTGTGGATACTACAACCTGCTGGCTCAGCCAAAAGCAATGATGTGCCTTCAGAATATGCTTCTGATTAAGGCGTGCAGAACCCATTTGGGTTTAGCAATTCCTCTACAAATAAGAAACTGATTTCACCAGGAATTTGTATGCTTCTGTGCAGACTAAAGTCGTGGTTGGGACTTTTCTCCTGGTTCTGTCAGTTTCATTCTCTGGGCTGCTTGAAGAAATATTTCTACAAATGTGGAAAAGTCAACTAATGAAAGGATGAAATGCCGTGGTCAAATTGTTACGGTCAAATTATGACCACTTTACAAAGAACTGTGAGGTTGTCATTGTAGTTTAACTGATCATTTTTCCCGAAATGCATTTTTGAAATAGGACATAACAACTGTGTTACATCAAGTTTTGTTAAGGCAATGTGAGTATAAGCATGATCTATTGCATTTCTTATTTGTGATTTAGACGAGTGTTTTTCATCAATGTGTTTATTCATGATCTGAATGTAATGGTGTCTGGCATTTTCATTTCTAGCAGTTTGCTCAAACAAAGTGGCAGGAAATCTTGATATTGCAAATATTAATGTTCAGTTAGTGCTTTAGTAATTAAATTGAGCGCCTCAGAGCCACAGGTGTGCTTTTATGAGTTCATTTAAATCAGCGCTGCCTGATAGAACTAAGGACGGAGACTATTAGTTTTGTAATTGTTTTGTCACAAGCTCAAATGTGGAACTCATTTTTATTTGGGTACTGTGAAATCTTAAGCAATTACATTTCTAGTGTTCCGCGCCTGAAATGGACACAACAGTTCTAAAAATGCATCTAAATGGCTTGATTCTCTATATAACTATGACGGAAGTCTGTGATTGCAAAGTTACATTTGATTATCACTTTGGTTCAGTTTTAAAACAGGAACGAGACAGGATTTACAATACATATATATTTTTAATTACAAATGACTGGACCAAGGCTTCCTGTATGACCTTCTGTTTAAAGAGTAGGCTTTGACACTACGTGTACTCTACCACACGTCATGGATGGAAACATACAAAAGGGGTTTAATCCTTAACCCCAGTAGTACACTTATATTGCACTTCTTCACAGATTCTTGTCTGCTAAAGGTTTCTCCTACACGTTTTTTTTGCTTCGCTCCAGGTCATAATTGCGAGTTCTTACCCTGTGAGGCCAGTAATCCATGCGAGAATGGTGCAGTGTGTGTGGAGGAGTTGGATCAGGACCATTTCCCTCTTGGTTTCCGCTGTCACTGTCGCCGTGGATTCACTGGCCCCCGCTGTGAAATCAATGTGGATGAGTGCAGCTCCAGCCCCTGCTGTCACGGTTTCTGCTACGATGGTAAGAAATGGCCTATCCTTCTAACATGCTTAATAACAGGCACTCAAGATGGAAGCACACTTCTTTACACACACACACACACACACACACACACACACACACACACACACACACACACACACACACACACACACACACACACACACACAATCTGTCAAGTTGTGTTCTGCTCACTTACTGTCTGACAGGCCGTTTTCAATTAGGTCACCATTGCAGCTAATAAGAGGGTTATGAGAGTGGAGTTATTTCATCTGATGTGCAGATCTAGGACATTACCTGCTGGAGTAGGCTTGATTAGTTCCTTAACATATCTGAAGAAGGAAATCTATTAAGCATCAATGCTGCGTTGTAATTTGAATAATGGATGATAAATGACAAAAGTAATACAATCAAAGGCAGGAGATTGTTTTTCTTCCTGTGGCTATCTTGATACATTGTAACCCCTATGTCTTCCATTTCTAGCATAAGTGTTTAAAAACTCATTGATCAAAAATAATATTCTTGAATTAAGGCTTATTTATCATGCGTTCGTCAATGATTGTAATGTATTTCAGTTGACAAGTTTCACATATATTGTGAAGGACACAAATAAAATAGAAACTGCACAAATGTCCTTGGTACATTTTGTTTTAAGATGTCTAAAATTACTCTGCATCAGTTGTGCAGAGTCAAAGTGGGTTTCTCTAAGTAGTATAACATTTGTGCTGTATTATTACCTTCAAGCAGCTATGGCATTTAACCAAATCTTGCTGTGTTTCAACTGGCCTCTGCCAGAAAAACACAATGATGGCAGTGGATTGCTGTATGAGAGTATCCTATCCTTCACTATGCTACAGTAGACCTCGGCCAGCTGTCTTTACTAATCTTCAGTGCAGCCAGTTCACCTTAGGTTAGTGAAGCAGGCCTCGCGGACCTATTGGCTGCTGCTCAGCAACATCCAGCCAGTCACAGCCACCAGGGAGAGCACTGGCCACAGTGGTTGCGATGAGTAATGCTACTGCCACCCAGGACCTAAAGCATTTAATGAGAGTAATAGCAGCTACACGCACCAAGACAGAGTGACAGCATAGATTACGTGGTAAATCTTTGGGATAATGAAGAATCCTGGGACCCTGACTGGGGAAGTAATAAATTCACCCCTGTAAGAAGTGCAATTACCTCTGTCACTGGCTGCCTGTACACCAGTGTTGTGTAGGAGAAACAGAATGATGCATCCCGCCTTAACTTCATTAATAATTAAAGACAGGAAGGAATGGATTATTAGACGTGGGAAATACTAACTTCTGATGGAAGAAATTAGTGCATTTGTAACATGTGAATAAAGAATGGCCCTTTAAATGGGCCGACATCGCACTTCTTTGCAGCTCATTCGGTGTGTTGAGAGTGTGAAAACAAATGACAAGGCTTTCATTGAGGAAGAGAGGGATAAGTACAGACAGGGGACGAGGAAACGAGAAACAGAGACCAAATGGCTTTTTGCTGGGAGGTTAATTTAAAGATGGTTAGTGTGTCAAACTCGAACTGGCTGATGAAGAGGGAGGTAACCTGTCACTTGGATTTACCAGGTTTGACTGATTCAGCACACAGTGTTTATTCAATGGTTGTATCCATTAAAGAATGAAATCACAGGGTGGGTTGTGCTTTGTAGACGCAATCAGCTCTTACCTGTGTAGAGATATCCTACTGAGAGTAGATTGAATGGATTTATGATGCAAGGTGCTGTAACTGTCCTACTGATCTTGTTTCAGTTGTAGACGGATTCTACTGCCTTTGCAATCCTGGTTATGCTGGGCTGAGATGTGAGCAAGACATTGATGACTGCGTGAACAGTTTGTGCAGCTCCAACTCGATATGTAGAGACCTCCATCTGGTAAGTACACACTTATCTTTGTTTGCCACTATAATAGCCTGATAAAATGGAATTTAAAAGGTTTTAAAAATGGTGCAATGTCTTGTAAATCACTACAGTTGGTAACTCATTGCAAAGCACTACTATTTATTATTGCATATTGACAGACCTGAACCACATAAGGCAATGCTTATTACCTTTGATGACTGCCATGCAGTTAAAGTTTGAAAGCATTCCTACTGCAGTAAAATATAAACAACTGCAATAACATGAATAGCGGTGTATTATTAAAAACACAAATATGGCTTTAGGCTCTGCTACAGCTGTACAACCATCAAGTTTATATATTCCAGGCAAATCTGGCAGACTTTATTGGTCTTTTTACAAAATGTGTTTAGCAGGAGGCGATTCAAGCAAGTGTCAGGTGTCTGGGTGAAACAAGAAGGGAACAGGAGCTGTCTCATAATGACTATTAAATGTACCTCATTATTATCTCCAAATCATGCCAATTATGCCATTAAGCCATTGTTGCTGATCTTTTAAAGTGCCAAAATGATCTAAAGGTTACCCAAGTAAGCTTGAGAAAATAAAACAAGAGTTTATAGTATATATTCTTACCATGAAATGCATTAGATTGACCATTTTTAATATGTCTATTTGCAAAATGATATCCTTGCCCAGTAATTATGCATATTTAAAAGGTTCCTAGCGATCATAAAGCAAATATTAAAAGCATGTATTAAGCATAATTTTTCTATGGCCATTCAGTGATTTAAAATGTTCAAAGGGCCTCTAAAATTATGTATTACTTGATGCAAGGTTCTTCCTCCCTGGCTATGTTTAGCATATAGGCATATACAGGAAGTTACTCATATGTCAAATGTCAAGTAAAAAACATCATGTGATAGAACATGATTTGTTCTATCATATGATTTTTGTTTTTAAAGATGCACATGCTTGGGTTGAAGAGAACATTTAGGATTTTAGTTTATGCAAGGCACAGCTCTACTTTTGTAGTTTTTCAAATGTTTTTTTCAGCCAATAACATTGATCTGTTGCAGCTGCAATAAGGCCTTGGGAACTGCATGCTGCTTACAAACTGTGCAACGAGTACCAGGGGCCTTTTTCAAACAGCTGCTTATTTGCTAACAGATTGCAGTAGTGAAGCAGATGTGTCATAGATAAAGTCTTTCGGGTTAGCTTTTTTTCCCTTTAGACAAAGACAAATAACTTCTGGTGCATAGTCCACCCAAAATGTGTGGATTTAAAATGAGTTTATGCTCTTGAAAATTAGTGCATAATATATGTAAGAAAGTTGTGATGTGTTTAAGAATAACAGTAAGTTTGGGGTTTTGACTCTATGGAGATAATTAAAGCCGTATTATGTATTACTTCACCACGCTTTGAGGTTTCAATTTCACAGTGTCATATTTTTGCTTTTCAGAGTCCTCCATAATTTACTTAACGAAGTATACTGGCATGGGTAATTATGTTGTAAAAAAATGTGTATTAAGTATTCACAGGGATACCAGAAGCATTTTCTTGTGTTCCCATAAAAAAAGGGCTACTGTAGTAAGGATAACTGAAAGGCAAATGCTTATTTTCCCTCTTCATGTTATGAACTATTCTACAAGGAGTTCTTTGATAAGGTTTCGAAATTCCCCTAGCAACATTTCCTGGTTAAAACATTACAGTGTAATTGTCTGAGATAAACTGAATACTCCAAATCCAAAGACAAAAGGACACCGCATAAAAAGGGAATTTGGAGCGATATGAGTCATAATTAAAAAAAATGTAGTCAAACTTTTATCTGTTTGCCAATTATAACTTTTTTGTTGTCCCATTATTTAAATAAGATTGGTTCTTATAAACCCTACAACATAGTCTTGTTTACAGTGCAGATATTCCTCTCTGAACATCATGTCCCACAGAGCTTTAGCTTATTTTGGAGAATCGCGCTCCCTGAAGGTGACTTAGCAGCAAAAATGAGATGATGCTCTATTGCCAGGGGTAAGGAATGGAAGGCTCCTGGAGGTATCTAATTTATCAAGAGATGACGGCATTTCCCCCCCCCCCCCCACCATCACCATGGGGCCCACAGTGTAAAAATGATATCCAACAAAGTTTAACGGCTCCCCTCCTGTGTATAAAATACAGATTAGCATACATTCAACCAGCAGCAGCCAAGACCATATACAGGATGTTGGCAATGAGGAATCCTAAAAAACGTTGTCCATATGACCAGAATTTATATTTAACCAGTTGCATTAGAAAGTAATATTAACACAAACCATTTATATGCGAGGCTATGGCGCAATGGACTAGTGCGTTGGTGTTCGGATCAGGGGAGCACAGGTTCAAACCCCACTGCAGTCAGCATGTCGTTGTGTCCCTGGGCAAGACAAGCGTAAGCGGCAAGATAAAAGCGTCTAACATGTAATGTAATATACTGTATCATAATTAATGATCGTGATGCATATTGAAATGAAGAAATAAAAAACAAGTCATCAAAAACTGCTTTGAGTGGAAAAGGAAAATTGAAGTAGGAGCTATAAATCTCTTTCTCAACAGTACAGTAGAAACAATATATTTACCAGGAATCCAAACAATATATATTACATGTTTGCTTATATAATAAAATCCTTCCTTTACAAAATATGCAGAGGTAATATTGTATGCTTGATGGAGTCTTATACCGAATGGCATGGAAAAAACAGGCTGCCTACTGTATTATCCAGAAGGTGGGTGGTAGAAGAAATACATCTGCATGGCATAATGTAATAATTCAAGACAAGAATGACACTCACAGTTCAGACATCATTCCACAGGAAAGATTTTCTTTGTAAGAAGGAGGTTTTATTCTGCAATATTTTAGAGCAAATTGAGTATATAGCAAAGCATTGTTTGTTTACAAAAATATTAGTGTTTCCTAAGAGGTCTCAGATTACCCTGCGACTGATCCACAGCAACTTAATTACCAGATTCCATATGTATATACAATACAGTTATATTTTAATAGTGTGCTTTGCTATTATAATGACAGTAATAGACTTTTAACGGCTTACTTTACTACACCAAGGCAAGTGCCTATGTAAAGTGTCACTATATTTCAATATAATGCTGTTTCCTTTTTTGTGTGTTGCAGAGTTACGAGTGTGTGTGTCACTCAGGCTGGGAGGGGGAGTTCTGCCAACGAGAAATTGATGAATGTTTATCGCAGCCATGCAAAAACAACGCAACCTGCACAGACCTTCTTAACAGCTACAAGTAGGTGTGCAAGCCGGCCCGAGGGCGCTGTCCTCCCGAGGTTCATCAGTCACTTAAGAAATGCAGAGAAAAAGAAGGCGTTCAGAGATAGCAATATGTCCTTCCACTGGCAGCGGAGATAATGAATTGCAGATGGCAGGTAAAACAAATGAGTCAATCAATGGCTCACAGCATGAAAGGGTTTCAGGGGATCTGTGACTCATTGGAGGAAAAAGCTGGTGTATCTGCTTCAGCTAATGCCCTCTTCTCGCAGGGGAGACGTAAAACTGCTTCAGGTGGAAATGTTGGAGGGTGAAAAGGAATGTGAGGTGGAGTGGTTGGTAGAGCTCGGGTACTCACTGCCACCAAGTGGAATATTCACCTGCCTTAAGAGTAGATACTTCAGAAATCTCTGCTTCTCCGGCCCCATCTCTGTCTCTGTCTATCACATTTCCATTTAATCCCGCTCAGTGCTCTAACCTCCTGTGTCCTACATTCAGTTGTCCAGAATTAAAAGCTGCTCCGACCAGTAGTTCAATTAACCTTTAAATTCCCTGCACTGTCTTACAAAAGATCCAGGAGTGCTGTGTCAATACATGGACTGCACCACTGTGTACTTCTGTGCATGCAGGAAAATGTATCTAGGGGATCGTTTGAATTACTGTGGTAGTTGTGCATAACCTTACAGTACAGCTGCTATTTTCATTGACAACCACAACCCCTAAAAGAACCCAATATAAGTTGTTTATTTATTTAGGATTCAGTTTTATTTATGCCAAAATGACCTCTACAGTGCCCTATCTCCTCTCCGGTGTATCCAAGGTGTCTGTGCTCTCTGGGCTGGACAGGTGTGGACTGTGCAGAGGATGTGGATGAGTGTGATTCTGGGCCCTGTCTAAATGGAGCTCAGTGTCAGGAGTCAGATGTACCTGGGGAGTTTTCCTGCACCTGTCCCCCCTTCTTCAGCGGCCCCTTGTGCAACCATCCCTATGACCCCTGCGACCCCCTCCACAATCCCTGCCTGCACAACTCCACCTGCCTGACACGCTCCAATGGAACAGCCTCCTGCAGATGCCCAGCTGGTGAGTGAACATACCGCCACAGACTCATAGTAATAGTGGGGAGGTGTTTCCAGTCCACATTTCCAGAGTAACTGCACCATTTTGTTCAAGAGGGTACTGATTGTAGACAACCTGCACAGTTAACTACTTTGAGTACTCGCATAAAAAACGAACTAAACATTTACATGATAGATCAAAGGGTTCAGGTAACAAGATGAAAAGAAAAACCTGTCATACTGAAGCATGCACCATTTGTATCTCCTCCCTGAACTGTATGAGGTTTTCAAAAATGTTATTATTTTAACAAAGACATTTTATTTTTTTTGCATGAGTCACATCAAATGTAGATTTAAACTTTTTATTTTGTGCTGGTTTAAGAAGTCATGGCCTAAAACCATACACCAGGTGATAATCGTAATGATCACATCTTGCTTTCCAAAAAATTGGAGTTGCATTGCCTGGATTTTTTTCAGATATTTTCTCAAAGTCTGAATAACAGAGCCATGGGGATCCTTTTCTTTGTTACTCTTTGTATTGCCTGTTGCTATATCTTGGTTTGATTTCCCCTGATGACCAACACTAGCTAAAACCAGTGGTGGCCGCGTTGTTCTCGCTTACAGTCCGTGGTGAATCAGCGGCTACATACTGTACTGTATCCTTAGTGTGTTTGTATTACAAACTGCGGCTGCATATGACCATTATTTATATTTATAGAAACACTTGCTGTACCTGGCTAAGACCCAGAATAAAATATAACATCAGTTTTTGTCCAATTAAATAATTTTACATAGCCTATTTTCTAAAATCAGATAAGCATAATGTTCACTTACTGTCAGCACTTAATACAAACAAATAATATTAACAAAGCACTTTTATACTAATAAAGGACTGGCTTACCTAAAGCCAGTTGAGTAGCACTTGAAATGTTTGGCTCTATACCTGATGTACTTATATGATTCTGTTTTCTTCAAGGTTGTGTCTTCCTGGTCGAATGTACTTATTGTAAGTCGCTTTGGATAAAAGCGTCAGCTAAATGCAATGTAATGTAATACAAGGTCAAATTATCTCGAAAAAGGAAATACAACATTCCACTCTTGAAGCTAAATTCACTTCTCCACTGTCTATTCTCATGCCAAGTATGGACATATTTAAAATAAGATGGACTTTTATTAATCCCTCGTGGGGAAATTGTTTCTCTGCATTTGACCCATCCTAGTGTTAGGAGCAGTGTGCTGCCATTTTGAACGGCGCCCGGGGAGCAGTGTGGGGAACGGTGCCTTGCTCAGGGACACCTCGGTAGCACTTGTTTTTGCCGGGACTTGAACTGGTGACTTTCCAGTTGCCAAGCCAAGTCCCTATCGACTTCGCCACCACCGCCCTGATAAATAAAATAAAGATGATATAGCTTTTGTTGTGGGATGTGCATAGTAACTTCCCCCATCTCACACACACACACACACACACACACACACACACACACACACACACACACACACACACACACACACACACACACACACACACACACACACACACACACACACACACACACACAATCTGTCAAGTTGTGTTCTGCTCACTTACTGTCTGACAGGCCGTTTTCAATTAGGTCACCATTGCAGCTAATAAGAGGGTTATGAGAGTGGAATTAGTTTTCTTTGTGATAGTTTAGGATTTATAAATGGTTAAGTCTTTT
The DNA here is from genome assembly GCF_902827175.1 of Gymnodraco acuticeps. Classification (NCBI taxonomy): domain Eukaryota; kingdom Metazoa; phylum Chordata; class Actinopteri; order Perciformes; family Bathydraconidae; genus Gymnodraco; species Gymnodraco acuticeps. The sequence goes on along the minus strand of NW_022992041.1, from coordinate 619,323 downwards.
AACATTCATACCGTCAGTGTGCAGGTGAAGATGCTATGGCTGTGCTGTACCTAATGGCTCTATCAGCGCAGAGATGAAAATATGTTGCCAGATATAAATAGAGTGACTGGGGTAGTTTCAGAAGGCTTCCTTAGAGAGGAATAGGAAATGAGGTGCTGGCTGCATACATTACACCAAGAGCTTTGCGTGGGCTTGGTCGTCTTCACTTCACACAAGTATTGTGACTCACTGCTCTCCATTATTATTCACCATAAATCCATCCTACATAGCTACTACGCCACAAACGCAGAGCTGTTATACGATGTGTGGCTTGATCCCAGTGCAGCAATTTTACAGACTTGTTATTCACCATTCAGTGTAGGATATTTGTCAAGGAAATTGTGTAGGTCTTACATTATTCCCAGGCCTAATTAAATTGAAATCTGTCTGCCAGATTTACTGCAATAAGCAAATCTCATCCCACGCATTCTGGATGGACACCACACAGTAAACATTATCAAGGTTAACTTGTAATGAAATCCTCTCCAATTAGCCATTGTGCCCATGGCTTTTAGCTGTGCTTATTTGCATGGTGTGTGGTAGAGATGCAGGGTATGAAAATGAACTGAATTAAGGAGATGGGGGTTTGTTTTTACATTACATAACATGGAACATGTCTCAGTCCAAGAAGATGGTTGTATAATCATTGGCGCATACATAGTATGGCAGCAGTGTGTACAAGCTAATGGGCAACACAAGTATTGAATTAGAAACCTTTTATTTGACTTAAGATAGTGTCTCTTTCGTAGAGAAATTATGGTGTACAGCCCAAATGTTACATATTAGATTTTCCAAGTGCAGCTTAGTCGAGCAACACTAAAATACAGACCATGTGTGTCTTTTTCTGTATATATCGGCACAGTTGGAAATCATGGCAGCTGCACCGTAGTAAACATGCCTCAGGGCAGACATGAAGGCTTGTGCTGTTAATGAAGCTGTATTATGGACTACATCAGTCGTCTAGACATATGTGTGTTGAAGCATGAAGCTGGTATTGATGGCATTGGATCGTGTAAACAATATATATGTGTAGATGGATTGTGTCAGTGGAGATGGAGGGACAGCAACGTACAGTATATGTTTCTCAGTGTGTATTTCAGCTGACGAGAAACAAGTAATTGCAGTCTACAAAGGCTGAGTTATGTTGGAGATATTTAAGTGTTGCCATTACACCATGTTTCCTCCAGAGAGCACGGACAAGCTTATTTTTGTAGGGAAAAAAAGCCCTCGCTACTTTGATTCTTGAGAAAATAAATTGGTAAAGGAATACGCATCAAATTTGTTTGGGTATGTTATTTGTTTGTTTTTTAAATGCATTGTTGCTATACTTTATGTAGGTCTAAAAACACGAGTATTATTAGAAACATTGAATTGAAGGTAGATTGGGAAAGTAGTTGACCTTTGCTCAGACTGAAGACGTCGCCAGTGTGCCGATTGGAATAAACATAGTACAGCCATCGTCATAGCAATCAGTCACACAAATACTACCTCATTAAGCTTAACTGTTGCTGAAGCTGTTGTTGTAAAAGGCTTCAACTTGCATACTCCTTTCTGGGCTGTTTGTAAACTGAAGATGCACGGGTATCTATTGTGATGATACCCAGGAGACAGTAACGGTCTGATAGTGGATGTTAGCTGTCCAACTTTTTTAATAGCCAGTCTTCCGGCTATATCTGATGGCAGCTGACAGGGGTCTTTCATTAAAGTTAAACACTTTCACAGTGGGTTTAATGATGTTTTTTCTCAAACCTTCTGTACTGTGTGTAGTGTCCTCAAGCTTAGTGTGCGGCCATAGTTTTCCCAAGACACTTCACAAGACGATGAGTCCGACAAAAGGGGTGATGTTGCAACTTTAGTGTTAGTCAGTTGAACAGGAACTAAAAGGCAGCCATTAGGGGCTAACTACTGGGCGTACATTAAAAGGATTTGTAAAACACAGTAACAATGGAAAAGAGTTTTGTCGACAAAGGTGCACCGTGACAACCTTGAGGCCTGAATAAAGCCAGAGCCAGCTGAGAGAATCATTTTAAAAGAAAATATATAAAGGAAGCAGTTATCCTCTCTTGATTGTAGAGGGCCCCTGCAGGAAGTTTTTGTTCTTCCAGCAGTGACACTCCGCTGCGGCTCTGGCCAGGAGGCCTAAGTCATCTTGCCTGACCAGCACAGATGCTCCACTCTCCTCCTAATGAGGCGCCTCAGCAGGGAGTGCCAAACCTGATAGAAGAGCAACCGGAAAATGGGAGAGTTAGGGTAGAGGTTGGGGTGAGGGTTGATGGCCGACAACCACAACAAATTGAACAAACACGCACAGTATCTCTCACCACAGAGGCAGAGTTACGGCAGATTGTGAGTCCTGCACACCATCTTTACTGTTGGCTGTCCTTGCTTAACAGAAAACAATTGGCACATTTAAAATGCTGCATTCTTGTTTGAAACTGGATCTAGATGCTTTGTTTCATGTTGCCATAGCTGTCTTTCAATTTTTTCTAGAGCTTATTTTGACCAGCAATTGTTTTGATTATTGTCAACACTGCTGTCTCAAAATGTATTTAAAGTACACAAACAATATATGATACAATAATGTTTTTTACTCAGTCTGAAACTGGAGATGTAGACACAAAGTACAATCTACGAGATACATGATTCAATGCAACAAAATACTGCATTTATTAATGTATTTGTGGAAAAGACTCAAATGATATGGCATATTGTGATTTGTATTGCGATGGGCTTTTAAAAGATAATAAGATAAAATGTACTTTATTGATCCCAAAATGGGAAACACAAATTGTTACAGCAGCATAATAAAAAAAGGTATTGTACATAATTAGAAATTAAATGAGTAGCAATAAACAATTCTAAAATATAAACAAAAAATATTAAAAATATTAAAAAAATATATAAACATCTCAAACTAAAAATACACTGGCGTTATCTCAGGGATGGTAAATAATTCAATTGAGACCTGCACAAAATACAACTCAAAACATTATGTATCCTACATAGTGATGAGAGAGAAGGGTCTTCTAGTCGACATGCAGGATTAACAATTGGTAATTATGTCATTTGCAGAAAGGCAATAACAAAGTGTATGATTTGTGTCACAATGGAAAGAGCACTGAATGACTGTTGCATTTCATGTTTTACAATATGTTAAAATGCTGTGCCCATTACTACGTTTTCATTGGGTGTGGAGTTGGCGTTTTTCAATTTTAAAAGTGGGCTATGTGGCAAGAGCACAATCGGCTTGCCTGTGCAGGGGAGGCATATGATTGTTGCAGTGGAGTGAATTAATTCAGAAGCATTGTGCAGTCCCTTTACATGCAAAACCCATTTGGTCTCCATGGCTCAGAATATCCCCAGAGGTGTTCCTGGCCAGATGGAATACAACCCCCTTTATTTGCATGGCATGCTACACTAGCCTTCACCTTCCACAAGATTGAGATTGTGTCCTACCAAACAGTTGGTTAATGAGCTACTGTGAAGCTGTGCCAACATGAGCACTGACACACACCTAACATGATAATAAAAAAGATGTGTTGAGAATATTTGATGCCAAAGATGTGTTCGCTGCCTGTTTTATAGCGGTAGTAGATACTATGACTTACATGTATACTAGATATTCTTTAATTTTTAAACCATCTGTCCTGCCAGATGGATGTAAATATCACTAGGCTTTGGTTCTTGTCTTGGTATACTGATAAAGAACATAATGCACTTTAACTTCTGGGACTAGACTGCTAACAACATACTCTGAGTCAATTTACTGTATTCTTAGTGTTTTATAAGACGGAATTCTAGATTAACATGATTTTCTTCATCGTCTTTAATTCCGATCGCATTTATTTATTTCATGTGAGCTACAGTATATTTATTGTCATGCTTAGTATTCGTCAATTGAATGCTTAATAATAACAATCATAATGTAAGCAGGAGATAGCTACGCTGATGTTAAAAGTCCATTTAGAGACAGAGATATGCAGTGGCACTTAGAGGCGATAAAACTGTGTTTTGTTCTGACTCATTACTTAAGCTTTTTGTAATTTAAGCAATACACCGAACCAATTACTGAAATCAAATATATTTCAAAGAAATATCTCTCAAAGACATATTAGTCCATGACAGTATTCCAACAAAGTTCATGGCATGTAAATCACAGCTCCATGGGGAACAAGCATCTAGTCTAATATTCTGAAAGTGAAGTCACACACAGGGGCAACAAAATATAAAAATGTAGCAGGTGTTCTAGCTCAGTATGAGGGCATGCACCTTCAGTGAGCAAAGGTCTCAGTACGCTAGTGATATTCCATTGCTGAGGGCAAAAGGTGATTCATTTCTTCTATTTTAGCTTTGAGACCTCCGGTTCCAACCTGAACAACAGCTGCATAAAAAATAGGATAGAAAAAACATCACTGTTGGTGGTATCTGCAGTTTTCTCTTCATAAAAATGTTATGCCATAGGTGGCTGATAACATATTGATGTTTAACTCCTGGATGCCTCTCAGCAGGTAAAAATACCCAAATGTCTGAATATAAACTGGTGGAGACTGGCTTAAGTGCTGACAATATATACTCATTTCATGTAGAATATAGCCAATGGCATGGATTTAATTTCCGATCTTGGGGAAAACAATGAACTCAGGGAGTCTTCTGTGTATGAATACATACTTTCAGTTATGGAGAACGAAATTTCACCAAATACTTTTCTTCACTGAAACTTTTCTTACGGTTCCATAAGTCTTTTTCTGTTTATTTATATATTATCTTTCAATCACTTTTTGATGTTTGCTGTTTGTAAAGCTTATTTTTGCTTTTTGCAAAGCTGCCAGGCTATGTAGAGCCATAGCAAGCTTCAGCAATCACATGTCCAAAGCCACCCTGTGTAGCCTGAGAGGCAAACATTAAAAAGAAAAACTAGTCACCAATGTGCTCACTAAAGCTCATGAAGCTTATAAGCACAGGGCATCAGCCCAAGGCGGCCTTGATGAGTGCATCTGGATTTACTTTAAGTCATAGTGCTCTTTGAGCTTGTGACAGCATGCGATAGAGGACACTGGATGTTGTGATTTACTCAAATTGTTATTAAAAAACCTTAGATCTTTCATTGGAAACTATGCCCTTAAAGGTTTAATGTGTAATGGCCATAGCTCAAAGACACAGCATTGTACCTCTATTACTGGGTCCATACAATCTAAACTTACAGTCATCAGTTATATGAAACAAAAAGACTCCTGTCAAACGAAACCATTTTGCTCAAATGTAGCCCTGGTGTGTTCACCTGAAGATAGACATTAGCTTTAGCTATGGTCGGGTTTATATCATCTCTTCTTGAGATTAATGTATTTGTATGCATGGCCCTTGTTCAATGTGCAGGTGACTGCTAAAAAAACAATAGCCTTTCTTTGCCATATGTAAGAAATGGTTATAACCATCGGACTAAATATATTGTTATTGTCAGTATGTTCCGGCAAACCAAAGCTCCATTCAGAAAGGTCCATAAAGTTCTAGACGAAGTGTTGATGAATTTACACACAGACAACAGTGTTTGATCATGACATGAGGGGTCTACTTTGTTTGGCATTGTTTAAGCCAGAGAGTAGCTGTGGTTACGTACTTGCACACCGCTGTGAGAAAGAGGTTTGTTTCTACATAATGTATATTTGCCTGGGACGGCAACAGCTGTACCTTTTAACAACTTTTAGATAAACTCAGCGTTTTAATCATTTTGTACATTCATAAGCAACACTGAGGAGGTGGTCCAGGTGTGGTTGCTGGGTAACTTGGCTGCAGTGTTTTGTGTTTACATGGAAAGAGATATTTATCCTTAACCCACTTATTTAAGTAACCCAGTTTACGGTCAGTGCACCGAAAGGCCTCACAAGCATGATGTACAGTACCCCCGATTAGAAACCGGCTCTGAAGACTAATTTGATATCTGGTTTGTCTGCCCATTTCGATTTGTTTTGTAACTGCCCACATTTATTGGTTTGTTGTTTGTTGCAAAATTAATGATGTGTCTGCCATGGACTGAATGGACTAGTCTAAACAATTTGTGCAGTGCGCTCACATTCACCAGGTTATATGGGACATGCATGGTAGGCTACAGTATGCATGTTTATTTTTGGGAAAATACATACTCTTTTCATCGCGTGATTTGGTGATTCCAAGAAAAAGTTTTGGGGCGTTTCTGTTTAGTTGGAGGTGAAAGCTTTAAATGCAAACAGATTTGATGAATCTTGCAGGGATTGTACATGTTTGCAATGTTTGAAATACACTGCCAAATAGAAGCCGAAATATTTAAAATTAAAACGTCTAACTTTGGAGAAACTGAATTCAACGCAGATAGAAAAATAAATGAAATTGATGTAGCCTATTTGGTTTCAGCCGGGAAATCATACACAGATTATGCAATCAGTGACGTCTGATATCTGATGTACCATATGACAGCCCTCTGATGACACCACAGACAAAGACAGTAATCTACATTGCACGAGTGAAAGGGTAATATTATTTTAAATGAACCCCCTCTGAGAAATTGTTACATCAAACTGACAGCAACTTTGATGAGAAGACTATAGTCACAGATGTAGCAGTCCTGACCAAATACACACTTTTAAAATGAAGACATCACTCATATTTCAATTGAAGCGTCCATCAAAGTTAGTTTACGCTCTCCGCTGAGGATTCCCCACAATTGCTTCTCTTCGGAGACATCCACAGGCAGAGGCAGTGATCACATACCGGAGCTCCAGCCAGATGATGGAATGACTACGTACACACACGCCTTGGGTATCCCTCTCCGTACTCTGTCAAGAAGAAGCATCCAGTCACTGCTCAGTGGCAGAAGATGCATTACATTGCGGTGACATTTGAAATGGTCCCTGAGGTGCTCCACCATTGCTTTGACTGACAGACCAGCCTGGGAAACCTGTACTGTCCCATAATTCACCTGGTGCTCTGTGGTCTCGTGGATTCCCTCTCACTCTCGCGTCCCAAGATGCACGGAGCTGCTTCAGTGTCGCTGTCATACTTTTTTATCAGCGTCACTCTAGCTCAATAGAAGATTCTTCATGTATTATCGTAATAATATGATTTATTGTTTATTCAGCTGATTACTAATGGGAGCTGCTTGTAGAGCTCCATCTAGTTGTTAAGCCATATTTTATTCAACACTTACTAATCAATAGACCTGACCTTCATCTGGCTGAATAGCAAACCACGAATAATGGCTCTCTATTTGCTGCACCTATCTAAACTCAAATATGTATGATCTATGTTATTGTCTGCCATCTGTTTTATGTACAGTTTAAAAGCATTGAAATGGAAATGCATTGTTGCCATTACAAAGCATACATGGTATTACCTCAAGATGTATAGTATGATTGCAAACAATACGGGAAAACAATTACATATCTAATTAATTGTAACTATCACGTAGTAAGCAGTATTTAAAAATGTTTCCTTCATTGATACTTCTGCATCCATGTTTATAGAATATAATATGAAACATATCTTCTTCAATTTTAACCAGCTGCAAATATTAAACCATGTGTTTGATGCTTATGTTTTATCAGTTCTGTCATGTATTGTTGTTGATGTTCTTTTGATGTTCAATTCTTTGTTTTCTTTTGTGCAAAACAAATTCCCCAAGGGGCAATAAAGGTTTCATTCATGTCCTGTTAATTGGAAATGTCGTCATTGTCAACACATTCTGCTCTCAGCTGGGAATGTATATGTTCAAGAGCCAAATATATGGCTCTTAATTTAAAGTAGCGGGAGTAACATAATGAGACAAGGAAACAATAACATCGCTAACACTTATAAGCTACTTTTTGATCTTAACCCTAATTATGCTTGGCAGGGAGAGCTGATAGTACATCACAATAGTAGTCGTTAGTCAGTAGAGGTTTCTGCTCAATACTTCCTGTATTTCGACTCTTAGCTCATCAAATGAAATAGCAGTGTCAAAATGCATAAAGTATGGAAGCAAATGCTGGCCTTAAATATTAAAAAAGCTAAGGTTTATTTAATATCCCTGGCCCTTGACACTTAACTCTAAATACATTATCTCTGATTTGACTTAAACCTATGTTTACTTATTTTGATAACAACTTACTAAAAAAACTAATTGAATTTAAGGAGTTTTACAATATATTTTAATACTGCTTGCTGAATTTGTTAACCCAAAAATATATATACATGCTGGAATAAAAACGAAAAATGCACTGCTTACATTTATTTTGTAAGCCTTTATTACACTAGATTGTTTCTATACTCAATAATGTTAATGCTATAATTTGAGTGGTAATTAGATGTCATCAAATGTAGTAGTTATTCAGAATAAGGTTTTCAGTTTCATATACAAATGCAGGTTTTATGGGCATTATTTGCTTCTATTCAATTGTGCATTTGTGGTTCATGCATTATTCATTTTAACTTCATATAACAGAGTCATTTAATTTGGACTGTTCAGCAGTAAAGCATCACCACCACCACACCAGGCACCAGAGGAATACCTCCGACAGGCGGAACATTACCAGCTCCCAGGGCTGCCTTCAAAAGTACAACAAAACATCCACGCTGATCTGCTTAGCCATCCTGCCCCTCAGCCCCCTAATGAACGAGGGCAAAAGAGCTCTTGGGTTTAGCTTCTCCCTCTTACTCCAACTTAATAAGATGTCCCCCTACTCCCTCACTTTCTCTCACACACACAGACACGTATGCACGGAGCCACACACCTCCCAAACCCCAAACCACTAACCCTCGGACCAATCTGTCTGTGGCACTAATGTATTATTAGACTTACACACTCTCAAAGGGGAAACAGTGAGTGCTGAGAGCTGGAAGATGAGATATGCTACTGGGGCTACTAGTTCCATTAAAATGGCATTCACTGGGGTCTTTGTTATCATCGGCCCTGACGCTTTTAAGGATCCACTAGGGCCTGCTGATCCATGACCATCTCATCTATCTTTCAGGATTCGAAGGAAGTTGGTGTGAAATTGACACCAATGAGTGTAGCTCAAATCCATGCCGGAACCAGGGCGACTGTGTGGACCGGGTCAACGGCTACGGGTAAAGAGTGACATCCATAACCAGCTTTTCTTAGGAGGCAAGAAAAATGTCAGGCATTGTAGTGATGGACCTTTTAAACATTAGTAAATCCAGAATATTGGTACCGGTAACCTTCACTCCTGTAAAGGTTTCAGTGATTTAATTTGAATACAATGAGCTGAATGATTTGCTCTGATCTTGTGGGCTTTCTTAAAATGTATTTTAATAGATGTAGTTATGTACCATTTCAGATTGAATGAAGTCATATTTTTAACAGCAAAATACATCTGCCTGTTTTCATTCAGCCATTACGTTTAAACGGTCAAAACCCAGTAGGTATGTCACTGTATTGTATGTGCAAACCCAGTAAATAAGATATGTAATTAATATCATTAATATGTTATGGTTTTGATTCTGTTCTGTTCATGTGCCAGAAGGGAATTCAAATGTTCCATCTGAGACTAAATATCAATATTAATGATTTTTAATTTCCAGCTGTGAATGTAAGATGGGATTTTCTGGCCTTCACTGTGAGGAAGACATCAATGAGTGCACCTCTAGCCCGTGCCACAACTCTGCCATTTGTCAAGACCTTGTGAACAAGTAAGTAAAAATAAACTCTGCCTTTGCTTTGACTTAGCCTTTATCCAATGTGAGCTTTTAAATATCCGTAAAGGGCAGGCAGAATTAATTTGTGTCTTTGTTTTGGTGATTGAATGAACGAAACGGCTGTCCAAAGAAAACACACAAGATGGTGGTGTTCCAGTCTATATAGCAAGCCTGTCTTCATCCTTGACATACATAAGCTGCTCTTCTAAAGACAGAGAGCGGATTCAGCAGGAACACATCATGTATCTAGATTGGGCTTTACTCCACTGGTGCTCATCTCTGCTGTGCGTAATGGGAGCCCCGGGGCTTTCGGGCTTAGTCGGACAGATGGGTAGCAAAGTCCCAGGGCCAATTTGAGTCCTAAATGGTGTGTCTCCAGTTTGTCTCCCATCATGATTTCGCTCCCATGTGACCTGGCCCTGCAGAGCTCTCCCCTGATTGCACAGTCCAGGGAGTTCACATCAGGTGTTTTAACCTCGCTTCCCACCACAAACACTGCACACGCTGCTATCTCCTTCTCCCTGACCCAACAAGCCAAACAAGTCCATGTGTACTGCAGTGATGAATCAGACTGCCATGTATTCACTGAACCCTTGATGTCTTTTTCTCTTTTCGTAGAAACTTTGAGTTTGACACTGTGAAAGTATTTTCGTCCAACTATATATGTAAAGAAAAACCCATCTGAAATAATTGTTATTGACTCGCAGGCGAGTAAAAGTGTTAATTGTCGACAACAATGTCTCAGATCAGAGTTCACATCATTAGGCAGCACAGTTCAGTTGTGGCATTATAAATACTATTTAGCATAAATCGCAAAAAGTAATGTAATTGGTTAACTGCTAAAGGAAGGTGTCTCACTAATCAAAAGATTTAGTTTAGATTTAGCACGGACGTATCTAATTACATGTCTTCTTATTATCTGGCTTACAAATAGGATAAGCATCTCCTCTGAGGTGTGTGGTCAGGGATATTAAACCCACCGACAGCTGCAGAGAGAGACTTGAATTGAGTAAACCCCATTATTGGACAGATTAAGCTCTCCCCAATTATAATAATTCATCAAATGTAATTCAAATTAAGGACACACAGGGAAACGTAATCACTGTCAAATGTGTGTTATTCTTCATAGCACTTCGGGTCAGTTTGAGAATATAAAAAATGGTCTTAATACCCACTTTACTTTGTCTAGGTGGGTTTGGATGAAAGGTTTTGTCCACTTAATGGAATTTTCCAGAGTTAGTTAACTGAGAAAAAATATTCTACTTATTCTGAGGTTATAGTACTGTAAGACCACAACAAGGTTTTCTATAATTACTGTCTAACACACTGGTCTTCATTGCATTTGGTTCCCTAATAATTGTGTTATCACATCTTCCTTAGGTTCACCTGCGTCTGCCCCCCTGGTTATTTTGGAACGCTGTGTGACCTGGATGTGAATGAGTGTGAAGTTTCACCTTGCCTACACGAGGGCATCTGTATCAACACCCTCGGGGGCTTCGAGTGTGTCTGTCGTCCTGGATACTCAGGTAGCTCTTTTGCCCTCAGGTGACATGAAGATCAATATGAGAGTCTAAAAAGCTTATCACAACTGCTGCGGCCACGTTATTGAGGAAACTCTGACACAGATCTGGCTTAGTGTAAAAAAAGAAAAACTGCCTCTCAATACTCGCTTTTAATTAGCCCGCCTGCCTCTGAAAGATACAGTGCCTGCCTTTCAGTAAAGCTAACAAGAGATAAATTCCCGTCACCGGTTTTAATCCGATAAAAACATCTCAGTATCAGTTAGTGGCCTTTATTTCATTTCATCGGCGTCCATAGTCCCAGAATGCTACTGTTGTTTTACTTCAATCCATTTGTCTTATTTTCCACTTAGACGCATCAAGCTATTTTAGCGCTCGTGTGTGTGTATATGTGTGTGTGCGCTAAAGCCGATTCCTGTCAGGTAGTGGGAAGATTAATTTCATTTGTCTTCCACACTGTATCATCAATGTATCCTTCCCCAGTTGAGAAAGGGGGGGGAAATCTCTGAGGTATTGCTACTCTGGAGAACCCAAACTGACACACATGGCCCAATTCCCATAGCAGCAGCTTTTATTATTAGGCCTACGTACAGCATGGTACAAGTCATTACTTTTTCTGTTGCTCTAAGCTCATGTGAGGAAACAGGGTTCCCCCAGAGAGCAAGCGGCCAGAGGATACAGTTTGGATTGGCTCAAACCATCTACAACTCCTACAAAAATATTTGCTCCGGTAACATCTACTAGTATTGCAACTTTTCAAAGAAACACAAAAAGGTTCATGTTGCGCTTGTAGCTTCTTTTAAATCTAGTCCAAAAGCAAATGTTCCACCTTCATCACATCTTGTTTGTGCAGCCTGATTGGAATTGATCTAATGTTATTCTGCTTTGATGGTATGGTGCGTCATCTCCTCCATCACTTTAACTCATTGTGTCACTTGATGGTATTATCATATTATTTGCTTCAGCCATCAAGGAAGTCGAGTGTTTTTTTTTGTATATCAACTGCCAAGATTCATTTGACTGTTACAGTTGAAGGTGCTTACTAATAAATCAGTGTTGTGCTATATCTCCTCCCTTCCAAAGAGGTTATTAAGCATTCATGCATTGCTTTTCATATTGAATTTTCTTATTTCATTGTTGTTTGTCAGTGATTATTTATTGTGTCTATTTTTTACTGCAGTGAGAGTTGCCAAGGAAATGTCGTTGTACTTTGTATGATGAAAAATAAAGGTATATTCTATTCATATTCTATTTAGTGCATCTATATCTTCTGTTTACATTTTTTTTTTTTAAAGGAAAAAAATGTAAATGTTCTGACTAATACTTCTCTCTAGCTTCGAGAAAATAATTGAAGCAAAAAGCCGGAAATTGTTCTATTCAAATTTCTGACACTTCTGCCAGCTTATTATTATTTCACCTTTCTACAACTCTTTTTGACCCACTTAGAGGGTTGACAGATTAAAGCTGCTTTTTTATCTTTTCGTGTGTCAAAATTAATCACTTGTTTACTTACCACCTTTGGTTATAGCTTGAACCTAATCACATGCTTTATATCTCTATATGATGTGATGTTGCTCTTGTGTCATATTGAAAAACACTTTGAAGCACACTCAAACGTCCTGGCAGTTGCAAAGATCTCAGCAGTCTAATAATCATTTAGGATGTTTCTAAAAGGTTGTGTATTCACAGTAATGTATTGTTTAACTGTACATAGACGCCGTGCTCTGTGCTGAGGTCAGAAGTCATTACAGCGACATGATTAATGGGTAATCTTGTTTATATAAATCACAGTTTAAGCACACTATTCGTCACCTTCTGTTTTCTCTTCTTCACCCATCATTAAGGAGCACGCTCCCTTGAGTGATGGTACAGTGTAATTAGCACATAGTTGCAGCTTCCTCCGTCAGCACATTGTCGGATGATGATGTTCTGGCCTTGCTGTTTGCTGTAAAAGCTTCAGTAGATTCAGTATTTTGCTCTGACTGTGAACATGATGAATAAGATTGGGTCCTTATTTCTTCCTTTCTTCCATTTCGCATGGATATTTTGCTTCAGAGATGTAGTGTACATTAATTGTGAAAAGATAATTGAATGTATTAGTTTTATCAATTGATAACCGAGACCAGTCTTTATGCTGTGAGAGAGTTGGTTTATACATGTGTTTTGCTACTAATCACATGTGAAATATTTTAAAAGGTTGTTTAAACCCCAGCATTAAATATGAAAAACGAAATCCCATATCTCATTCATAGTTCAGCCCTATTCATGTTTTGAATTTGGTGTAAAATGCCAGCCCAAGACCTAAAGTATTTGATTACTTCTGACCTAAATTTAATGCATAGCATATTCTGTTGCAAATCTGCCTTAATCACTGAGTTTTTCAGTTGTATTATAGCTTTCTCTTTTGGCTAAATGAAACATATATTATTATATTTTGCAGGAGAAAGAGCTGTTTTACAGTCTTTGAGGAGAGATCATAATGGGGTTTTTCCGTGTAAATATTGTATATTCATTATCTTTAATGATAAATCACACAGCTCCCATTATCACTGTGTTTGTTTGCATCCGTCCTGAATGAAAAGCTAACAGAATATTTAACAATGAATCATTCATCTATAATTATTTGTTGAATCCTGGAAGATAGGAGCGGGTGGTAGATATTCTTTTTACCCCTTTAGTGAAAAGCAGAACCACAACAATGCCGCTTTGTGGGATTAGCTCCAACCTATTTATTCATTTTGAACTCCTCCAGAAAAACTGTCATTTCTGTGGAAAAAGCAGTACCTGCTATCACTTAGATATCTATAAATCAGTGTGTTTTCCTAACTTGTGTTCTGATTTGTTGGCAGGAGAGAGACTGATTTTGACACTTCGGCCCTTTCTCATTTCTCTAACTTCCCTCCTCGACTCCCCTTCTCGACTCCTATCCTTGTGTCTTAGTCCCGCCCACAGGAGATGCGAGTCGAGGAGGAGAACCGAGGAGATCTCCTCTGAGCGGTCATTTTAAAGAGAGGTCCATTAATGATGACAGGAGGCACAGCAGCCTTCTGTCTGATGGGCTATGTGTTCATGACGACTTATATATTTACTTGTATTCATTCACAGTGCGGTATAATGAGACAATAACAGGCTACAGATGCGGACATATACAGTACACACACACACACACACACACACACACACACACACACACACACACACACACACACATATATATATTTATATAAATATATACAATTTCAGAATCAAACAAGTATGAGAGCACTCTTATAATAACGTAACACTGTCAGAGATTGGATATACCCCCCCTCTCTAGTCGCTACAATGAGGAAAATAAATTACGGGCCAAAAGTTATTACAAGTACTATAAGCAGAGGACACCAAACCAACTAAGACCTGTCTGTCCCCTGCATCTACACACACACACACACACACACACACACACACACACACACACACACACACACACACACACACACACACACACACACACACACACACACACACACACACACACATACACTGTACAACACACACCTACACCTGACCACACAGCTCCTAAAGCATATGATACATATACAGTCTATGATATGATATCAGGATACAGCCGTATTATGTGAAGCACTAAATGGTTTTAGACACATTTCGACTCTTTCTTTGTAGATATACTAAACTAAAGCATACAAATAAAGAGAGTAATGTAGGCCTGTTATACTGAGTGATATATATCATACACACTGCTCTGCTTTCTGCACGGACCTCACAGCTGTTCTCACTGTAAACATTGCGTTGCGATGAAAGCAGTTAATAAAATAATATCCACAAGGGGATGCATGCAGAGCTGTCATTGGCTGAGATAAGTCCGGCCGTGCGTTACGATCGACTCTTTTAAACATCACTGCTGCCGGAAATGCATCCTCGGAGGACCCGTGGAGGAGTCTGGAGGACCCATCAGTGTATCCTCGATTATAGCTCCTCCAGAGAGCCTCCTCGACGCTCGATCCTCAGTCCTCGATGTGCATTCAGAGAAATTAGATGTCCTTCAACACGGCGCGCTGAAATTCATTTCCGGGTCTCTACCGGAGGACCGAGGAGTCGAGAAGTGGAAATTAGTGAAATGAGAAAGGGCCTTTGTGTTCTCTGGTGTTTCCCTCACAGCTTGAAATATCATCTCCCCTTTAGTTCTTCTCTGATCTCATTGCTATTTTGGTGAAGTCTGCATAAATAATGAATATCATCAACTCTCAGAGTATAGCTGACTTACTTTGTGAATCCTCAGACTTATCTTAAGTGTGCTGGATGCTGAATATGTTATTGTTTTCAGTATAATACAAATGTTCCCTTTAAGTCAGCACATTTGGTGCAGTACCGTTAGAAGGATTGTGCCTTTATAGACATGGTATTGTGTAGGCACAGCTGTAAGGATATACAGTGCGTACAGTATGTGGCACACTTTTCTATTACTTCAATGCTGCACTTCACTGAGTCCTCTCAGGGACATTGACTTTAATGCAGCATGCGCCGTTCTTTTTTTAAATTAATTTTGATATTGCCTTTATTTAACCAGGTTTTTCCTATTGAAATAAATTATATTTCTTAGAAGAGACCTGGCAAAAATAGCAGCACACAGAGTTTCAGCATTTGACATAAAAGCACATAATTTGAGTACATTATAATGGGTTATTGTATTCTTGGAGTTCAACCTGTAGTTATGTTCTTTGCTGTAGGTGCAGACATTATTTGTCCCAGGGTTGTCAATGACTCGCAATCATAATGCCCATTTTCCCACAGCTCAAGACATTTTCAGATCAAAACATTTTCAATTTCAAGTTTTAAAAATAGGAGAAAAGTATCAGATTTCAGAAGCTAGATATTAGTGAGTCAACATTTTTAATTACTGCATGTTTGCTAAATTTAACAAACTAGCAATTAGTGTTACTATCATCAGCCACATAAGCCCTGTCCATATGCTTGTATAACAGTTTAAGAATTCACTTGATATTTTGTAGAAATCGAAGTTTACCACTTTTCTTTTACTTTTCAGTGCTTTAATTCAGATGATATTTATGTGAAAGCTGTATACTCATGAGTCACAATTTAAAGCCACCTAAAATGCTTTTAATATCAAACCCTTTTCATTTTTTAACTAGAGGTAACTTGGGGTAAAAAAAGAGAAATTCCTCACACACACTTTACGCGCCTGTTTACCATCCCTGTCAGCCTGTGATCACTTTACATCAAAGGTTACCAAAGAGTCCAGAGATTAAAAACATGCCATGCTGAAGAGGATGGTAAAAACATGTTGCATCTTGCAGTCATTTAACTACTAATGATTTCCTTAATATGCAATATTTTCTTCTGTAAGGTTGGTTTAGGGACTTTGCAGAAATCTTAAACAACCTAAGATATGAATCATAAGAATGACTATTACTGATGCTAATTAGAAAAGTCTTATTATCATAAAGGATTCATTAAACGACAAATGCCTTAAGGTTTAGACTCATCCACCTCTGTTTAGTGAAAAATGTATAGACCTGACATCTAGATTTCAATTTGGCAGACAGGGATGGATTTTGAGGCTTTATATTCACATAAAGGTTCTGTAGCTTCAAATCCATCATGATTTAATACTACATAGATATATACTAAGGCAACGGTGGGGTTTTTTCTTTGTTATAAAGTCAGAATTAGTTGTGATGAATGTCAGTCACAACACAATTTCAAAAATACATTGTCAGTCAAAAAACAAAAACCCATTAAGTAGAGAGCCATGATGTAAAAAATGATCTTTAGATACAGTGAAAATAACTGATGTTGCTGACTAAACAGTCATTGGGGTACACAGTCCTCAATCATAACATGGCTTTACAATGGCACATGTAACCCTAGGGTTACCATTCAAAAATTAAGTTGTATCTATTTGTATAATGATTAACACATTTCATTAAACGACAAATGTATCTTTGTGGCCACAATGTGTTATTATTGTGTAGTTTACCTCTAACTTCCACTGTATTCCGGAGCCATTCTTATATATTTTGTTCAGTTTTGCAGAAAAAATAAGCAAAAGTCAGATTATAACCATGTTGTTGGATTTCATACAATTTGCAAAGTGTTTATGTTGAAGTACTAAAAAGACCGTTCCTCTTAATGTTGTTAAATATTTAATGTCTTGATAAAATATGCTTCATTTCCCAGGGGCACGGTGTGAAGAGAGAATCGATGAGTGCGTTTCCAACCCATGCCAAAATCATGGGAAATGTATCGATGCGCCTAATCGATACCGCTGCTCGTGTCCTGATGGCTTTATTGGGCTCCACTGTGAAACCAACATTGATGAATGCATGTCAGCGCCCTGTCTCCATGGGAGGTACGGATTTTTTCCACGCCATTTAAAACAGAAAGTGTGGAAAATGCAGTGCAGAAATAGCACAAAATTATTTGTAATTATAGTGGAGTGGAGACATATGTCACATGTTGTAAGGAGCTAATGTGATGAGCTTACAGGTTGTCTCAGTGGTCTCCAAATTACAGTCATTAATTCCCCTGAAGGGGCAATACTCATTAATTCAAAAGATGATATTTGCCTCTAAGGGTTCTGCATGAACTATAAAGCAAAAACTATAGGTTACTTACGTAACCCCAGTTCTCAGAGTAACATGAAGTGAGATGTCTCACTATGGGATGCGCCTCAACGCGTATGCAAACAGAAGCATCAATCTCATTACGCCAATCCTGATTGGCTGGTGATCTTGACGTCAACGTCAGGGAATCCACCCACCCTTTAAGTAGCTTGCGCTACGACGCAGCGTCATTCAAAATAAGCACCTCTTCTCGCTTCGCCTTAGCAAGAAGGGCCGTCTGGTGAGACATCTCACTTCATGTTACTCTGAGAACTGGGGTTACGTAAGTAACCTATAGTTCTCATTCATAACACTCCGTTCGATGTCTCACTATGGGATATTGAAACTCCCGTATTGCTAGACATGCTTATCTCGAAAATCACCAAAACAACCAGAACTTAACAGGTAGAACTCTGTCTCAACACGGGACCCAGCACTGCGCGGGCCACACTTGGAGCAGAGACATCTAGATTGTAAAAGCGGACAAAAGTGAGCGGCGAGGACCAGCTCGCTGCTGCACAAATGTCTTGGATGGAAACACCCTTGAACAAAGCCCAGGATGTAGCCAGTCCACGAGTAGAATGAGCACGCAGGCCCGTTGGTGCCTGCAAACCCTGACTCGTATAAGCCAGAGCAATCGCTTCCACAATCCAGTGGGAGAGCCGTTGCCTGGTAATGGGCTTGCCCTTCTGAGTTAGCCCAGGATATAAAGAGTTGGTCATTACAACGAAACTCTTTTGACCTGTCCATATAGATGCGTAAAGCACGAACTGGACACAGCAAATTCGACCGCTGTTCCTCAGAGGAACACAGCGGCGGAGGAAATGCCACATTGTCAATGGGGGTACATGAGCCAACCACCTTAGGTATAAAGGCAGGGTTGGGCTTCAGCAACACTCTCGTTTGCCCCGGGGCAAACTGAGTGCATGAAGGATGTACAGAGAGCGCATGAATGTCACTGACTCGCTTGGCAGATGCCAGAGCCAGTAACAGCACTGTGACAGGTGTTTCATGTCAGCTTCGTCCAGGGGTTCAAATGGAGGTCGAGTGAGCCCATCTAAAACCACTGCCAAGTCCCATAAGGGCACCAGTGACCTGGAAACAGGGAGGAGCCTGCGAGCCCCTTTCATAAAACGGCAGACCAAAGGATGTTGGCTAGCCGTCTTTCCCTCAAAGCCCACATGGCATGCAGCAATAGCAGCCAGGTACACTTTGATCATAGAGAAAGCTCTGTGTTTATCAATTAAGTCCTGTAGAAATGATAAAATCACCCCGACAAGACACTGAAAAGAGATGTGTCCTTTTTGAAGGCCCCACTCCTCAAACACCCTCCACTTACAGTCATAGAGAGTCCTGGTGGAGGAAGCTCTTGCACTCTGAATAGTGTTTATCACCTTCTGAGGGAGCCCCACTGTATTCAGATTGTACCACTCACGGGCCAGGCCCATAGTGCCAAGCGCTCTGGGTGTGGGTGAAAG